>NC_092767.1:65663564-66033564 GCF_047496795.1 Chiloscyllium punctatum | reverse complement strand
GTGAGAGTGTGTGTGTGTGTCTACGTGTCTGTGTGAGTAGATGTGTGTGTCTGTGTATGTGTGTGAGTGTGTGTGTGTCTGCATGTCTGTGTATGTGTGTGAGAGTGTGTGTGTGTCCACGTGTCTGTGTGAGTAGCTTGGTGGAATGATAGATAAGCTTTTTATCTGACACTCATCAGGATCACTGCAAGAATGCCAAATTTCAAACAGTCACAACAATTCGTACCACCGGAGGAAAGGGTGCTGATTGTTTGGCAAATTGACACCTATTGGCTGAGCGGGTGCCATGGAGAAAGCATCAAAGAAGGCTCCCCAAGCTCTCGGGTAATTCAAAATCTGTTATTTGGCTTCAATATATTCCTTTTAAGACCGCAAGAAATTGGAATTGGAGAAGGCCATTTGGCCCCTCTGGCCTGATGAGCCATTCTGTAGAGTCATGGCTGATCCAACATTCCTCATGCCCACTTTCCATCTCTTTGCCATAATGTTTGATTCCACTTCTGATCAAGCATCTATCTATCTATTTCATAGAATCCTTGCAGTGTGGAAGCAGGCTATTCGGCCCATTGAGTCCACACCAACCCTCCAAGGAACATCCCACCCTATCCCTGGTAACCCAGCATTCCGTACAGTTAATCTTCCTAGCCTGCACATCTCTGAACACTATGCGCAATGTGGTATGGCCAATCCACCTAACCTGCACACCTTTGGACAGTGGGAGGAAACTGGAGCACCTGAAGGAGACCCATGCAGAGACAGGGAGAATATGCGAACTCCATACAGATATTCAGGTGGAATCGAACCCTGGTCCTTGGCACTGCAAACCACTGAGCCACCCTATCGATTAGCATTCCTGATTTGAACTGGCCCACCACTGACACCAGTCCATTCAACAGCTCGGACTCTAGGCTCTAGGCCTTGCTCCCTCAACCTCTCATGTCTCTTATTGAAAACCCTTCTTTCAATCCAACCCTTTCACAAAGTTTATTGGTTGCCTGGGCCTGATATCTCATTAGGAGTCCAACAGCATGGAGAGAGACTCTTCGGTCCAACTAGTCCACGGTGATCAATTTTCTCAAAATAAACTAGCCCCACTTGCCAATGTTTGACGCATATCCCTCCAAACCTTTCCTACTAATGTACATATCCAAATGTCCTTAAAATATCATAACTGTTCCTGCATCCACCACTTCCTGTGGCAGTTCGTTCCACATAGAAACCACGCTGTGTCAAAATTGCCCTTCATGCCCTTTTTAAACCTTGCTCCTCTCACCTTAAAAATATGCGCACTAGTTTTGAAGTCCCCCACCCTAGGGAAAAGACCCTTGCTATTCACCTCCTCTGTGTCCGTCATGATTTTATCAACCTCTTTAAGGTCACCCTGAACCGCCTCCGCTCCAGTGAAAAAAAGTCCCAACCTCTCTAGACTATTTTTAAAACTCAAAACCTCCATTCCCAGCAACATCCTGGTAAATCCTTACCAAACCTTACGGGGTGGCACGGTGGCGCAGTGGTTAGCACTGCTGCATAACAGCACCAGAGTCCCAGGTTCAATTCTAGCCTCGGGTGACTGTCTGCATGGGTCTTCTCCGGGTACTCCGGTTTCCTCCCACATTCCAAAGATGTGCAGGCCAGCTGAATTGGCCATGCTAAATTGTCCATAGCTGCTAGGTGCATTAGTCAGAGAGAGAGAGAAAACTCTTTGGAGGGTCGGTGTGGACTTGTTGGGCTGAAGGGCTGGTTTCCACACTGTAGCGAATCTAATCTAAAACCCTCTCCAGTTTAATAATATCCTTTCCATAGCAGGGCAACCAGAACAGGTCACAGTACCCCGGAAGAGGACTGTACAACCTCAACTCCTGTACTCAAAGGTCTGAGAAATGAAGGCCAAGCTTACTAAACACCTTAACGACGCTGTCTACCTGTGATGCAAATTTCAAAGAAATATCTTTCTATTCTACTACAGCACCCAGAGCTCTGCCATTGTGCAAGTCTTTAACTTCAATGTATCATTATGTAAAGGGAATGCCGAGCCTACTCCAAAAGGCTCCACTAAGGCTGTTGCAGAATATAGTGCTAGTAATAATTTAAATAACGTAGACTTTTCCTCATTGTAAAGATACGTCTGGCATCCCCAACTGACATTCTACCTCCATGAGATAAAAAAAACAAAAATGGATTCTTTCTGATTATGCTTCAAAACAGTGCAGACCATGCCCTTGTTACTTGGTTATTACACTTCTGTCTGGCACTAACTAAACTTAGTACCAAATCACTCTACTAGAAATTAGGATATACCTTCGAGAGTTGAACTGGTAATGTTTTGAAGTTAAATGTCAATGGTAAGATTGTACAAATTCATACCAGAATCTATCTAATTACCAAAAAATCTTAAGCCTGATTATTTAATGAACAAATGCGGTTGCAAAACATTTTGGGACATACAATCTGACCCTAATAAGGATGGGTCACTAATTTGGGTTAAAAAAATCAAATAACTTCCAAAAATGAATGTTTACCTAACTTTTTACCCAAATTAGCAACCCATTCTTAATAAGGTCAGATTGTACGTTAACATTAATTTTTTGATGGAAAATGTTAGCTAGCAAACTTCTTGATCTTCTGTTTAACAGGAATCTGGTGTACAGCTTTAATTATCATAATTTGGACAAATTATGGACCGTCGGAGGCTGAGGGGGAACCTTATAGAGGTTTAGAAAATCATGGGGGGGGGCATGGATAGGGTAAATAGGCAAAGTCTTTTCCCTGGTGTCGGGGAGTCCAGAACTAGAGGGCATAGGTTTAGGGTGAGAGGGGAAAGGTATAATAGAGACCTAAGGGGCAACTTTTCACGCAGAGGGTGGTACGTGTATGGAATGAGCTGCCAGAGGAAGTGGTGGAGGCTGGTACAATTGCAACATTTAAGAGGCATTTGGATGGGTATATGAATAGGAAGGGTTTGGAGGGATATGGGCCGGGTGCTGGCAGGTGGGACTAGATTGGGCTGGGATATCTGGTCGGCATGGACGGGTTGGACCGAAGGGTCTGTTTCCATGCTGTACATCTCTATGACTCTAAGACTTGCATTCACAAAAAGACCAACAATATAACAGGTGAAACTTTAATCCTCCTGGGAATTAGTAGCATTTTGTTCTAGTGCACTCTTTGGGGTAGCATGGTGGCTCAGTGGTTAGCACTGCTGCCTCACAGCACATTCTCCCAGTGTCTGCGTGGGTTTCCTCTGGGTGCTCCGGTTTCTTCCCACTGTCCAAAGATGTGCAGGCTAGATGAATTGGCCATGCTAAATTGCCCATTGTATTAGGTGCATTAGTCAGAGGGAGATGGGTCTGGGTGGGTTACTCTTCGGAGGGTCGGTGTGGACTGGGTGGGCCGAAGGGACTGTTTCCACACTCTAGGGAATCTAATCTAATCTCCCAACGTCGAGCACGTCATGTCATTTCTCTGCTTCTGCTCCTGTGAAGCACCTCTTACAAGAGACACCAAATCAATGCAAGCTGTGGTTCACCCCTTGCCAAGAGCTGTCCTTCCTTGTTCCAGCTCAAGCACTGTGTTAAACAGGAGGTTAATCTGTGAAGTGGGTTTAACAGCTAACCCATTCCAGTCTCCTCCACCTGGCTGGTTTGCATTGGATAGGCATATAGAGGATAGTGGCCTAGTGTAGGTTAGGTGGGCTTGGATCGGCGCAACATCGAGGGCCAAAGGGCCTGTACTGCACTGTATTGTTCTATGTTCTATGTTCTATGGTTATTTCAAAATCATCTCCACGCAGACTGTTTAACAGCTCAACAAAGGCACTTCGACCAATTCTATTACGCCTAACATGAGCTAAATATTGACAGAATAACATGAGCTTAAAACAATGCATCACAACTAATTGAATACATAATTCATTGTTCCCGTGACAAACACAGTTCAAGAGAATCATTCAAGTTTCACACAATGGCGGCAAATTCGATTGAAGTCAATGGGCGGTATGCCATGTATCAAATGACTGACTGCCCAGGTTGGCAGGGAGCAGATACGCTTGGCACTGTGACAAGTTACATTTATATAGCGCCCCCAAACTAACAAAGTGTCCCAAGAAGCTTCGCATGAGCATTAGCAAACAAATTATGACTTGAGGCCACTTTAAGAGGCAGGATTGGAGGAGCACAGAGATCCCGGAGGGCTGTGGAGTTACTGCGCTAGGGGAGGAGACGAGAGAGAGGTTTGAAATGAAGGATGAGACAGGGAAGCAACGTGGGTAAGTGCGCACAGAGCGACGGGACGTGGTAGGAGTAAAAACATCGTGTGATTTATGTCTGGGTCAGGAAAAAGGCAAGATCAAGAATAGTCTTCAGGTTTATACTACAAAGTAACATTATTTCATACGGAAAGTTGCTGCGCTTAGAAATCACGGTACACCAGGCCTGAACTTACTGTCAGGTTAAGTAACAACGAATCCAACATTTTCGTATGTTCACATCCATGTTGTAGGCTGGTCTGGTGTAGGGGTTCTGGTGCAGAGATTTTCTGGTGTGCTCTGACTCCGCCCATGCTGTGCTATTTATACTCAGTTGTGTGCAGTTCTGTGACAACATCACAAAGTGGCTCCGAGCTTCTGAAGCTCTTCCACAACACGGGCACCGAACTCTCAGAACCTCAGGTTTATGGAGGGTAACATGTGGGATACCAACGAGGAGGAGTTTCAGACAGCCCCGTGTGAAGATTCTTAAAAAGCGAATGAAGATTTTAGCAGCGGAGAGAGTCATAGAGACATGGAGACGTCCAGCACAGAAACAGACCCTTGCATCTAACTCATTCATGCTGATCAGATATCTGAAATTAATCTCGTCCCATTTGCCAGCACTTGGCCCATATCCCTCTAAACCCTTCCTGTTCAGATACCCATCCAGATGCCTTTTAAATGTTGCAATTGTACCAGCCTCCACCACTTCCTCTGGCAGCTCATTCCATATATGCACTACCATCTGTGTGAAAAGGTTGCCCCTTTAGGTCCCTCTTAAATCTTTCCCCTCTCACCTTAAACCCATGCCCTCTTTTTTAAACTCCTTTACTCTCGGGAAAAGACCTTGCCTATTTACCTTATCCATGCCCCGCATGATTTTATAAACCTCTATAAGGTCACCCCTCGGCCTCCGATGCTCCAGGGGAAACAGCCCCAGCCTGTTGAGCGTCTCCCTGTAGCTCAAACCCTCCAACCCACTACATCCTTGTAAATCTTTTCTGAACCCTTTCAAGTTTCACAACATCCTTCCGATAGGAGGGAGAGCAGAATTCCAAAAGTGTCCTCACCAATGCTCTGTGCAGTCACAAAGAGAGTGGGTGGCACGGTGGCTCAGTGGTTAGCACTGCTGCCTCACAGCTCCAGGGTCCCAGGTTCAATTCCAGCCTCGGGTGTCTGTCTGTGAGGAGTTTGCACATTCTCCCCGTGTCTGTGTGGGTTTCCTCCGGATGCTCCGGTTTCCTCCCACAGTCACAAAGATGTGCAGGTTAGTGTGGATTGACCGTGCTAAATTGCCCATAGTGTTCAGGAATGTCTAAGTTGACTGCATTAGTCAGGGTTAAATGTAGAGTAATGGGGAATGGATTTGTGTAGAATACTCTGCAAAGGGTCAGTATGACCTTGTTGGGCTGAAGGGCCTGTTTCCACACTGTAGGGATTCTATGACTCACATGTAGGCCAGACCAGGAAAGGATGGCAGTCTCTTTCCCTAAAGGACATTAGAAAACCAGATGGGGATTTTTTTTTTAAACAACAGTCTGTGATTGCAATGGGGTAAGATTGCGAACAGAAACTCATCACACGAAGGCTATGAAAGAACTCTGGAACTCTGAGACTGCAGAATCACATTTCCTCATTGGTTGGAGGGGGTTAAGATCAGTCAGGGTCAGTGATCATGCCCTTTAAGATTCATTGAGAGAATAGTCTATCTAGCGAACAACTTTTTAACAAGACAGGAAATCAAATAGTCCCAGTTCTAACAAATGAAAATCTGATTGATTGGATGGGGGCAGCTCCAACAACAATCAAGAAGCTCGACACCATCCAGGACAAAGCAGCCCCCCGCTTGATTGGCACCACATCCACAAACATCCCCTCCCTCCCCCACCGACGCTCAGTAGCAGCAGTGTGTACCATCTACAAGATGCACGGCAGAAATTCATAAAGTGTCCTTAGACAGCACCTTCCAAACCCAAAACCACTTCCATCTGGAAGGACAAGTCCAACAGTGGTTAGCACTGCTGCCTCACAGCGCCAGAGACCCGGGTTCAATTCCCACCTCAGGCGACTGACTGTGTGGAGTTTGCACGTTCTCCCCGTGTCTGCATGGGTTTCCTCCGGGTGCTCCGGTTTCCTCCCACAGTCCAAAGATGTGCAGGTCAGGTGAATTGGCCATGCTAAATTGCCCGTAGTGTTAGGTAAGGGGTAAATGTAGGGGTATGGGTGGGTCACGCTTCGGCGGGTCGGTGTGGACTTGTTGGGCCGAAGGGCCTGTTTCCACATGTAATGTAATGTAACCTAATCCAAGATATATAGGAATACCACTCCCTGCAAGTTCCCCTCTGAGCCACTCATCGTCCTGACTTGGAAGTATATTGCCGTTCCCACACTGTCACTGGGTCAATGTCCTGGGATTCCCTCCCTCAGGGCATTGTGGATCAACCCACAGCACGTGGACTGCAGCAGTTCAAAAAGGTAGCTCACTACCACCTTCTTGAGGGGCAACTAGGGATAGGTAAACAGGGCAGAAGTGGGTACTGCAGATGTGGGAGACTAGAGTCAAGATTAGGGTGGTGCTGGGAAAGTACAGCAGGTCAGGCAGCATCTGAAGAGCGGGAAAATCGACATTTCGGGCAAAAGCCCTTCGTAGGTAAACAGGGGCCCCGTCAACAATAGTCACATCCTCTGAATGAATAAAGAAAAGGTAGATCTATTTCAGAAAATGCCAGTTTGGGACCTAGCAATATGAGACAGAATGGTGGTGAATGGGAGGAGCAGGCAACTTTGGGCACGGGTGAAACGTTCTCTATCAATAGGTTTGACCTCAACTCTGTGCCTGTTTAGACCAATCAATGACATTTTGATTTCACCAAGTATCATGACCATTTTAGATATTTTCTAATCAAACTGTCAATGTTATGACACGTTTCTGGAGCTAACTGGACTTGAATCCAGGCCTCCTGACTCAGAGGTAGGTACACTACACTGCATCAGAAGACACCCCCTTCAAGATCATCATAGACCCGACCGCCCAACATTCACCCCTTTGCTCCCCAATTTCCTCCTTCTAAAGTCTGTGTCCAATTCCTTTTTCTACTGAATCTGTTTCAGTGTGTTCAACCTGGATGGGCAGGAGGCCGGAAGGACACAGCAAAGCCAGGCAACGTCAGGAGGTGCAGCCATTGACATTTCGGGTGTAACCCTTCCTTCAGGACATCACCCGAAACGTTGACGTCTCCACCTCCTGATGAAACTAGGCCCACTGCGTTCTTCCAGCTTCCTGCCTGTCCACTCAGCGTGCTCAATCAGCAGTTTAAAAGTAATTATCTTCATCATTACAGTGACAAAGATATTCAAAAGATCAGAGTAGCTTTATTACTAATCCTAAATCAATGAGTGGATGAACCAATTTTAGCAAGAAATTAAACAATTTAATTCCACTCCATCCTTTTAACCCTTTCTGCACTTTTACCTCATCACCCAGCCTTTTCTGATTCCATTTTTGACTTCGTTCAAGGGATGTTGGCATTGCTGGTAAGGCCAACATTTATTTCCCGTCCTTAATTGCCCCTTTCGGCCTAATATCAAATGATCCCAACAGTAATGATGGTTACAAATGAGTGTGGAGAAAAAATGTAAAAGGTGGTGGGGGTTGGGGGGGGGGGTGGTAGGTAGGAAAGAGAGTGTGGCTGTCAGAGATAACGGTGAGGGAAGGTTAATGCGGTGGAAACATCTAAGAGAGAAAAAAAGAATTCCAAAATCCATGCAGCCAGACAGTTGGTTAGGATAGAGTTACATGAAGTCCTAAGCTTGCTGCTTTCTCTATGATCTTTCGCCTTCATTATCCACCTGGATTCACGACCAGTTACATCTTGGACATGATGCCATGGAGGAATCTCTTCTGTGGAGATCGAAGATGGTCTTCTTCAAGTGAGATTTCAGATTATCCTTGAACAGGTTCTCCTGACTGCACTGAGATCTTTAGACGAGAGTGAGGACTACAGATGCTGGAGATCAGAGTCTAGATTAGAGTGGTGCTGGAAAAGCACAGCAGGTCAGGCAGCATCTGAGGAGCAGGAAAAGCGATGTTTTGGGCCAAAAGCCCTTCATCAGGAATGAGGCCGGGAGCCTTGGGGGTGGAGAGATAAATGGGAGGTGGGGTGGGGCTGGGGGGAAGGTAGCTGAGAGCGCAATAGGTGCATGGAGGTGGGGGCAAAGGTGATAGGTCGGAGAGGAGGGTGGAGCGGATAAGTGGGAAGGAAGATGGACAGGTCGTGAGGACGGTGCTGAGCTGGAAGGTTGGAACTGGGGTAAGGTGGGGGGAGGGGAAATGAGGAAACTGGTGAAGTCCACATTGATGCCCTGGGGTTGGGGAGTCCCAAGGCGGAAGATGAGGTGTTCTTCCTCTAGGCATCGGATGGTGAGGGAGTGACAATGGAGGAGGCCCAGGAACCGCATGTATTCAGCAGAGTGGGAGGGGGAGTTGAAGTGTTTGGCCATAGGGCAGTGGGGTTGATTGGTGCAAGTGTACAGTGATCTATAACTAATTGTGACCTGGGAGTGGAGGGTATCCCTTCATGGGGCCGTGGAACTGTCTTTCGCAGTCACTGTGTGGGAACGTTCGCTCCCATGCTCAGGACCCTCGCTGCCCTCAACGACATTCAATGGAATCTCCACATCTCAGGTGAGGGAAGAGGTTGAGAAGGAGAGGCCATCATGGCGATCCTCAGCCAATGCAGGAATTGAACCCACGCTTTGCATCACCAGTCGAAACATGTGGCGCTGGAGAGCAGGCAGTATCCAAGGAGCAGGACAGTTGACGCTTCGAGCGTGAGCTCTTCATCAGGAATGTGGAGGAGGGCCCAAGGGGGCTGAGAGATGAATGGGAGGGGGTTGGGGCTGGGGGAAAGGTAACTGGGATTGTGATAGGTAGATGGAGGTGGGAGCTGATGGTGATAGGTCAGGCAGGAGGGTGGAGCGAATAGGTGGGAAGCCAGATGGATGGTAGGACAGGTCAAGAGGGCGGTGCTGAGTTGGAAGGTTGGATCTGGGATAAGATGGGGGTGGGGGGGGGAGGTCGGGGGGAGGGGAGGGGTAGTTGAGGAAACTGGTGAAATCCACATTGATCCCATTGGGGTTGGAGGGTCCCAAGGTGGAAGATGAGGTGTTTTCCCTCCAGGTATCAGGTGGCGAGAGTTTGGTGGTGGAGGAGGCCCAGGACTGCAACCCAAACCAGCCATGCAGCCAAATGTGCTCCCAATTCCATGCGTGTGTGCCTGTAGGTACATATATAATATATAAATGTATGCGAACGCCTGTAAATCCAGGTCCATTTCTCCTAGTAGCAAAAATTAATATGAAGTTGACAAAAAACAAGAAAGGTATAGGATTATTTAGACTTGACAAGCTGAAGGAAGAGAAGCATTGACTCCTGAAGTTTAGAAAAGAGCTGGAAAGTCACAGGATTGAGGATGCGGAATAAACAGGGGTGACAGAACCAGACTCAGGAAACAAAGGAGGGGAGAGAAAAAGGTACAGAAGACAGCATCATGGATAACCCTTCCATTCAATGTTGAAGTTCCCTCAATGTCTTCTGTGGGTCCCCATGTGACTGAACCACCCAACCAACAACCTGCAGATGGGTGTCCCATGGGATAGTGGGATGCGGACAGCAGGATCGACTTCCCTTTTCCTTCCTTCCCTGTCCCCACGTCATTAAAGCGTGCCGCAGCTGGATGGACAAGTTGCAGCCATTTTGGAATGATTTGTAACATTAGAATTCCCGGTCATTAGAATTAAATAGAATAGAAATTTATCGTCACGTGTACTTCTACATGAAACATTTACAGTGAAACGTTTTATAAGTCATCCCATCTTGGTGCTTACAGCAATGACAGACATCATAGATAATAATTATAGTTTAAACATGCATTAATTTTAAAAATTTAATCTAAAACATAGTTTTGAAAAATGTCAATGGAGCACATTTCTTCCAGAGTGAGAATAAATTACAAAGGAAACATCAAAAGAAAAGAATGTCTAACAGGCAAGGTGATAGAGAAAAGAAAAGGAAAACAATTGGATACGATGGAATTGAAAAGGAGTTTGGGAATGCATGTGGGCAGTTAAAGAGAGACGGTCAAATGAGACACAGGAAAAAGGCATTTATTTTACTTTATTCATTCACAGGACAAGGGCGTCGCTGGCAAGGCAACATTTATTACCCATTCCTCATTGCCCAGAAGACAGTTAAGAGTTAGCAGTTAAGGGTGACATGGTGACTCAATGGTTAGCACTGCTGCCTCACAGCGCCAGGGACCCAGGTTCGGTTCCAGCCTCGAGCGACTGTCTGTGTGGAGTTTGCACGTTCTCACTGTATCTGCGCGGGTTTGCTCTGGTTTTCACCCATAGTCCAAAGATATGCAGATTAGGTGAATTGGCCATGCTAAATTGCACATAGTGTTCAGGGATGTTCAGGCATCAATCAGGGGTAAATGCAGAGTAATAAGTTTGGGAAATGGGTCTCGGTGGAGTTACTCTTCGGAGGGTTGGTGTGGACTTGATGGGCCAAAGGGCCTGTTTCCATACTGTAGGGATTCTATTCAGCCATGCGTCTGGAGTCACATGTGGGCCACACCAGGTAAGGATGGCAGTTTCCTTCCCTAAAGGGCACGAGGGAAACAGATGGATTTTTCCCGACAATGGATTCACGGTCATTGTTAGACTCTAAATCCCAGATATTTATTGAATTCAAGTGCCATCATCTGCCGTGGTGGAATTCGATCCTGGGTCCCCTGGACATTATAACAGTCCAGCGATAATAACACTAGACCATCAGCTCCCGACTGACATGAGAGGACGTACTGGAAGGTGAACTGTTTGATAGGAGGAGAAAGATAACAGCAGACATGGGGCACACAGAGGACATGGGAAAGAAGCTTCACAGAATAATGGTGGACAGCAAAATGGTGGACAGAAGTGTGTTGTATGGTGATCCAAATCAAGGGAGTCCTCAAGAAATACAAATGGGTGAAATCAGAGGTGTGCAATGCTTTGAAATTGTTGAGTACAGCAAAAGCCCCAGGCATTGATGAAGAAATGACATATCATTCAGGATCAGAGATGGTCAAATATACACCAATGGATACATTTCAGGTGCCTTGAGATGTTACTGGACAATCCTAAAGTAGATTAGATTAGATTCCCTACAACAGCGTGGAAACAGGCCCTTCAGCCCAACAAGCCCACACCGACCCTTCGAAGAGCAACCCACCCAGACCCACTCCCCTACATTTACCCCTGACTAGGTGTGGACCTGTTGGGCCGAAGGGCCTGTTTCCACATTGTAAGTAATCTAATGCACCTACCCCTATGGGCAATTTAGCATGGCCAATTCACCTAACCGAACTGTGGAAGGAAACCCACGCAGACACGGGGAGAATGTGCAAACTCCACATTGAACCTAGGACCCTGGTGCTGTGAGGCAGCAGTGCTAACCACTGAGCCATTGCGCCACCCATTAGACTGGAGTACAATTATTTTCTAATTCTTAGCTTAATGAGGCATCGCATTAAAGAGATTTGGAAAATCAAAGCAGAAAGAAACAATGACTCATTTGAAGCTCAAATTGGCGAAACTCAGTCTGGAGTGAGAACGAATAGTGAATCCAATGTTCAAAAAAGAAGCTAGATCATTGAAGCTCCTTCATATAACTAGGAAAATGTGTTTAATTGTATTTAGGACTAATCAAGAAAAGAAATCCTCAGAAGTTAACGGTCATTATCCGAGGGTGACAATACCATAAGTGGTGGATGCGCTGGTTAGTTTTCCAAAGTTTCTGGTATTCTGGTGTGGTTGCAGCAGCAAATGTAACATCCTTATTCAGAAAAAGGAGGAAGCCAGACAACAAGATGGAGTGGTTGGGACAGATTGTGAGGATACTGGATTAGTGGTGCTGGAAGAGCACAGCAGTTCAGGCAGCATCCAACGAGCAGTGAAATCGACGTTTCGGGCAAAAGCCCTTCATCAGGAATAAAGGCAGTGAGCCTGAAGCATGGAGAGATAAGCTAGAGGAGGGTGGGGGTGGGGAGAGTGTAGCATAGAGTACAATGGGTGAGTGGGGGAGGAGATGAAGGTGATAGGTCAAGGAGGAGAGGGTGGAGTGGATAGGTGGAAAAGAAGATAGGCAGGTCGGACAAGTTAAGGAGACAGTAACTGAGCTGGAAGTTTCACTCCACCCTCTCCTCCTTGACCTATCACCTCCATCCCCTCCCCCACTCACCCATTGTACTCTATGCTACTCTCTCCCCACCCCCACCCTCCTCTAGCTTATCTCTCCACGCTTCAGGCTCACTGCCTTTATTCCTGATGAAGGGCTTTTGCCCGTAACGTTGATTTCGCTGCTCGTTGGATGCTGCCTGAACTGCTGTGCTCTTCCAGCACCACTAATCCAGTATTTGATTTTCAGCATCTGCAGTCATTGTTTTTACCAGATTGTGAGGATGTCCACAGTGAGAGACAAAGGGAGTCCTAATGGTGCTTAAAAGGAGAGATTGAGATGCAAAATGGGTGCAAATGAAGGTGTGAAAGGAGGAAGAGGAGGACCTTGCGGTATTATCACTGGACTGTTAATACAGAGACAAGATTAGAGTAGTGCTGGAAAAGCACAGCAGGTCAGGCAGCATCTGAGGAGCAGGAAAATTGACGTTTCAGGCAAAAGCCCCACAAAGATCCAAGTAATGTTCTGGGCACCCGGGCTCAAATCCAATTTTAAAAAGTATGGAATTAAGAGTCTAATGATAATCATGAATCCATTGTCGATTGTTGGAAAAATCCATCTGGTTCATGAATATTCTTACCTGGTCTGGCCTACTTGTGACTCCAGACCCAGAGTAATCTGGTTGACTCTTGGGCAATTAAGGATGGTCAATAAATGTTGGCCTCGCCAGCGATGCCCTCATCCCGTGAATGAAAAAGAATGAAAGTGGGTTTGCCGTCAAAGTCAAGAAGACACTGTCGGGAGAAGGTGGTGGGGGAGGAGGGTGAGGTAGGATGTCATCAAAATGGAGGACAGAGATCACACTCGGAGGTTATGGAACTCACTATTGGGCTCTAGAGGCTATAAAGTGTTACTCCCCTGTCCTGCATTGAGATTCATAGCTACACTTGAACTGAATGACCTGCTGAAAGGTCAAAGACACATTGTTGTAGGTCCAACCATAGAAGAATAGAGGATTCTCATCTGAAGAGGAAACCAGGTAGAACATTTACTTCAATCGATGACATTTGACACGTCACTGATGAGCAGCTCCATTGCTCCCAATTTATTAAGCGAATTTAAATCCGTGGAGGGACTTCAACTCTAGTCCCATAAAGCCCCTGGGTCGCTAATTCAGTGACATTGTCATTACACCACTACCTCACTGTGTTGTAAACCATGCCAAGCGCCGAAAGGGTTAAGACTGAGGAATCTGATGGGAGAACTACTCTGGATCTCAAAGAGAGACAGGCTTACCATCCAGGCTCCTTCACAGATACATTTAATCAATCTGTTCAGAGATATTATTGACACATCATAGCAGTTTATAAAATAATGAGGGGCATAGTTAGGGTTAATGGTAAGTGTCTTGTCCCTAGGATGGGGGATTTCAAGACCTGGGGCACATTTTAAAGGTGAGAGGAGAAAGGTTTAAAAAAGACATGTGGGGCATTTTGTTTTTACACAGAGTCCGTGTGTGAAATTAACTTCCTGAAGAAGTGATGGATGTGGGCACAGTTCCAACTTTTAAAAGACACTTGGATAAGTAGAAGAATAGGAAAGGTTTGGAAGGATATGGGCCAAATTCAGGCAGGCGGGACTAGTTTAGCTTGGGATTATGGTCAGCACGGATTGGTTGGACCGAAGGGTCTGTTTCTGTGCTGTATGACCCTGTGACCTCTGGTGGAGGTGAGACTTGAATCCAGGACACGACCACTGCGTCACAAGAACTCTGCTATAGATCCCATTCATCGACTTCGTAACAACGTCTAACTCACAAATGTAACCTCAACCTAATTCCTATCAAGCGATAAAGTATATCTTGTTAAAGATAGGAGCCTCTCCTCATTAGATCAACAAATGGGTTTCCTGGAATCCTTTAAGATTCCAACCTTGTTCGAGAATGACAGCAGAAAATCTGCTTGATGTATCTTTTATCTGGGTGACTTTGGCGAGGATCCACCATACAACGTGGTGAAAAGCGGGTGTGGATTTAACTTTACTCATCATACAATATCCCTCAAACCTGTACACAGGTTACCCTATCCTAAACGCCTCCTGGAAAGCTCTTGAGTTAATTGCTTGCGCTGTTCTGCTGCAGACTGTTTCGGGCCTATGCGCCTCAGCTGAGGTGGAAAGGACACTTCTAGGAAACACCGTGACTAAAAAAAAAATTAAAAATTAGACGGTACAGAGCTTCAGGGAGAGAACTGGGGAGTGCGGGGGTGGGGGGGTAATGCTGAGGGATTGGAGCTAACCGGTCTGGCGGAAAATCATGGCAATTGTTGGACAATGTAAGGGAGGCTCTGGGAGCGGGCCCGTGTTTTTGATCAGACTCCTCTTAGGTCCTCAAGAGGAGGAAAATTGTTTCCATTTGTCACACCTGTAACCATCTGAAAGAAGCTTGAGGAAAATTACAGAGTATTGGAAGGGCAATTATTCAGTCAAGGAGAGAAAAAGAGAGTTCACGCCTAGTTTAGTCACAATTACTAATTGAATGATCTTTTTTTTAAAAGCTGTTTGAGTTGCTGACAGCCCCTGTCTCTCCTGTCTAATGGTTCTCCTGTTTGCTTCCTGACTGAAGCCTTGAAATGGAGGGGTTTGATGGGGAAAATTGGTGGTTCATCGCCTCCTGTAGACAGCAATTATCCTTGATGGAGCAGCTCCAGTGTCTAATTAGCTGTTTCTTTCCACCCCCCTGCCAGCGCAAGCCTCTTTCGCTATGAAAACGAGTCCCATCTTGAAGAGTGAGTCGCGGTTTGTTGATGTGTTCTGCCGTGTTTTAATCAGGTACAGGTTTGATGCTGCACCACCCCCTCTTCATTATTTTGTAAAACTTGTTCTCATTGATAACTCTCCCCATAGCTTTCAACACTCCTTCCCTCCCCCCGCCATCCCCAAAACTCTGTCCCTGCACTCTCCCCAAGTGCACTGTGCATTAGCACAGAGAACATAGGACAGAAACAGGCCCTTCGGCCCACCATGTTGTGCCGAACATGATGTTAAATTAAACTAATCCCTTCTGCCTGCCCTTGCTCCATCTCCCTCCATCCCTTGTGTATTCACCTGTTTATCTAAAAACTCCTTAAATGCCCCTATACTATCTACCTCCACCACCACCCTGGCAGTGCGTTCCACACTGCTACCACTCTCTGTGTAATAAAAACTTGCCCCTCACCTCTCCATTGAACATTCCTCCTTTCAACTTAAATGCATGACCCTAGTTTCAACTCTGGGAAAAAGATTGTGACAGTCAAGATCAGAGTGGTGCTGGAAAAGCACAACAGGTCAGGCAGCATCCGAGGAGCAGGAAAATCGACATTTCTGGCAAAAGCCCTTAACTCTAATCTCCAGGATCTGCAGTACCCACTTTTGCCTTCTGACTGTCAACCTTATCTGTGCATCTCATAATTGTATAGACTTCTATGAAGTCTCCCCTCAGCCTCCATCGCTCCAGAGAAAACAACCCGAATTTTCCTAGCCTCTTATAGCTCATACCCTCTAATCCAGGCAGCATCCTGGTCAACTGCTTCTGCACCCTCTCCAAAGCCCCCATACCCTTCCTGTAATGTGGTGACCAGAATTGAATGTAATAATCGAAGTGTGACCTAATCAAAGTCTTATAAAGCTACAACATGACATCCTGACTCTTTTACTCAATTCTTCAAACAAGTATGCCATACAACTTCTTTACCACCCTATCAACTTGTGTGGCCACTTTCAGGGAGCTATGGACTTAAACCCCATGATCCCTCTGGTACATTAATGCTGTTGAGGGTCCCACCACTAAATGTATACTTTAACATTTGATCTCCCAAAGTGCAGCACCTCACACTTACCCATCTATCATTTCTCCGTCCATATCTGCAACTGCTCTCTATCCTTTGATAACCTTCTATACTATCCATGACTCCACCAACATTTGTGCTGTCTGCAAACTTACTAATCCACCCACCTACATTTTCATCCAAGTCATACATACGTATCACAAACAGCAGAGGTCCCAGTGTGGATCCCTGTGGAACACCACTACTCACAGACCTCCAGTCAGAAAACCACCCTTCCACCACTATCTTCTGTTTTCAATGAGCGAGCTAATTCTGAATCCACTCGGCCAAGTTCCGTGTGGATCCCATGCATCTTGATCTTCTGGGTGAGGGATATTTTTTGGAAGCGTTACGAAATTCCATACAGACAACATTCACTGCTCTACTCTCATTGATCACCTTCATCACTCCTTGAAAAATTCAATCAAATTAGTAAGACATGTCCTGCCCTACACAAAGCCCTCACTTCCTCCCTGCACAAAGCCCTCACTTCCTCCCTACACAAAGCCCTCACTTCCTCCCTGCACAAAGCCCTCACTTCCTCCCTGCACAAAGCCCTCACTTCCTCCCTACACAAAGCCCTCACTTCCTCCCTACACAAAGCCCTCACTTCCTCCCTGCACAAAGCCCTCACTTCCTCCCTACACAAAGCCCTCACTTCCTCCCTACACAAAGCCCTCACTTCCTCCCTGCACAAAGCCCTCACTTCCTCCCTGCACAAAGCCCTCACTTCCTCCCTACACAAAGCCCTCACTTCCTCCCTGCACAAAGCCCTCACTTCCTCCCTGCACAAAGCCCTCACTTCCTCCCTACACAAAGCCCTCACTTCCTCCCTGCACAAAGCCCTCACTTCCTCCCTACACAAAGCCCTCACTTCCTCCCTGCACAAAGCCCTCACTTCCTCCCTACACAAAGCCCTCACTTCCTCCCTGCACAAAGCCCTCACTTCCTCCCTACACAAAGCCCTCACTTCCTCCCTACACAAAGCCCTCACTTCCTCCCTACACAAAGCCCTCACTTCCTCCCTGCACAAAGCCCTCACTTCCTCCCTGCACAAAGCCCTCACTTCCTCCCTGCACAAAGCCCTCACTTCCTCCCTGCACAAAGCCCTCACTTCCTCCCTACACAAAGCCCTCACTTCCTCCCTACACAAAGCCACGCTGACTGTCCTTAATTAGGTCATGCTTTCCCAAATCCAACATTTCAATGAGCATGTTTTTGAATGCTTGGGCCAAATTGGATTTGATTTATTATTAATTACATGTACAGTACAACGAAACTTTGGGAAGCATTGTTTTTGTGTGCTACACAGACAAATCATACATCATCCTACCCTACACCCCTCTGTCACAACCCCTCTTCATACTGACCTCTCTATCTGAGCTTCTAGCCTTTCATTCCCATATCACCCACTTTCATTCACATGTCATTGAGTCATACAGCACGGAAACAGAGCTTTCAGCCTGACTCGTCCATGCTGACCAGGTTTCCAAAACTGAGCTAGCCCCATATGCCTACTTTTGGCCTATATCCCTCTAAACCTTCCTATCCATGTATCTGTACCCAGTCCCACACAGAGACAGCGCCTGTACCCGGTCCCACACAGAGACAGCGCCTGTACCCGGTCCCACACAGAGACAGCGCCTGTACCCGGTCCCACACAGAGACAGCGCCTGTACCCAGTCCCACACAGAGACAGTGCCTGTACCCAGTCCCACACAGAGACAGCGCCTGTACCCAGTCCCACACAGAGAGAGCGCCTGTACCCAGTCCCTCACAGACAAAGCGCCTGTACCCAGTCCCACACAGAGACAGTGCCTGTACCCAGTCCCACACAGAGAGAGCGCCTGTACCCAGTCCCTCACAGACAAAGCGCCTGTACCCAGTCCCTCACAGAGACAGTGCCTGTACCCAGTCCCTCACAGAGACAGTGCCTGTACCCAGTCCCACACAGAGACAGCGCCTGTACCCAGTCCCACACAGAGACAGTGCCTGTACCCAGTCCCACACAGAGACAGCGCCTGTACCCAGTCCCACACAGAGACAGCGCCTGTACCCAGTCCCACACAGAGACAGCGCCTGTACCCAGTCCCACACAGAGACAGTGCCTGTACCCAGTCCCACACAGAGACAGCGCCTGTACCCAGTCCCACACAGAGACAGTGCCTGTACCCAGTCCCACACAGAGACAGCGCCTGTACCCAGTCCCACACAGAGACAGCGCCTGTACCCAGTCCCACACAGAGACAGTGCCTGTACCCAGTCCCACACAGAGAGAGCGCCTGTACCCAGTCCCTCACAGACAAAGCGCCTGTACCCAGTCCCACACAGAGACAGCGCCTGTACCCAGTCCCACACAGAGACAGCGCCTGTACCCAGTCCCACACAGAGAGAGCGCCTGTACCCAGTCCCTCACAGACAAAGCGCCTGTACCCAGTCCCACACAGAGACAGTGCCTGTACCCAGTCCCACACAGAGACAGTGCCTGTACCCAGTCCCACACAGAGAGAGCGCCTGTACCCAGTCCCTCACAGACAAAGCGCCTGTACCCAGTCCCACACAGAGACAGTGCCTGTACCCAGTCCCACACAGAGACAGTGCCTGTACCCAGTCCCACACAGAGAGCACTTGAACCAGATCACCATTTTTAACTCTCTGCTGCCAAAATGAACCTTTTCACCTTTCTCTATATTGAATATCATCTGGCCTACATTTGCCTCCTCCACCAACTTGTCTATGGCCTTTGACGTTCTCCACCATCCTTGCCAAACCTCCCAGTTTTGTATCATCTGCAAATTTCAAAATGGTGCCCTGAACACAAAGCGCTAGGTCAGGAACAGCAAGGCTCTCCCCTGGTGAAAGTCAACTTCAAGTCTTCATCCAGCTCAAAGCAAAACTTCCTAACCACTATTCTGTTTTCTATTACTCAGCTACTTTCATATCTACATTGCCCTATGAGCTGTAACTTTGCTCCAAAGACCGTCATGTGGTACTTTCTCAAGCACCTTCTGGATGTCCAAGCAAACTTTATCATTTTGCCTTCCACAATTCTCTGTTTCTGTTTCAAAAAACTCCAGCTGTTGATAAATTATAAATCGATGTGGATTTTCCTTTGCTGACCCACATCTTCTGAAGTGATTATTAATTTTGTTCCAAAAATATCATTCCTAGATCTTCTCCACCACTGAGATGAAACTATCCCCCCTGTGGTTGTTAGGTCTAACATTACAGCCCTGCTTTGAAGAGAGGGTGGAAGATTGTATTTACAATTTCACTGCATAACACCCAACACTAACAGAACAAATTCTTCCTCGCTTCCATCATCTGCTGCACACCTCTATTCCTTCAACTGTCCAGTCCAGATAGACCGACATGAACACCACAGGACAGGAATATGAATGCAAGCTCAAATGAAAGTACTCTCTCTACCATTAAGGGACAGAAATAGTACCAGACTAGAAATCTAAAGGACAGTACCACTGGGGCCATTGCCTATCACTGGACTGTTAATCAAAAGACCTAGCTAATGTTCTGGGACCCCGGTTTGTAAACCTGGCATTACAGATGGCAGAATTTGAATGTGAAGTGAATTGAATTGATTGTCACATGTACCGAGGCACAGTGAAAAGCTTTGTTTTGTGAGCAACACAGGCAGATCACAGAGTTAAGTAGCATAAATAAGTAAATAATAGGGAAACAGCGGTAAAACAAAATCACAGGTACAGGCGAATGTTAAGAGTTTGTGAGGCCATTCAGTATTCTAACAACAGCAGGGTAGAAACTGTTTCGAAACCGGTTGGTGTGTGTGTTCAAGCTTCTGTACCTTCTCTCCGATTGTAGAGGTTGTAGAAAAACATTGTCAGGGTGGGATGGATCTTTGAGAATGCTGGTGGCCTTTCCTTGACAACGGGCCTGGGAGATGGATTCTATAGATGGTAGGTTGGCCTTTGTGATTGTCCGGGCCAAGTTCACCACTCTCTGTAACCATCTCTGATCTTGAATGGTACAGCTGCCATACCAGGTAGAGATCCATTCAGACAGAATGCTCTCGATGGCGCACCTATAAAAGTTGGCAAGGATATTCACCATCATGCCAAATGTCCTCAGCTGCCTGAGGAAGAAGAGACATTGTTGGGTCTTTGTAACCATTGCGTCCACATGATAAAATGTGATAAAAATCTGGAATTAAGAACCTAATGACGAACATAAATCCATTGCTGATTGTTGGGAAAAACTCATTTGGCTCACTGACGAGAGAAGGAATCTGCCATCCTTACCTGGTCTGACTTACACGTGACTCCAGACTAGAGCAATGGGGTTGACTCATAACTGGCCTCTGGGCAATAAATACTGGCCCAGTCAACAGCGCCCTCATCCCGTGAATAAATACAGAGCAATGTTAATGCATAGCAGTTGGAATTTGAATCCGGTGACTAAATCTGGAGTATAAAGCTGGTCTCAGTGATGGTTACCATGACAACAATCACAGACACTTATTAAAAAAAAATCCCCATCTGGTTTTCGAACGCCCTTTAGGGAAAGAGACTGCCATCCTTACCTGGTCTGGCCTACATGTGAGTCTTAACATTCCTACAGTGTGGAAACAGGCCCTTCGGCCCAACAAGGTCATACTGACCCTTTGCAGAGTATCCCACACAAACCCATTCCCCATTACTCTACATTTAACCCTGACTAATGCACCTAACCTAGACATCCCTGAACACTATGGGCAATTTAGCATGGTCAATCCACACTAACCTGCACATCTTTGTGACTGTGGGAGGGAACCAGAGCATCTGGAGGAAACCCACGCAGACACAGGGAGAATGTGCAAACTCCACACAGACAGACAGTCACCCGAGGATGGAATTGAACCTGGGACCCTGGAGCTGTGAGGCAGCAGTGCTAACCACTGAGCCACCGTGCCACCCACTCTCTTCATGGCTGCACAGAGCATTGGTGAGGACACTTTTGGAATTCTGCTCTCCGTCCTATCGGAAGGATGTTGTGAAACCTGAAAGGGTTCAGAAAAGATTTACTAGGATGTAGTGGGTTGGAGGTTTGAGCCACAGGGAGAGGCTCAACAGGCTGGGGCTATTTTCCCTGGAGCATCGGAGGCCGAGGGGTGACCTTGTAGAGGTTTATAAAATCATGAGCGGCATGGATAGGGTAAATAGGCAAGGTCTTTTCCCCCAGAGTAGAGGAGTTAAAAAAAAAGAGGGCATGGATTTAAGGTGAGAGGGGAAAGATTTAAGAGGGACCTAAAGTGTGGAAACAGGCCCTTCGGCCCAACGAGGCCACATTGACCCTCCGAAGAGTATCCCACACAAACCCATTCCCCATTCCTCTACATTTAACTCTGACTAATGCATCCAACCTAGACATCCCTGAACACTATGGCCAATTTGGCATGGTCAATCCACGCTAACCTGCACATCTTTGGACTGTGGGAGGAAACCGGAGCACCCAGAGGAAACCCATACAGACATGGGGAGAATGTGCAAACTCCACACAGAGAGTCACCCAAGGCTGGAATCGAACCTGGGTCCCTGGCATGGTGAGGCGGTACTAACCCACTGTGCCGCCCTGATCTCACAGTGGTGAGATTGACTCTTGACTGCCCTCTGAATTGGCCAAATGGGTCAGTTCACAGGCAATATGGGATGGACAACAGGTTCCACCCTTTCCAGTGACTCCCACATCTCACAAGAGAGGAAAAAACATTTTGAAAGTGGACTGTGGGATTGGGAGAGGCATAGTCAGTGCTGTAAGACCAAAAAGAAAATGTGAACAGGAGTAGGCCATTTGGCCCCTTGAGCCTGCTCCGCCATTCAATAAGATCATGGTTATGTTCCTCACATCCACTTTCTTGCCCTTTCCCCATAACCCTCGATTTCCCGACTGATCACAAGTCTACCTCACCCTTAAATGTACACAAGAATTTGGCTCCCACCGCTCTCCATTCAAGACAAAAACAAACTGCAGATGCTGGAATCCAAGGTTGACAGACAGGAGGCTGGAAGAACCCAGCAAGCCAGGCAGCAGCAGGAGCTGGAGCCTTGTACACGTCCGTACCCCACAAGGATAGCCTCCAAGCCCTCCACTTCTTCCTCTCCAACAGACCCATCCAGTCCCCCTCCACTAATACTCTCCTCTGCCTCACCAAATTGGTCCTCACCCTCATCGACTTTTCCTTTAATTCCTCCCAAATCCAGGGAGGATTCCCTCTAAATCCAGGGTGTGGCCATGGGTACCCTGATGGGCCCCAGCTACGCTTGCCTCTTTGTTGGCTATGTCAGACAGTCCCTCTTCAGTACCTACACAACTCTTCCACCATTACATCGATGACTGCATCAGTGCAGCGTCCTGTACCCAGGCTAAACTGGAACGGTTCATCAACTTCGCCCACAACTTCCACCCTGCCCTCAAATTCACTTGGTCCATCTCGGACACCTCCCTCCTCTTTCTTGACCTCTCCAATTCCATCTCTGGCGACAGTCTGCAGTGGGACGTTCATTAAAAACCCACAGACTCTCATAACTACCTAGCCTACATCTCCTCCACCCAGTATATCGCAAGGACTCCATTCCATTCTCCCAATTCCTCCACCTCCGTCACATCTGCTCGGACGAGGAGACATTCCATGCCCAAGCATCCCAAATGCCCACCTAATTCGAACAACATGCTTCCCCCCCCCACCCCATCATCCAGACAGTCCTCCACTGCACCATCTCCGATCCCTGTTCCATTGCTCTAAAACCATCTCCATCCAATACAATAAAGACAGAGTCCCCCTTGTCCTCACCTACCACACCACCAGTCCACATCCAACGCATCATCCTTAAACACTTCCAACTCCAACTGGACTCTACCACCAGGAATATCTTCCCCTCCCCAACCCTCTCTGCCTTTCCCAAGGACTATTTTCTTTGACAGTCCATGGTTTGTGCCACTCTCCCTGAGGGGTACCTTCCCCTGCAACCAGCAAAGATGCAAAACCTGCTGGTACACCATCCACCTCACCTCCTTCCAGGGCCCCGGACAGTTCTTCCAGGTGAGACAGAGGTTCATCTGCCTCTCTTCCAACCTAGTTTACTGCAGCAGGTGCCCCTGATGCGGTCTTCTCAACATCGGGGAGACCGAACGTTAACTTAGGGAATGGTTCACTCCGAGCATCTCAGCCGGACCCGTAGGGGCTGACCAGACCTCCCAGTCACCGCCCATTTTAATTCCCCTTCCCACTCCCTTTCCAACATGACCATCCTTGGTCTCCTCCGTTGCCACAATGAACCAAACCACAAACTGGAGGAACAACACCTCATCTTGCGGCTGGGCATTGAATTCTCCAATTTCAAATAACCTTCCTTCCCATCCCCCAACTCCCTCCCCATCCCCCAACTCCCTTCCCAGCCCCTTCCCCTCCCACCCCATCCCCCGACTCCCTTCCAAGCCCCTTCCCCTCCCTCCCCATCCCCCAACTCCCTTCCCAGCCCCTTCCCCTCCCACCCATCCTCCGACCCTCTTCCCAGCCCCTTCCCCTCCCTTCCACTCTTCCCAGCCACCAACCAGATTCACTCCCCATTGACCAACCAGATCATACCCTCTACTTGTCTCCACCTATCCCCACTTCCCCACCCTGCCCTAGCCACCCCCTTTATCTGCAGCTCCCCTTACACCCAGACCTGAAGAAGGGTTACCCCAAACCATCGACTTCTCCAGCTCCTGATGCTAAAAGGCTTGTTGTGTCCTCTCAGTATTGACCCTGTCAAGCCACTTAAGAATTCACTATGTCTCATTGGGATCACCTCTCATGCTTCTGACCTCCAGTGAGTAGAGCCCCAACCTGTTTAACCTTTGCTTATAACACAAACATTCCACATGAGGAAGTATCCTTGTGAACCTTCTCTGAACTCTCTCCATTGAAATAATAGAAGTCTCTAAATAAGGGAACCAAAGCTGCCCAGAGTAGTCCAGATGTGATCTCTCTGGCATCTTGCAGAAAAACTTCCTTACTCTTGTACACCAACCTCCTTAAAATAAGGGCTAACGGCCCATGATCCTTCCTGATTCCCTGCTGTACCTGTGTGCTGGCTTTCTGCAGTTCATGTACAAGTCCCCCCCCGCCCCACCCCACCCCAAATCCCTTTCTGCTGCAGCTTTCTGTCCTTTTGAATTATACTCTGTTCGTTTTTCTCTCCTTCTAAAATGAACAATGTCTCATTTTCCCCACATCAAGACCAGACTGCCTAAGCTACACAAAATCTACACTAGTCCTTGCACATCTACCTCATAAAACCTTATCAGACTTAATTTGCAACTGATCCCCATCCTCAATTTTTTTGTGTGCTGGGGGGTGGGGGGGGAGGGGTGGTGAAATATTCAGGGTTTCACTCTCATTTGGGTGCAAAGGTCATGCCCACTCACTCAACTTATCAATCCCTGTCTGTTTGCATCCCCCTCACAACCCGCCTTTTCACCTATTTCAGTGCAATCTGCAGATTTGGCTGCAGTGTGTTCCTTTCCCCCAAGTCGTTATTGTAAACGGCTGCAGTCCCAGCACTGTGCAACACAACTGGTGACGGTTCGCCAACTTGACAAAGAACCCCTTCTCCCCAGTTCCCATTTCTGGCGTCCGGGAACCAACAAGAGGAATACGGTGAATTTTTGAACTTGCCTCAATGGGCCGCTCCGAGATTAATTGATCCCTGAATTCATTTCGCCTCGAAGCAGAATAATGTTCTGACTTTTCGATCATCAATTCAGGCTGATCTTATTTCATGTGAGCTGGCTGCCTCTACAGAGACTTTAAACATTACTGCTCAGTCTATCAGTCAGCAGCAAAGTGAGGAGAGGCCAACACTTTATTTATTACCTTATTGATCTGCTCCAGCTCCTTGCATGAAGTTTCAATTAATTTGCTTACCCTGTGTATCATGCACAATAATTAATGATTAATCCCGATAATTCTCGGGTCAGAAGTCAATTTATTCCTCGTCCTGTTTAATGCATTGTTTGTTAAATTGATGATGTAGTGGGAGCTGTAAACTTGAACTGCACTAAAACATTATTTATGAAGATGGTCTGATGATTGATTAACAAATTCATCTTTTATTTTTCAAAAAGTCGAAGGTCCTCTTTGGCACATCCTTTCTTAACTTTCTCTCTCCCTGTACCAGTGATAATGTCTCCCCTTATTTCTTGCGGTGGTTTCCCCCACCCTGCAATTTGCACGGTCACATTTGGGTGCAAGTGGTTAGCTCCACATGCAGTCAAAAATACAGAGCAACATTGCAAGCGCCAGTCTCCGGGAAAAAAAAAAGATGATGAGGTCTCGGTTGATAGAAACATCTATCAGATGCGAGACCACCGCGAATGCTGGGGATCTGAAACAAAAAAAACCCAAAAGTGCGAGGGAAGCCCCGGTACCGTCTGGGGGACGACCAACTTGAGCCAACTTTGGGATGGCTCTTCAGAACGCCATCCACTCAGGACAGAGCTGACCAGGGAGGGGCACGCCGTCCCCTCAGCTGCTCCCTCGACGCAAGCTGTCACATTTTTACTGTGCTTCTCCGTCACTTTCTGCACCACTCCCATCTCCTTGTCCCATGAAAGTGATGTCTCTCCCCATATCCGTGCATACCTGAGGGGGAGGAATCAGGGAGGCACTGCGCGTGTGCAACGCTCAGGGATGAGCACCGCTGCCCGGGGACCCGGGTTCGATTCCCCCCCCCCCCCCCTCCGGTAACTGTCTGTGTGGAGTTTGCACATTCTCCCAGTGTCTGGGTGGGCTTCCTCTCACAGGCCAAAGGTGTGCAGGTTAGGGTAGATTGGTTGTTCTAAATTACCCCATAGTGTTCAGGGATGTGTAGGTTAGGGTAGATTGGCTGTGCTAAATTACCCCATAGTGTTCAGGGATGTGCAGGTTAGGGTAGATTGGTTGTTCTAAATTACCCCATAGTGTTCAGGGATGTGTAGGTTAGGGTAGATTGGCTGTGCTAAATTACCCCATAGTGTTCAGGGATGTGCAGGTTAGGGTAGATTGGCCATGCTAAATTACCCCATAGTGTTCAGGGATGTGTAGGTTAGGGTCGATTGGCCATGCTAAATCACCCATAGTGTCCAGGGATGTGTAGGTTAGGGTGGATTGGCTGTGCTAAATTACCCCATAGTGTTCAGGGATGTGCAGGTTAGGGTAGATTGGCCATGCTAAATTACCCCATAGTGTTCAGGGATGTGTAGGTTAGGGTGGATTGGCCATGCTAAATCACCCATAGTGTCCAGGGATGTGTAGGTTAGGGTGGATTGGTCATGCTAAATTGCCTTATAGTGCCCAGGGATGTGTAGGTTAGGGTGGATTGGCCATGCTAAATTATCCATAGTGTCCAGGGATGTGCAGGTTAGGGTGGATTGGCCATGCTAAATTACCCCATAGTGTCCAGGGATGTGTAGGTTAGGGTGGATTGGCCATGCTAAATTACCCCATATGGTCCAGGGATGTGTAGGTTAGGGTGGATTGGCCATGCTAAATTACCCCGTAGTGTCCAGGGATGCGTAGGTTAGGGTGGATTGGCCATGCTAAATTACCCCGTAGTGTCCAGGGATGCGTAGGTTAGGGTGGATTGGCCATGCTAAATTACCCCACAGTGTCCAGGGATGCGTAGGTTAGGGTGGATTGGCCATGCTAAATTACCCCACAGTGTGCAGGGATGTGTAGGTTAGGGTGGATTGGCCATGCTAAATTGCCCATCGTGTTCAGGGATGTGTGCATTAGGTGGATCAGCCATGGGAAATGCAGGGTTACAGATTTAGTGTAGGAGGGTTGATGTGGATTTGAAAGGCTGAATGCCCTTCCACACTGCAAGGAATCTGTGACTTTATGAAAAGCCATGAACTGCTTTACCCCAACTATCTTTTTTCTCTTCAAGTGATCGGAACAGTCCCTTTTGCCCATCGAGTCCAGACTGCCAAAGATACACAAAATCTACACTAGTCCTTGTATATCTACCTCATAAAACCTTATCAGACTCGATTTGCAACTGATCCCCACCCTTAATTGTGTACTTTTTTGTGTGGGGGAGAGATGGTGGAATTTCAGGTTTTCACTATCGTTTGGATGAAAAGATAATGCCAGACATCAGCCCTGAACAGCCCAAATCTAATTCAAAACACATGCCCCCTTTTGTTTGCCTTCCCCAACAGTTACCTTCCAACATTAATGAGCTAGTTGAGTTTTAGGCCTCGTTCTCCATCTCAGTTCCTATATCGCACCCACAAGACTGTTCTTCTGCTTTTATTCATTATTTTTCCTTTCATTTTCCCTTCCTTCTGCCTCTTTCTTTACCTCCTATCTCCTGTTGTTCATTTTTTCTTTCTCTCTAGCTGGTTCTTCCTATTCTCCCAGCTTCATTTTCTCGTTCTCCACTTTCAGTCATTTGGCCCATTGTGTCTGCACTGACTCTTCAAATGGGCCATTGTTACCTACTTTCACACCGTCTCTATCTAAGTAACCACTCAATGCCCCTCTTGAATGGCTCGATTGAACCTGTCACCACCACGTTTCCATTCCACACCCTCACTGTCCCCTTGGTGAGGGCGGCACGGTGGTTCAGTGGTTAACACTCCTGTCTCACAGCACCAGGGACCTGGGTTTGATCCCAGCCTCGGGTGACTGTCTGGGGGGAGTTTGCACATTCTCCCCGTGTCTGTGTGGGCTTCCTCCGGGTGCTCCGGTTCCCTCCCACAGTCCAAAGATGTGTAGGTCAGGGTGAATTGGCCACGCTAAATTGCCCATAGTGTTAGATGCATTAGTCAGAGGGAAATGGGTCTGGGTGGGTTACTCTTCGGAGGGTCGGTGTGGACTGTTTGGGCTGAAGGGCCTGTTTTCACACTGTAGGGAATCTAACCTAATCTAATTTTCTTCTCCACATTGTCTCTGCTCCTTCGGCGCACCACTTTAAATCTGTGCCCCTCTCGATCTTGATCCTGTTTCGAGCAGAAAAAGCTTCTCCCTACCTCGTCCACTCGTGGTTTTGAAAACCTCCATCAGATCTACCTCTCTGCCTCCTCCTCTCCCTGGAGAACACTCCCAATCTCTTCTTTCTCTCCTGATCCCTGAAGTTTCTCATTCCTGGAACCGTTCTTGTTAATCGCTTCTGCACTCTCTCCAAACACGTCCACATCTGTCCTCTCATGTGGCGCACCCAGTAGGATACAATACTCCAGCTGAAGTTTGATGAGGGTCTTGTACAGGTTCAACATCACCTTGGACTCTATACCCTTGTTAATAAAACTGAGAACGCTGTATATGTCATTAACTGCTCTCTGTCTACCTGTCCTGTCACCTACAATGGTCTGTGCACACGTACACCCAGGTCCCACTGCTCCTGCACCCCCTTTAGAATTGTGCCCCCTTATTTTACATTGTCTTTCAATGTTTCTCCAGCCAAAGTTCATCACCTCACACCTCTCAGCATCGAACCTCATCTGACCCCTCCCTGCCCGCTCCACCAACTTGTCACTGTCCTTTTGTAGTTCCACACTGCCCCCCTTGCAGTTGACAATTTCTCCAGGTTTAGTGTCATCCACAAACTCTGGAGTTGTCCCCTGCACACCAAAATCCAGGCCATTTTTACCCATCAGGAAAAGCGAGGGTCCCAAAACTGACCCCTGGAGAACTCCACAACAAACCCTCCTCCAACCTGAAAAATATTAATTGACCATCGCTTTCTTTTTCTGTGATGTGGAGGTGTCAGTGTTGGACTGGGGTGGACCAAGTTAAAAATCACACAACGCCAGGTTATAGTCCGACAGGTTTATTTGGAAGCACTAGCTTTCAGCTAGTTACGTGACGAAGGAGCAGCGCTCCAAAAGCTTGCATTTCCAAAATAA
The DNA here is from genome assembly GCF_047496795.1 of Chiloscyllium punctatum. Classification (NCBI taxonomy): domain Eukaryota; kingdom Metazoa; phylum Chordata; class Chondrichthyes; order Orectolobiformes; family Hemiscylliidae; genus Chiloscyllium; species Chiloscyllium punctatum. The sequence continues at coordinate 66,004,346 of NC_092767.1, read as the reverse complement.
ATCTGTTGGACTATAACCTGGTGTTGTGTGATTTTTAACTTTCTTTCCTGAGCACTTGGCAAGTTACATATCCACCTTCGTGCCATCCTCTTTTCTATTATGACCTGTATGTTTATTCAGCCCGAACTGCATCCAAGATGGCTGCACCAGCACAGTAGGCCCGTCTGCTCTAGGCTGCTCACCTCCTTTCTTGCCCTCTCTCCTTTTTGTCTTTTCTCTTTTCTTCACCTTCCTGACATCGGTGGGAGGCTGGAATGGTGTTGGTGGTGACCAGATCAGGGATTCCTGGCTTCCTAGGCCTCATGTGTGGACTCCGGTAATTGGCAGCCAGGCATCGGCTGCAGTGAGGAAGGAACAGGGCCTCCTGGTGCCGGTAGGCCCGAAGCCTGGACATCGCAAAAGTCCTGGAGCGGTATGTGGGACACCAGCCAATGAGGGTGAACTCTCTTTATTCACTCTTTTGTACCCCAAAATGGCGCCATTGTGTGGTGACAGAATACTTCACCGTATCTTCCACAGTATATGTGACAATAAATCATTCATTCACCTTTCCTCACAAGTCTCACAACTTCTCCCATTTCCTGTTTCTTCTCCTTCTTCCTCTACTTTTTCCTTTTCCTTTTGCTTCCTTTTCTCTTACCTTTTTCCCTGATCTGGCTCTCTCATTTTCTTGATCTCCCATGTTGCTTATTTTATTTTTCTGTCTCTATTCTCACTCATTCTCTCTTTTCTTTCTACTCCCCCATCCTGCTTGGCATTATTCCTCCTCTCTCCCATTCCCTTCTCCACTTCCTTCTGTCATAGAATAGAAGAACAAATGAAATAAAGCTGCACAGAAAGGAGACCATTTTTTCGATCGCATCCTCTGCTGACCCTCTAGAGGGAACAATCTCATTAATCTCAAATAATCTCATTCATCCCAAATGCTGTGGGGTGGCACAGCAGCTGAGTGGTTAGTGCTGCTGTCTTACAGCACCAGGGACCTGGGTTTGATTCCAGCCTTGGGTAACTTGTCTGTGTAGAGTTTGCATGTTCTTTCTGTGTCTGTGTGGGCGTGCTCCAGTTTCCTCCCACAATCCAAAGGTGTGCAGCTTAGAGTGGATTGGCCATGCTAATTTGCCAATAGTGTTCAGGGGTGTGTAGATTAGGTGCATTAGCTGGGGTAAATGTAGGGTAGGGGGAATGGCTCTGGATGGGATACTCTTCAGAGGGTTGATGTGGACTTGTTGGGCCAAAAGGCTTGTTCTCACACTATAGGGATTCTATTTCATTAATCCCATTTCCCTCCTTTCTCGCATACTCCTGCTTCTAATGGTTGGTTGAGGCTGTTTTTATACAGGCTGCTTAGAGACTTGGAGAGATGGGTAAGCACACAATGATGCTTATGGTTGAACATAAACTGGATTAGCGACCCAGAGGCCTGATCCCATGCTCCGACAACATGGTTCAACCCCCAATAGAACTGGCATTTTTCGCTCCCTTACCCAAATCTTTTTGAATACACACAAATCCGCACTCACCATCTCCCGGGTAATCCAGACCATAAAAACAAATACCTACCACGCAGACAAAACTAAATCACAATTTCCTCACTTATTGATGAACATGGTTAGAGATGAGATTAGAATAGACGGAGGGAAAGAAACGAAAGGACCAGGTTTGCTGGAAATCAGAAACAAAAAACAGAAATTGTTGGAAGAGCTCAGCAGGTCTGGCAATGTCTGTGGCGAGAAATCGGAGTTAACGTTATGGATCCAATGAAACTAGGGTCCCTGGACCTGAAATGTTAACTCTGATTTCTCTCCGCAGATGCTGCCAGACCTGCTGAACTTTTCCAACAATTTCTGTTTTTGTTAGGATAGATGGTGTGAAAGGGATAGATTGAAAGGCGTCTTTCCATGCTGTTAAAGGTTTAAGGTGTGAGGGGAAAGATTTAAAAGGGACCTAAGGGTCAACTGTTTCACCCAGAGGGTGGTACGTGTATGGAATGAGCTGCCAGAGGAGGTGGTGGAGGCTGGTACAATTTAAAAGGCATCTGGGTGGGTCTATCACCAAGAAAGGTTTAGAGGGATATGGGTCAAATGCTGGTAAATGGGACTCGATTTGGTCGGCCTGGACGAGTTGGACTGAAGGATCTTTTTCAATGCTGTCCATCTCTGTGGCTCCCTCTAAGGCCTGCTCAGTTAGGCTTCCTGCTTCTGCCTCCCCTGTTCTTTCTCTCCTTCCCCCTTCTTTCTTATCCACCCATTCCTTCTCCCTCTCTTCATCATTTGCCCACGTCCCTTCCTCCTTCTCCTGAATTTTATTTAACGTTTTCCTCCTGAGTTTCTCTGAGTGCACCTACCTCACTGGTGCTCCCTCCATTGTTTTCCTCTCCCCTGCCCCTTGCCTCCTCTTCCCAATTTTTCCTCTCTTCCCTTCCCTTTTCCAGGTCTCTCGTTTGCTGCAAATCGCTTTGTATTAAATCAGGCTGGTGTATTGTGTGTCATGTCCTTGCGTGCTTGCCAGTTAACCCCATCACAATGGTTTAATATTTTTTATATATAATATACACACACACACACACACATTAAGACCCGATGTTCAGTGTGGTTTCTAGAGACGCAATGATGGATTGACAAAGCCTTTTGATCAGCTCCATTCAGGAAGAGTGGAAAATAGAGAGTGTTTACTTAACCTGCTAATGCGATGCATTTAATGTGCAGCTTGCCTGTGTGACAACAGCTGATTAATGTACTCGTCTCTTTATCTCAAACCAGAGCTGCATTGCACTCTGGAGATAAAATGGATCCCATAAATCTCTGTAATAGGAACAGTCAAAAAAAATGCCCTCACCAATCACGGCAGCGATCTGCAGAGTTCACTGGCCCACCTCCCCCACTTTCCATCACTGAGTTTATCTACCAACCGCTCCCCCCACCCCCGTCCCCCTCAAATGTCCTCCTCGAAAAGGGAGCTCATTCTCAGGATCTTTCTTTGCACCCTTTTGTTTGATGGGCACGTGGGATTGCCAAGCTCTGGCCGGACCAGTTTCAGATCCCGAAGGGGCTTTGACGAGGAGACAGAGGCTAAAAGGGTTACACTGGAGAGGGGTGGGCCAACCCAGAACCAGAGGAGGCTGTCTCACATTTAAAGGGGCCTCCCGTTTAAGCCGGAGGCGAGGAGGCGTTCAATGTCTCTCGCGGGGTCAGGGAGGGGGCGTCATGAGTCTTCAGAGAGGCAATGGAGGCCAGGTCTTTGAGTAGCTTGAAAGCAGAGGGAGATTTCACACCAACAAGGGAGCTGTGATTCTGGGAGAGGGCACGGGCTAGTGTTTCTGGGAGGGGGCACGGGCTAGTGTTTCTGGGAGGGGGCAGGAGGCAGTGTTTCTGGGAGGGGGCAGGGGGCAGTGTTTCTGGGAGGGGACAGGAGAGAGTGTTTCTGGGAGGGGACAGGAGAGAGTGTTTCTGGGAGGGGGCTGGGGACAGTGTTTCTGGGAGGGGGCAGGAGGCAGTGTTTCTGGGAGGGGGCACGGGCTAGTGTTTCTGGGAGGGGACAGGAGGCAGTGTTTCTGGGAGGGGACAGGAGAGAGTGTTTCTGGGAGGGGGCAGGAGGCAGTGTTTCTGGGAGGGGGCAGGAGGCAGTGTTTCTGGGAGGGGGCTGGGGACAGTGTTTCTGGGAGGGGGCAGGAGGCAGTGTTTCTGGGAGGGGACAGGAGAGTGTTTCTAGGAGGGTGCAGAGGGCAGTGTTTCTGGGAGGGGGCTGGGGACAGTGTTTCTGAGAGGGGGCAGGAGAGACTGTTTCTGGGAGGGGGCAGGAGAGACTGTTTCTGGGAGGGGGCAGGAGGCAGTGTTTCTGGAAGGGGGCAGGAGAGAGTGTTTATGGGAGGGGGCAGGAGGCAGTGTTTCTGGGAGGGGGCAGGAGGCAGTGTTTCTGGGAGGGGGCTGGGGACAGTGTTTCTGGGAGGGGGGAGGAAAGAGTGTTTCTGGAAGGGGGCAGGAGAGAGTGTTTGTGGGAGGGGGCTGTAGGTGGTGTTTCTGGGAGGGGGCAGGGGGCAGTGTTTCTGGGAGGGGGCAGGGGACGGTGTTTCTGGGAGGGGGCAGGGGGCAGTGTTTCTGGGAGGGGGTAGGAGGCAGTGTTTCTGGGAGGGGTCAGGAGGCAGTGTTTCTGGGAGGGGGCTGGGGACAGTGTTTCTGGGAGGGAGCAGGAGAGAGTGTTTCTGGGAGGGGGCTGGGGACAGTGTTTCTGGAAGGGGGCAGGAGAGAGTGTTTATGGGAGGGGGCTGTAGGTGGTGTTTCTGGGAGGGGGCAGGGGGCAGTGTTTCTGGGAGGGGGCTGGGGACGGTGTTTCTGGGAGGGGGTAGGAGGCAGTGTTTCTGGGAGGGGTCAGGAGGCAGTGTTTCTGGGAGGGGGCTGGGGACAGTGTTTCTGGGAGGGAGCAGGAGAGAGTGTTTCTGGGAGGGGGCTGGGGACAGTGTTTCTGGAAGGGGGCAGGAGAGAGTGTTTATGGGAGGGGGCTGTAGGTGGTGTTTCTGGGAGGGGGCAGGGGGCAGTGTTTCTGGGAGGGGGCTGGGGACGGTGTTTCTGGGAGGGGGCGGGGGCAGTGTTTCTGGGAGGGGGTAGGAGGCAGTGTTTCTGGGAGGGGTCAGGAGGCAGTGTTTCTGGGAGGGGGCAGGGGACAGTGTTTCTGGGAGGGGGCAGGAGGCAGTGTTTCTGGGAGGGGGCAGGGGACAGTGTTTCTGGGAGGGTGCAGAGGGCAGTGTTTCTGGGAGGGGGCTGTAGATGGTGTTTCTGGGAGGGGATTGGTCAGCAGAGATGAGGCCATGATCATAACAGCCACGATGATATCCAACAGCAGAGTAAGCTTGAGGGAACAAATGGCCTCGTTCTGTTTCCAGAGCTGTGTCGAGAATGTTTTCATACAGGCCTGCCTAAAGGTTGGGGAGATGGGTAGGCCGACGGTGGCAGGAACGCGGTTCCAATCCCGCGTGGGGAGAGGTCATTGTCCCCTTATCCCAGACTCTACCCCTGACTGCCCTGCCATAGCGCCTGTCCTGACCGTCCAAGCGCTCTGTGGCTCTGAGGAGTGTTTGGAGGCTGGTCGCGGTTTATGGGAAAGTTAGTGCCTCAGCGCTGCACAGCACGATCCCGAAAGTGGAAGCAAACACATCATCAGCTCTCAGAGCTGCTGATTTGGGACAGCGCTGAGGGAAATGCGGCACTGTCAGGGGTGCTGCTTTTATCAGATAAGACCGTTACCTGACCTGCCCTCTCCGGTGGGCGTGGTGGAGCCCATGGTGCTGTGTTGTTGATCTCTCTCGGCATTCTGGCTGGTCCATATTCTTTGATGAACAACAGAGGATCTGGTCCTTACTACTCCCCTCGCCTGATGTGTCTGAGCCTGTCATCAGGGACATGTCTACTCTAGCCCCATTTCCCAGAGTCTTCAAGTCCCACCTCGACCACCCTTTCAGGCACCGAGTTCCAGGAAACCATCACTGCCTCAGTCAAAGAGTTCTTCCTTCAATCCTCTCTGAACTTCCTGATCCCGATGCTAATGCCTCCTGGTTACTGATCCCTCCACTAAGGGGAAAGGTCTCTTCCTACCGGCCCTGTCTGCTTGCACTCCTACCTTCATAGGCCTCAATCAGCTCCCCACCTCAGCCTTCTCTGCTGGGAGGAAAGCTACCTCGGCCTGTCCAATCCCTCCTCATCGTTGAATCATGCCATTCCGGGAATCATCCTGGGTGAATCTCCTCTCCAGTGCAATCACACTTTCCCGGAGCATAGCAACGGGATTGTGGCCAGACTGACATTATACTCAGCTCCAATAAGACCCCCCTGCTCTTGTATTTAATGCCTAAACTAACAAAGACAAGTATTCCATTTGCCTTATTTACCCATCTCAAAGAGCAAAGAACAATACAGCACAGGAACAGGCCCTTCGGCCCTCCAAGGCTGTGCTGACACATTTTGCCCTTCCATACTAAAACTGTCTTCACTTACAGGATCCATATCCCTCTATTCCCTTCCTATTCATGTGCTCATCTAAGTGCTTCTTGAATGCTGCTAGTGTGTCTGCTTCCACCATCTCCTCTGGCAGTGCGTTCCTTTGTGTAAAAACCCTACCTCGCACCATCTCTTTTCAACTTCCTCTCATCCCCCTCCGCACCCTGGATCTGTGTCCCCTAGTAGTTGATCCCTCCTCCCTGGGGAAAAGCCTCATACTTTCCACTCTACCCATTCCCTTCACAACCTTATAAACTTCTACCAGGTCGTCCCCCAACCTCCTGCGTTCCAGTGAAAACAAACCTGATCTATCCAACCTTTCTACATTGCTAAAATCCCCCATACTGGGCAACGCCCTGGTAAACCTCCTCTGTATCCTCTCCAAAGCATCCACATCCTTCTGGTAGTGTGGGGACCAGAATTGTATGCAATAAATCTCAACCATCTGTCTTGCAGCCTTCAAGGATCCATGGCCATGCATACCAAAGGCCCTCTGATCCCCTGTGTTTCCTACGTTCTAGCCAATCTCCACGCATTCCCTCATTTTGCTAAACTTTCTCAAATACATCACACTTTTCAGGGTTAAGTTCCGTTTGCCTTTGTTCAACCCATCTGACTGGTCTGGATGTACATTTGCCTGCTGAGCTGGAAGGTTTGTTTTCATGAAAACTTACACCCAGAACCTCAACCTGAGCTACAAATCTTCTCAAAACTCGCTATCTGACTGGTCTGTTGGTATCTTCCTGTTGTCTAATGCTCTTGTTTCCCACATTGTCAATTTTCATGTAACCATGATTGGATTTATACACCCATCCTTCTTTCTGATATTTTTCCCGTTGATATTAAGAGGAGGAAGTTGCTGAGCTCTGGGGAGGGCGCCAGAATAGGCTGGGCTGATCGGCCTGCTTGTTCTTTCAAAGGGATAGCATGGAAAGGACGGGTGAATGGCCTCCAGTGCTTTTTCGACGATTCCCTGTGGCAGGGACTGTAATATTCGAGGATGGGCAGGGAGAATCTCTGATGTTTTTCACAGCGCCGGGAGTCATGTCATATTAATAGAATCCCCGGGGAACAAATACTCCCAGCGGTGTCATTGACTCATACAGCACGCAACCAGACCCTTCGGCCCAACCAGTTCATGCTGACCATAATTCCAAACTAAGCTCGTCCCACCTGCTTGCACTTGGCCCATATTCCTCCAAACCTCTCCTATTCATGTACTTATCCAAATATCCTTTAAACATCGTACCTCTACCTGCATCCATCACTTTCTCTGCAAGTTCATTCCACACACGAACCTCACAAAAAGTTGCCTCTCACGTCTTTCTTAAATCTCTCTCCTTCACCTGAAAAATATGGCCCCTAGTCTTGAACTCCCTTACCCTCGGGAAAATGCACCCACCATTTACCCTATCCATGCCCTTCATGATTTTATAGACATCTACAAGGTCACCCCTCAGCCTCCAACACTCCAATGAAAATAGACCCAGTCTATTTTTATATCCCAAACCCTTGATTCTTGGCAACCTCCTGGTAAAACTTTACTGAACCCTCTCTGGTGTAATAATATCCTTCCTATAGCAGAACTGGGCACAATATTCCAGGAAAAGCACAGCCGGTCAGGCAGCATCCGAGGAGCAGGAGAATCGATGTTTCGGGCAAAAGCCCTTCATCAGGAATGAGGCTGAGGGAGGAGGAGAATCGATGTACTTTGAAGAACTTCTCCTCCTCCCTCAGCCTCCTTCCTGATGAAGGGCTTTTGCCCGAAACATCGATTCTCCTGCTCCTCGGATGCTGCCTGACCTGCTGTGCTTTTCCAGCACCACTCTGATCTAAACTCTGGTTTCCAGCATCTGCAGTCCTCACTTTTGCCTACAATATTCCAGGAGATGGTCCAACAGCCTCAACATGATGCCCAACTCACTGCTGGCAATAAGGACTCTGCTGTCCTCGTCTGAAGTGGTAGCCTGGCGTTGGGTGTGATGACCCAGCCTGTTGGCAATGTCACTGGACTGGTAATCCAGAGACCCAGGCTAATGTCTCGGGCACAGGTTCGAATCCCACTGCAGCAGCTGGTACCTCAGCTGAAAGAAGATGCTCCCTCAGTCCTGACTCTGGGAGACTGAGCCAGGAATGATGTGTTCCCATTCTTGGAGTGGGACTGGGAATCCCAAGCAGAAAAAGGCAGCGACGTTGGGAAATGTAGCCGTTATAAGCTCCCAGCCAAAAAGAGAAACGAATATTTGGCAGGAGCCTAGAACACAGAGAAGTCAATAGGTGACATTCATCCCCACCCATTCCTGACGGAGCTAAATTTGGAGTCTCTTGCATCTCCTGAGCTCTGGGCAAGTCTAAAGGGCAGCACTTGGCATCCTGATACACACAGGCATCAAAGGACACAGTTTGGCGATCTCTGCTAAATTGGCGGGGGCTGTACCAATACTCTGATGTGCCTTTCCTGGGTGCGAAAAGACCCTGATGATTAATGCCTGCTGACATTTGCAATTTATCAAGACAGCAGCGTGGCCCTGCTCTTTGTGTGTGCCTGCAAATTAGCAGCATGTTAATTATACACCGTGCACGGAAATGAAAGAGGATGAGACAAGGGCAGCTAGCTTTGAGCTGACTGAATATATATGTAATAATAATAATCAGAATAATTATCAGAATGATCATGAAAAGTGCTAATGTCGAAGTCAGTGTTCGCTCAACTGCACCTGTAAATCGCATGACTTACTCCGGGAGGCAGGGCTGGATTTCTGTGGGAGCAGGAGAGCAGAGAGATGTATTTACAGTAGTGTGCGTGTGTGTGTGTGTGTGTGTGAGACAGAGTGATAGTGGGGGGGTGGGCTGTGTGTGTATGTGCATGTGAGAGAGATATAGTGGGGACTGTGTGTGTGTGTGTGTGTGTGTGCGTGCATGTGCATCTGTGTGCATGTGTGTGTGCGTACAAGTGTGTGTGTGCGCATGCGTGTGTACAAATGTGTGTGTATGTGTGTATTCCTCAGTTAGGCACAACTTCACATCCCATTCATGGGTGGCGTGGTTACTCAGTGATCAGCTTTGCTGCCTCACAACACCAGAAACCCGGGTTCGATTCCAGCCTGCGGTGACTGTCTGGTGTGGAGTTTGCACATTCTCCCCATGTCTGTGTGGATTGCCTTCCACTGTCTAAAGGTGAGCGTGTTAGATGGATTGGCCGTGGGAAATGGGGGTCCCCAGGGATAGGGTGGGGTACTGTTCAGTGTGGACTCAATGGGCCAAATGGCCTGCTTCTACATTGTAGGGACTCGATGTTTCCTTGGTTTAAGCACGCAATTCAGGAAGTTTTTGGTGCAGTACCAAGGAAGCCCTTCACTGTTGGAGGCGCTATCCTCTAGCTGAGCTATTCATCAAGACTGGGTAAAAACAATGACTGCAGATGCTGAAAATCAAATACTGGATTAGTGGTGCTGGAAGAGCACAGCAGTTCAGGCAGCATCCAACGAGCAGTGAAATCAACGTTGATTTCGCTGCTCGTTGGATGCTGCCTGAACTGCTGTCCTCTTCCAGCACCACTAATCCAGTATTCATCAAGACTGTCAGTCGAACAGAATAGGATCCTATTTTTGATAAGGCACAGGGGAGTTCTCCCTGGGAACTGGGCAATACTTATCACTGAAATAAAAACCACATTTTATTGCAGCTTTTCATCCTTATCAGGACAATTTGCAAGAAATACAACTGTAATAAGAAGATAACACTTTCCACTGTTTGAGAAGAGTGTTCTCTGCCCATACAGGATTAATATTGTTGAATTTTAATTTCTTGCGAATTTGTCCTGCTGAGTACACAATGCAAACTTCTGTTAAAATGGGACTTTCTTCCCCCCAGTAATTCTGCGCTACCAACAATACTCGTTCTTCACTTCAGGAGGAAGGTGATTGATCTGGTCATCAACCACGTTTCTATTTGTGGGATCTTGCTGTGCACCCATTGGTTTCTGCCTTTCCTACGTCATGTTGACCACAATCCATTGGAAGTGAAGCACTTTGAGGTGGCCTGGAATCATGAAAGGTACTATAAGAATGCAGGCCTGAATGTGACAGCACCGCAGCCCTGATTTACATCACAATATCATTTAATTTAATTTAATTTAATTTAATTTACACAGACAAAGGTCAACATCAACCAGCATTGAGTCAAGTGCTATGTTGGGGCTTGAACAATGACCCTTGAGTTGCTACCTCCACTAGGCTGCTGTATCCTTCCACATAAAATGCTGCACTTTTTAAATAATTTGTTCACAGGATATGGGTACCGTTGGCTGGGCCCGCATTTATTGCCCATCCCTTGTCTGGCATGAATGTTACTAGCCACTTGTCAGCCCAAGCCTGGATATTGTCCAGATCTTGTTGCATTTGAACATGGGCTGCTCCCATGTCTGAGAAGTTAGGCTTGGTTCTAAACATTGTGCAATCATCGGTGAATATCCCCACTTCTGACGTTATGATGAAAGGAAGGTCATTGATGAAGTAGCTGAAGATGGTTGGGCCCGAGGACACTACCCTGAGGGACTCCTGCAGAGATGTCCTGGAGCTGAGATGACTGACTTCCAACAACCACAACCATCTTCCTGTGTGTCAGGAATGACTCCAACCAATGGAGACTTGTCCCCCTGATGCCCACTGATTCCAGTTTCGCCAGGGCTCCTTGATGCCACACTTGGTTGAATGCAGCCTTGATGTTAAGGGCTGTCACTCTCACCTCCCCTCTGGAATTCAGCTCTTTTGTCCATGTTCGAACCAAGGCTGTAATGAGGTCAGGAGCTGAGTGACCCTGGGGGAACCCAAACTGGGCATCACTGAGCAGGTTATTGCTGAGCAGGTGCTGTTGGTGACACCTTCCATCACTTTACTGATGATCAAGAGGAGACAGATGGGGTGTCATAGAGTTATAGAGATGTACAGCATGAAAACAGACTCTTCGGTCCAACCCGTCCGTGCTGACCAGATATCCCAACCCAATCTAGTCCCACCTGCCTGCACCCAGCCCATACCTCTCCAAATCCTTCCTATTCATATACCCATCCAAATGCCTCTTAAGTGTTGCAATTGTACCAGCCTTCACCCTATCCTCTGGCAGCTCATTCCATACATGTACCACCCCCTGTGTGAAAAAGCTGCCCCTTAGGTCTCTTTTATATCTTTCCCCTCTCACCCTAAACCTATGCCCTCTAGTTCTGGACTCCCTGACCCCAGGGAAAAGACTTTGTCTATTCACCCTATCCATGCCCCTCATAATTTTGTAAACTTCTATAAGGTCACCCCTCAGCCTCCGACGCTCCAGGGAAAACAGCCCCAGCCTGTTCAGCCTCTCCCTGTAGCTCAAACCCTCCAACCTTGGCAACATCCTTATAAATCTTTTCTGAGCCCTTTTCAAGTTTCACAACATCTTTGCGATAGGAAGGAGACCAAAATTGCACACACTATTCCAACAGTGGCCTAACAATGGTGGTTGGATTTGTCCTGCTTTTTGAATACAGGACACAACCGAGCAAACTTCTGCACTGATTTAGCATTTGGCAAGGTGACCTGAGTTGTGATGGGGCCGGAGGTTAGCAAATATTTGGTTGCTGAACCTGAACAACAGAGAGGGAGCAATCCTGTTCCAGCCGCTATGTTGTTCCCTGAGGAAAAGTCGGATCACAGCTTGGATTCTGGAAGATTTATGGAGGTCGCACACTGCAGGGAGCTCAGGGACTCCTTTATAAATGGAAGGAGTGTCGGCTCACTGGAGGGGCAGATAATTAATGACCGTGCACGCACAGGTGAGAGAAACATCAATAACTGGCTGGATTCTCGATGTCCCCGGTCACGGAGACTCAGTCGCCCCTTTTCTGAATCCCGATCTAACATGTCCTCATTGTCAGTTGGTCGCGCGCGAAGGGGAGATCTGACGTTTCTCCATTTCTCCAACTCCGCTCCTTACCATCCCATTCCCCATCCCGCCACAGCCCAGATCTCACCAGGAATACTAGCTGGGAGTGTTACCTCCAATGTGTCACTCTGAGCACAGTCTGGTAGCATTACCCCCAAACACCAGGAGCAGCCTCCTGCATAAGACCATAAGACCATAAGACATAGGAGTGGAAGTAAGGCCATTCGGCCCATCGAATCCACTCCGCCATTCAATCATGGCTGATGCGCATTTCAGCTCCACTTACCAGCGTTCTCCCCGTAGCCCTTAATTCCTTGAGACAACAAGAATCTATCAATCTCGGCCTTGAAGACATTTAGCGTCCCGGCTTCCACTGCACTCCGTGGCAATGAATTCCACAGGCTCACCACTCTCTGGCTGAAGAAATGTCTCCGCATTTCTGTTCTGAAATGACCCCCTCTAATTCTAAGGCTGTGTCCACGGGTCCTAGTCTCCTCGCCTAACAGAAACAATTTTCTAGCATCCACCTTTTCAAAGCCATGTATTATTTTGTACATCTCTATTAAGTCTCCCCTTAATCTTCTAAACTCCAACGAATATAATCCCAGTATCCTCAGCCGTTCCTCATATGCTAGACCTGTCATTCCAGGGATCATCCGTGTGAATCTCCGCTGGACACGTTCCAGTGCCAGTATGTCCTTCCTGAGGTGTGGGGACCAAAACTGGACACAGTACTCCAAATGGGGCCTAACCAGAGCTTTATAAAGTCTTAGTAGTACATCTCTGCTTTTATATTCCAACCCTCTTGAGATAAGAGACAATATTGCATTCGCTTTCTTAATCACAGACTCAATCTGCATGTTTACCTTAATTAACCCTTCGTTTCCCCAAGGCCACCCGAAGCATGTCCGGCCTGATATTCGATCAGACTATTCGACCAGGGTGTCCTTGGGACTCAGATAGAATAGTTGGTTACATCAAAGGTAATGATGGGCAGATAGTTAGAAAGGTAGTTGAGGGAAGGAGAAACTGGGAATGTTGGGAGTAGTTTTTAAATCCAGTCAGGCCTCTGGGCCTACCATTGTTCTGTGGAACGTGGCTTTGTAACGGAGGTCTGGAGAAAGATGCAGTGATTTTTGTCAATGTTCGTCCCAAGCAGATCCGTGAGGCGGGACTCTGCTCTAGGGTCTGCTCCCTGGGGTGGACGCCGAGATGGACATCGGCTGCGCCAGGAGGACCATAACTCAGTAAAAGATGCCCTTTGGTCTGCCCGATATTTGTCGGTCTTCCAGAGCAAGGGGCTGACCCTGACCGAGTGTTGCAGACTGGCACACGTCAAGGTCCAGGACCGTGTGCAGAGGAACGCACTAAAGCCTGGGGAAGATGCCGCCAAGGGGCAGTGGGGAAAGACAACAGTCTGAGGACTTCCTGCTGAAGGTAACTGGGAGTCCGTTGAGTCACCGGACCCTCCTGGTGCCTCCAATTTATGTAAATATAGTCTTGTTCAAGTAAGAAATGTCTTTGGTTTATTTGTTGGATCGAGTCAAGCTCAGATGTTTGTTTAATAAAAGCTGCAAGATCTGCGGATGCTGTGAGTCAGACGCGAAAACGGAAATTGCTGGGAAAGCTCAGCAGGTCTGGCAGCATCTGTGAAGAGAAATCAGAGTTAGCATTTCAAGTCTGATGTGACTCCCCCTCCAGAACTGTCTGTCAAGTGTCCAGGCACAGTATATTCAAATATATTCTCTGAGTCAGCCCCGACAGGGGAGCAGGTTCCATAGATTTTTGACACATGACAACAATAACTCTCCTCATCTCAGCGAGACCTCTGAATCTTGCGTCTCACAGCTTCTCAGGTGAAAAGAAAAACCCAAGCAGAGCTGGGCCCAGCCAAAGGGGTCACTTGAGCCCACCTGGATTAAATGAGGGGTCCCCACTTACCTTTTCTGTCACACGTCTTCCTTGGAATCCAGCCTCCTGTTGTTCCCCAGTCCAGTGTGAGTCCATGTCTTTCTGAGCTACAGAAGGGACAGTGGTTTCATTGAAAGAGCTATGACTTTTTAAGGTTGGCCTCCAGTTGCTTTCACTCCAGTGAGTCTCCAACTTCCATTCAGCCCAAGCCTTCGAGTGACGATCACCAAACAATCTGTCCTGGTCCACCCACATCGATGTTACGGTCAAGAAAGCATACCGACACCTCTACTTCCTCAGGAGGCTAAGGAAATTCAGCACGTCCACAAGGACCCTTACCAACTTTTATAGATGCACTGTAGAAAGCATCCTATCCATATACATCACGGTTTGGTGCGGCAACTGCTCTGCCCAGGACCGTACGAAACTACAGAGAGATGTGAACCCAGCCCAGTCCATCACCCAAACCAGCCTCCCACCCACTGACTCTATCTACCCTTCCCATTGCCTCGGGAAGGCAGCCAACATCATCAAAGACCCCTCCCACCCCGGTTAGAATCTCTTCCACCCTCTTCCATCAGGCAGAAGATATAAAGGTTTGAAAACGTGTACCAATGATTCAAGAACAGCATCTTCCTGGCTGTTAACAGACTTGCGAACGGACATCTCATATATTAGAGTTGGTCTTTCTCTGCACCTTCTGTAACACCACATTCTGCATACCATGCTATTACCCTGGTGGTACTTATGTAAGGTGTGATGTGTCTGGACAGAATGCAAGACAAACTTTTCACTATATCTGGATACATGTGACAATAATAAATCAAATCAAATGATGAAGTGCTGGGGACCCTATGGGAAGCACTGGGGGGCAGTTGGTTGTGGAGCAGTGGTACTTGAACTCCAGGTGCATGAGTTCTGAGGGGCCTGGGTTCAAACCCCAGCATGGCAGCCAGTGAAATAAGTATTAATTGCTCTCCGAAATGGCCCAGTAATCTACTCAGTGCTAGGGTAAACTAGGAATGGGCAACAAATGCTGATCTCATCTGTGCCTCCTGCGACTCGCCTGTGTAGGCTGTTGCAGCAGCAAGAGAGGGTTACTCAAAAGGGCAAGTGCCAAACGTTAAACCCACACAGTGCCTGTCATTTCCCACTGTCATTGTTAAATAGCATTGCATCTCATGTTCATAACCCCATGTATCAGTGAATGAGTGCGAAGACCGAAGCAGACTAACTAGCTTCTTCATAACCTACTTTGGAAGGTATGAACGTTAAGGGACACAATTCTGAAAATAAGAATGGGCAACTCCGCCTGTCTGAATTGCGACCTCTGAACCTGAGTATTACTGAACAAGGAGCCGGACTATCGAAGCTTGTGACCTCATCAGGACCGAACTGCAAGAAAGCCAAATTTCAAAGGGAGAAACAATGTGTACTACATGAGAAAAGAGGGCTGATTGGTTATCACTGGCTGGAAGATGCATCAATTCATACAAAGGGACATGTCCTCTGCAGGTAACAGGAACAGGCCCAGGGGGTGTTTCTCTTCAGAACAATATTTCCCTGGTGCATATCCCAGGCCAAATCTTTGACCAATCAGAGACAACTTGATAATCAATCAGCGCCCTTGTCCTACTGCAATAAGAGACTGAGGGGTGACCTGATCGAGGTCGATGAAATCACAAGGGGCCAACAGCTTTTCTCCAGGGTAGGGATGTCTAAACCTAGAAGGGATAGGTTTAAGGCGAGAGGGGAGAGATGTAAAAGGGACTGGGGAGGCAGTTTTTTCACCCAGAGTGTGGTAAGTGTCAGGAATAGGCTGCTGGAAGTCGTGGTGGAGTTGAGTACAATTTAAGAAGCATTTGGACAGGGAGTTGGATGGGATAGGTCTGGAGGGATAGGGGCCAAACGCAGGCAATTGGGACTAGATTAACTGGGCAGGTTGGGCCGAAGGGCCTGTTTGCGTGCTGTAGACCTCTCTGTCTCAGAGATTGCGGCAGGGTTTGAACTCATGTCTCCGGGACATTAACCCTCAGGATTGCCAGGGCAGGGGCATCCCCTCTCCCCGACTGCGTGCCTCTCCCCCCCCCCGTCGATTTGGAGTGAGCCCGTTTGATTCGAAGAAGCTGAAGTTGCTCGATGCTAGCCCAATTGGAGCCCCCCGTAGATTCTCACACCGTAAATGAGCAGCTTACAAAATGAGGCGGACAATTCGAAAGCTCACTTCGCCATCTGCTTCTCGATAAACGGGGAGAAATCCAAATCCCAGGCGACATCACCTGAAGTTGATTAATAAGGCCTCTGCGAGCTGTGCAGAATGCAAGGCTGGAGTCAGGGAAAAGTGACACTGATTTATCTCCTGAGCTCACTCTGCTTCTGTCCTGGCAACGGCTAAACCCCCTGTAAGAGGGAAAGTCAGGGTGACAGAAAACTGGTTTCAGAAAACAGTGAAAACCCAAACCAGGCAAACTGGAAACAATGTGACACTCATTGGGGTAGCTCAGAGGGGAATCTTCAGACTGCGATCTGATTAAAGGGAAAGGGAATCGAGGGTTTATGGGGCAGGGGCGTTGAGAATGATCAGATCGGCCATGATAGAGTTATAGAGATGTACAGCATGAAAACAGACCCTTCGGTCCAACCCGTCCATTGCCGACCAGATATCCCAACCCAATCTAGTCCCACCTGCCAGCACCTGGCCCATATCCCTCCAAACCCTTCCTATTCATATACCCATCCAAATGCCTCTTAAATGTTACAATTGTACCAGCCTCCACCACTTCCTCTGGCAGCTCATTCCATACACGTACCACCCTCTGTGTGAAAAAGTTGCCCCTTAGGTCTCTTTTATATCTTTCCCCTCTCACCCTAAACCTAAGCCCTCTAGTTCTGGAGTCACCGACCCCAGGGAAAAGACTCTGTCTATTTATCCTATTCATGCCCCTCATAATTTTATAAACCTCTATAAGGCGCCCCCCCCGCAAGCCTCCAAGCTCCAGTTATTGATCACGGACCAGACTTGATGGGCTGAATGGCCTACTTTTAAGATGCAATCTCCTGCTGCATCAAGGTCACGGCTAATAGAGACATAGAATAAGAGCAGGAGTAGGCCATTCGGCCCTTCGAGCCATCCAATATGATCATGGCTGATTACCCAACTCAGTTCCCTGTTCCCCATATCCTTGATCCCTCAAAACAAGCCTCCTTCACCTCAAATCTCCTGTGGAAGCCTTAAGGCTCAGGCTAAGAGTATCCGAGGAGCAGGAGAGCTGAAGTTTCAGAGGGAACATCTCTGCTCCATGCACGTCCCAACAACCCCACCGCCCTGTGGCCAACCACTACAACTCCCCCCTCCCACTCCCCCAAGGACATGCAAGTCCTGGGCCTCCTCCACCGCCAAATCCAAGCCACTTGGCATCTGGAGGAAGAATGCCTCATCTTCCCCCTTGGGACCCTCCAACCACACAGCATCAACACTGACTTCACCAGTTTCCAAATCTCCCCTCCCCCCAACCCCATCCCGGATCCAACCCTCCAACTCGGCACCGCCCTCCCAGCTGTCCATCTTCCTTCCTACCTATCTGCTCTACTCTTCCCACTGACCTATCACCATCACCCTCCACCTACATCTACCCATCACCTTCCAAGCTGCCTTCCCCACAGCCCCACCCCCACCCTCCTATCTCTCAGTGCCCTTCCTCCTACCACATTTCTGATGAAGGGCTTATGCTCTAAACGTCCACTCTCCTGCTCCTTGGATGCTGTCTAACCTACTGCGCTTTTCCAGCTCCGACTCTCCACCATCTACAGTCCTCACTTTCTCCTAAAGGCTAAGAGTGCGTGGTGTGTTCCTGAAGCTAATGCAGAGCTCACAAAGAGAGCGCTGCCAATCACAAGGTGGTGAATACCACCTCGCTCCACCTTACTACCTGCTCCATGCTGAGGGAGTGCTGCTCTGTCAGAGGTACCTTCTCTCAGGCCGCCTGCCCTCTCTGGTGGCTACAAATGTTTTGAAAGTGAGCATAGGAGTTCACCCCTGACCAAAAACCACTCCGCCATCAGTGTCACTGAGCACACATTGGGTCCTGTGCGGTCGGCATCACAAAGATGGCCGCACTCGGAACATACTTATTTAGTGCAAAGTCCTTCGGAGTTTCCCGCGGAAGTGAAAGGCGCTACACAAATGCAGACCCTTCCTCTTCATCTCCTAGGAATGAGACAGTGAGGGAGCGGGGAGAGGTGTAAATGGAAGGTGCGTCTCCTTTTTTATTGGCCGTTAATCGCCAGGGGGTTTTTGAGTTCCAATGTTTTGTTTCGACTGTACAGAACATTGGTGAGGCCACACCTGGAATATTTGTGCAGTTTTGGTCCCAGGTCAGATCAGCCACAATCGTGCTGAATGGGGGAGCAGGCTTGAGGGGCTGAATGGCTTCCTCCTACTCCTCTGTCTTATGTCTGTTGGGACATTGAATAACTAGGTCCAGACTTGGCACCACTCAGTTCTTGTCCTACCTTGGCTTCCCTTTGACTTTGGCAGCGATGGGTCTTGAGAGTTCTTCGGCCTAATGGATCAATGTGAAAGGTTGGTTGGACAAAGAAAGGAAGAAAGGAGGCAGGAAGGACAAGGGAAGGAAGGAGTGAGAGTCGTAAGGAAGTAAAGAAAGAACAGGAGAGATTAACATATTTTCCTCTCAAGAGAAACGGAATGGACTTTCAGTTCCTGTGCTCGATGCTGAATGTGGGGTAATGTCTTCACAAAAAAGCTGGGGGAATGTCTGGTTGGACTAGAGCTGCAGTTCACAAAGGAAAATAAAGACCAGGAGAAATGCAATGGTTCCTGACTTGGCCGAAGAGGTCCAGAGAGGATCCTTGGAGAATATTTGGAAACTCAGTCGGACATTTCCTTGGGAAGTGGAAAGGGTTTGGAAAGTCCTTGACCCATTCTACAAATCAATCCCCCCTTCCTTTACCTTCCTGGAATTAACGGTTGGCTCATATTAACACTCAGAATGGGACCAGCAAATACGGGGCCAGGTCATTGGTAATCTGAAGTTCCAGGCTAGTGCAGTGGTGGAATTTAAGTTCAATTTAAAAATCCAGAATTATAAAAGCTAGACTTAGTCATGGTGACCATGACAGCTAGCGCTGACTAGTGTGAAAAAACCATCTGCTCCCCCTTTGAAGAAGGGAATCTGCCATCCTTACCCGGCCTACACGTGACTCCAGACCCACAGCGATGTGGATGACTCTTAACTGCCCCCTGAAATGGTCCGAACAAGCCACTCAGTTCACGGCCAATGATGGATGGGCAATAAGTGCCAATGACGCCCAACATGCCACGGTAGAAATTAGAATATTGCATCATCTCAGCATAAAACCATAGACATAGGAGTGGAAGTAATGCCATTCGGCCCATCGAGTCCACTCCGCCACTCAATCAGGACAAACCCATCCCGAATAAACTCCCAGAGAGCTATTCTGTGGTACAAGCCTTGCACCATTACAAACCTTAGACAGAACTTTCCAAATGGAAGGAATAACAATGATGGGTAAGATAGAGTTCATGGCAGGTCAACATCACAAAGATGGCCGCACTCTGAACGTACGTACTTAGTGCAAAGTCCTTTGGAGTTTCCCAAGGTTGGAAAAGGCGCGACACAAATACAGACTCTTCTCCTTCATCTCCTAGGAATGCGACGGTGAGGGAGGGGGGAACGTTGCAGGTGGTAAGTGAAAAGTGGGTCTCCTATTTTATTGGCCTTTAATCGCCAGAGGGCTTTCGAGATCAGATGACTTGTTCCAACTGTACGGCACATTAGTGAGGCCACACCTGGAATATCTGTGCGGTTTTGGTCACTAGGACGTGTGGTTACAAGACTAGGGCCCACATTTTTAAGGTGAGGGGAAAAAGATTTTAAAAAGACATGAGGGGCCACTTTTTTACAGAGTGTGGAATGAACTTCCCGAGGAAGTGGTGGAGATGGGTGCAGTTACAAAGATATTTGGATAAGGACGTGAATAGGAAAAGATTGGAGGGATATGGGGCAGGGGCAGGGAGGTGGGACTAGTTTAGTTTGGGATTATTGTCGGCATGGACTAGTTGGGCTGAAGGGTCTGTTTCTGTGTTGTATGACTCTCTGACTCTATGACAAGGGCAGCAGATACAGGGGAGCACCGCCCCCTGCAAGTTCCCCTCCAAACCACTCACCATCCTGACTTGGAAATATACCGGAGTTCCCTCATTGTCTCTGGGTCCAAATCCTGGAATTCCCTCCCTAATGGCATTGTGGGTCAACCCACAGCAGGAGGACTGCAGCGGTTCAAGAAGGCAGCTCAGCCTCACCTTCTCAAGGGGCAGCTAGGGACGATAATAAATGCTGGCCCCAGCCAGCAACTGAAGAAGGACCAGTGTCCGAAACGTCGACTCTCCTGCTCCTCGGATGATGCCTGAACTGCGCTTTTCCAGCAACACACTCTCGACTGATCTCCAGGAGTCCTCACTTTCTCCCAGCTAGCAACACCTCACACTTGAATAAATAAAACTCACTGTGTCCCATACCACTGGGCCCCCTGTTTGGGCCACTCCTACCAAGTCAAGCCCTCCGTCAACCGTCCAGAATCTCCATGAGGTGACTGGAGACCCTGGGTGGAAAGCTCGCTCCACAGGAAACTTGACCTTGGTCACTGGAGGGCCCGGCCTGGAGATCGGTGCAATGGCGCACACAGACCCAGACTCCCAAGGTGCTGCATTTTCATGTCACCCACGACTCAGTTGGCTCATGTCCTCTGAGTCTCTGGGTTCTCTCCTGGAATACTGTGTCCAATTCCGGTCTAAAAAGGACGTTATTCAGCTGGAGAGAGTTTGGATGAGATTTAGCAGGATGTTGCCGGGTTTGAGTTATAAGGAAAGGCTGGGATTTTCTTCACTGGAGCATAGGAGGTTGAGAGGTGACTTTATAGAGGTTTATAAAATCATGAGGGGGATAGACAGAGTTAATGGCAATTGTCTTTTCCCAAGGATGGGGGATTTCAAGACGAAGAGACATTTTTAAGGGAAGAGGAGAGAGACGGGTGAATGGGCGGTGCTAAATTGCCCACAGTGTTCAGGGATGTGTAGGTTAGGTACCATTAGTCAGGGGGAAATGTAGAGTCACAGGGTAAGGGAATGGGTCTGGGTGGGATACTCTTCAGAGGGCCGGTGTGGATTTGTTGGGCCAAATGGCCTGTTTCCACACTGTAGGGATTCTATGTTTCTATGATTCTACTTACAAAAGACATGAGGGACGATCTTTTTCCACAGAGGGTGGTTCGTGTGTGGAATGAACTTCCTGAGGACGTGGTGGATTTGGCCACAGTTACAACATTTAAAAGACACTTGCCTAAGTACATACATAGGAAGGTTTGGGGGGGATATGGGCCAGGGGCAGGCAGGTGGGACTAGTTTAGTTTGTGATTATGGTTGGCATGGATTGGTTGGAGCGAAGGGTCTGTTTCCGTGCTGTATGACCCTGTGACTCGAAGGGAACTGGGGTTGCGCCTTTCCACAAAATCTGTCCAAAATGGGGCTGAGTTAATGTTTAATCAATAATATTGGTAAAGTTTATTAATGGCATTGTCACAGCTAAGACAAACAGCTATATAATAGATATGATCCATAAGCACTTACAAATAAGGCGTACCTGTGACAGGAGAGATGGGGAAGTCAATAAACTACCCCTAGGAGGCTTCCACCTCACTAACTGAGTTGGATTCTCTCAAGGGGCTGAGCTGTGATTGTTCAATGGGCAATGGGCAATGGTTTGCTTCCTAATTGCTGATGCCCCCTCCCACACTCAATAGCAAGGGTTTGGAGGGATTTGGGCCAAACACTGGTAAATGGGGCAAGATCGGTTTGGGATATCTGGTCGGCACGGACGGGTTGGACCGAAGGGTCTGCTTCTGAGTGGTATGACTGGAGTAGTCTAATTCTGGGAGATCATGGCAACCCCCATCCCCATACCTGCTCCCCCCCCCCCCCCACCAGCGGATTCAAAGCTCAGGTCCCACATCAGACAGGCTTAGGGACCCCACAGTTGAGGCCGGTGCTCCAGGTCCAGCATGAGTGTAGTTTCACATGAGGCACTACCACCCAGGCTGTGTCACCACTCGTGGGGGGGCGGGGGGGGGGGGGGGGGGGGGGGTTTGGAAAAGATTACGTGACAGTACCTGGAGAAAGAGCTCTCCTCAGAGTCCGAGCCAGAGTTTATCTCTCAACCAAATCGCAAAGCAATCCATCCTTCCTGTCCCTGTGAGGAAAACATAGAAAATAGGAGCAGGAATAGGCCATTCGGCCCTTCGAGCTTGCTCTGCCATGATCATGGATAACCATCAAACTCATCCCCTGTTCTCACTTTCTCCCCATACCCTTTGATCCCTTTCGCCCTCAGGACTGTATCTTAACTTGAAAACATTCAATGTTTTGGCCTCAATCCCACAGGCTCCCCACTCTCTGGGTGAAGAGTTTCTCCTCACCTCAATCCTAAAGAGGTGATGGCCTAGTGGCATAATCGCTGGGCCACCAATACAGAGACCCTGGTGACATCCTGGAGACCTGGGTTTCAAAACCTGCCTGGTAGATGGTGGGAATTGAATTCAATTAAATATCTGGGAATTAGGACCTCTAGGAAACCGGTGTCGATTGTCAGGAAAAAGGTCAGTTGGTTCAGCAATATCCTGGAAGGAAAGAATCTGCCATCCTTACCTAGTCTGGCCTACACAGATCTACATGGTTGAGACTTAATGGCCTCCTGGGTAATAAGTGCTAACCTAGCTAGTGATTCCCACATGAGTTAAAAAACAATGACCTAGCCATATCCTTAGACAGTGAGGCCCCGGTTCCAAACTCCCTGGTCCTTGAACTTGCAAGAATAAAATACAGGTATCCCTCCCTGTGCTATCTGAAAGTAGAACGTTCCTCTGAAACCTTTCGTAAGCCGAAATGGCGTAAAATGAACAGGCTTTAATTTATTCGGGAAAACTTTCACCTTTTTCCATAAAAGCAAAAATCCTCTTTGGATTCCTTTCAGTTAGCGAAAACAGTTACAAATGTAGGCCTTCCGTTAAAATGAAGTGGCAAACCTTCGAAAAGTGGGGGGTTACCTGCAGCAACTTATCGTCACCCGTAGTTTTGAAAACGCAGTGAAATGTGTAAGAGTCACCACAATCTGACAACAAACAATTGCGATGACACTTGGACAACGTTGTTTCGTTCTGTCTGTGGTTTCTGGAGCAGCTGTGGAACGTTGTTCTGGATTAGTGGTGCTGGAAGAGCACAGCAGTTCAGGCAGCATCCGAGGAGCTTCGAACTGCTGTGCTCTTCCAGCACCACTAATCCAGAATCTGGTTTCCAGCATCCGCAGTCATTGTTTTTACCTTGTGGAACGTTGTTGCCGAAGCTCCCCCTGAGCTGAAAATGTGTTGCTGGAAAAGCGCAGCAGGTCAGGCAGCATCCAAGGAGCAGGAGAATCGATGTTTTGGGCATAAGCCCCTTCTTTCAGCTCTGATCTCCAGCATCTGCGGTCCTCACTTTCTCCTCGAAGCTCCCCCTGAGGCGACCAAAGCAAGGATTTCTGGAGTGAACCTGGAATACTGCACCCCGCCAAAAAACAAACCAAGACTGAAGCTACTGCATCAGCGACATTGCCAGGAGGGACAGACCAGGGCCAGCACCCAGTCACCGTCACTCAAGGATGTTACTGTCCAAAGCGACCACATTGCTGCCACAGCAACCAGGAATGAACCAGAATCACCATCCCACCCCCTCCTCTCCTCCCTCTCCCCCACTCCCTCCTCCCCCTCTCCCCCCCACTCCCTCCTCCCCACTCTCTCCTCCCCACTCCTCCCTCCCCTCTCCTCCTCCTCCCTACTCCTCCCTCCCCTCTCCTCCCTCCTCCCTCTCCCCCTCCTCCCTCCCTCCCCTCTCCCCCCTCCTCCCCCCATCCTCCCCGCCCTCTCTCCCCTCCTCCTCCTCGTCGCCCTCCGCCCACCCCCCGTCCCCGCCCCCACGTCCCCCTCCGCCCATCCCCCCCCCCCACCCCCCCCCAAAAGAAATGAACCCTGGAGAACGTGGTTGGCCGGGTGAAAGGGAGCGGACGGCCACACCCTGCCCCCGCCACCGCCATCTTGAACTTGGCGGCTGTGTTTCCAACGGCAACCTCACTTTGCAAAACAAAGTACTCGAGGAACAGTGAAATACTTTGGATGGAAGGGGGAGTGGGTGAGGGGCAATACTGGAAAGGGTGATAAAGAAATACAAGTCCAACCCCACCCAAGGGCAGAAGGAATTTTACGTCAATTCATTATTCAGAGAGAAATAGCCCCTACCTTCCCCTGCTGGAGGCTCCCATTTGCCTCTCTGTCTCTTCAGGAACCTTCCATTTGCTCCTCTCCCCACAGGAGCCTCCCATTTGCCCCTCCCCCCACAGGAAGCTCCCATTTGCCCCTACCCTCACAGGAGGCTCCCATTTACCCCTCTACCCTCACAGGAGCCTCCCATTTACCCCTCCCCCCACAGGAGCCTCCCATTTGCCCCTACCCCCCACAAGAGCCCCCCATTTGTCCCTACCCCCTCAGGAGCCTCCTATTTGCCCCTACCCCCCACAAGAGCCTCCCATTTGCCTCTACCCCCCACAGGAACCTCCCATTTGCCTCTACCCCCACAGAAGCCTCCCATTTGCCCCTACCCCCCACAGGATCCTCCCATTTGCCCCTACCCCCGACAGGATCCTCCCATTTGCCCCCCCCACAGGATCCTCCCATTTGCCCTCCCCCCCCCCCCCCCACAAGGAGCCTCCCATTTGCCAGCCCACAGGGGGCACCCAAATGCTCCTCACCCCATAGGAGCCTCCAATTTGCCCCACCCCAAAAAGGGGGCTCCCATTGGCCCCACCCCAGCTTTGAAGCCTTCTCCACGGCTTTTGATGGGCAGACGAGGAACATTGTGCGCCAGCAGAATGGGTTAAACGTGCTCTCACGATGGAAACACGGAGCCTTGAGCAAGATGACTATCAGCATATGGTGGGCTCACATCGGCCATCAGTCACTGCCAGCTACAGTCTGATTTGCTGATGAGGCTCTTTCATGTTGCAACGCGGAGACACCATCTGAATACAGACGAGCAGCCTTAAAGTGACACTCCCTTTCCACCCCCCCCCCCCTCACCCTCGGCTTGCCTTCTTGTGGTTTCCTACATTTCGTGAGGGCTGCAGATGTTGGCGATCAAAGTCGAGAGCGTGGAGCCAGAAATGTGCAGCAGGTCGGGCCGGCTCTCCTGCTCCTCGGATGCTGCCTGACCCGCTGTGCTTTTCCATCTCACACGAAGCACAGGATCACTGTCCCCTGTGGCTCCTCACCAAACCCCTCCTGTCCTTTTGAGGCAAAAACAGGAGCAGGAGTAGTCCATTCGGCCCTTCGGAGCTGATGCCACCTGGGCTCTTCGGTCGTGTTGCGGTGAGCACGCAGGTGACTGCTGTATCTAGAAGATTCTAAGGCGAGTGGGACTAGATTTTTTTTTTAAGATTCCCAACAGTGTGGAAACAGGCCCTTCCGCCCAACAAGTCCACACCGACCCGCCACCCACCATTCCCCTAACACTACGGATAATTTAGCCTGGCCAATCCACCCTGACCTGCACATCTTCAGACTCTGGGAGGAAACCGGAGCAAACCCACGCAGACACGGGGAGAATGTGCAAACTCCACACAGACAGTTGCCCAAGGCTGGAATCGAACCTGGGAACCCTGGTGCTGTGAGGCAGCCGTGCTAACCACTGAGCCACCATGTTGCGTGTAATGTTAAGGATGATTAAGATTTGGACTTCCCTCACTGTGTGCTTTCTCTCCTCTTATTTCTGTACGTGGTTTTTGCTCTCCCTCACCTACCCCACGCTGTTGTTTTTGTTAATTAGTTGCATCTCCAAAGATTCGAAATCAATCCCAAACCTCCTCAGGCCTTTTGGGGTGTTCCCTTTGTAATGGGGTGCGTCACAGACCCAAGCCTTACGTTGACACATTGATTCGAGAGTGTCAGACATTCCAGCTTTGGTACAGCCCACTTGTGGCCCCCTGAGCAATGATTGGCCCAGTACAGTAGGCCAGCTCAGACCAGCACCTCAATGTCTGGCACTTTGTCCAGAAGCTTGAGAAAGCTGCTCAGTTGGCTGACTTTTTTTTTTAAGATTAGATTACCTACACTGTGGAAACAGGCCCTTCGGCCCAACAAGTCCACACCGACCCTCCGAAGTGAGACCCATACCCTTATATTTACTTCTGACTAATCCACCTAACACTGCGGGCAACTTAGCCTGGCCAATTCACCTAACCTGCACATCTTTGGAAGGTGAGGGGAAACCGGAGCACCCAGAGGAAACCCATGCAGACACGGGGAGAATATGCAAACTCCACACAGACAGTTGCCAAGGGCAGGAATCGAACCCGGGTCTCTGGCGCTGTGAGGCAGCAGTGCTAACCACTGAGCCACCATATGAGTCTCATACACACGCCTCAGGATGGACAGGAACATCGCACAACAGAGCTTCAGCACTGATTCCCCCACTTCAATCCCACACTGGTTCTTACATCTGCCAAAGGTGACAGAAATTGCTGGAAAATCTCAGCAGGTCTGGCAGCATCTGTGGAGAGAAATCTGGTCGAGTAAGCCTTCCCAGACGTGAGGCGAAAGTCAGGATGGCAGTTGGCTGCAGATTAGAGTCAAGAGTGTGGTGCTGGAAAAGCACAGCAGGTCAGGCAGCATCTGAGGCCTTCATCAGGACCTATGCCCGAAACGTTGATCTTCCTTCCCCAGACGCTGCCAGACCTTTCTCCAGCAATTTCTGTTTTCTGTTTCTGATTTACATCGTCGGCGGTCCTTTCAGTTTTTAAAGGTTACTCTTGTTTTCACAATTTGCGCATGTGTCCCATTGTCAGTACAGACAGCTCAAGAGAGAGAGAGAGAGAGAGTGGGCCCCTCCTCTCCAGCTGGTTCTGGTCAGAGGCTGAAGTGTCAGCAGGCGAGAGAGTGTTTCCCTGCGAGAGAGCAGTACATTGCTTCCATTTCCTCACCCCCATGACAGGCTGCTCACAATCCGGTCCCCTGCACGCTGGGGAGGCGAAGTGTAGACTGGGTGGCTGCTTTACAGAACATCTACGTCCTGTCCACAAAAGAGACCCTGAGCTTCTAGATGCCTGCCACTTCAACACACCAGAGTCGAGAGGGTGTTGCTGGAAAAGCACAGCAGGTCCTGATGAAGGGTTTCAGCCCGAAACGTTGATTCTCCTGCTGCCTGACCTGCTGTGCTTTTCCAGCAACACCCTCTCAACTCTGATCTCCAGCATCTGCAGGCCTCACTGTCTCCCAGTTGATTTCAAAGTTAGACACACCATCCTGATCCTTGGCTAACATCTCTGACTTGGAGTCTTGCTGAAGTGCTCCATTGAAACTCAGCACAAGCTGCAAGAACAGTAGCTCATTTTCTGCTTGGGGACCCTGCAACCTCCAGGACTCAATACTGAGCTCAACAACTTTAGAACCAGCCCAACTATCCATCCCCACAGGCTTTGGCATCTGGTGGGTTACTTTCAGCATAGCTAACCCTTTTTCACCTATTCACGGTCCGTACTGTTAATGTCTAGGTTGGCACGGTGGCTCAGTGGTTAGCACTGCTACTTCATAGCACCAGGGGCCTGGATTCAATTCCTGTTTCAGGTAACAGTCTATGTGGAGCTTGTGTGTTCTCTCTGTGTAGGTTTGCTCTGGTTTCCTCCCACAGTCCAAAGATGTACAGATTAGGTAGATTGTCCATAGTGTTCAGGGATGTGTCGATTAGGTGCGTTAATCAGGGGTAAATATAGGAATGGGTGTGGGCTTGTTGGGCTGAAGGGTCTGTTTCCACACAGTAGGGATTCTTTATCACTATCCATCCCTTTTGTCTGTTTAACTGTCTTTCTCTTGCTCTGGACTCCATTTCCACTCAACTGTGTACTCCCCAGACCCCCCCTTCAGCATATATACCAACCCTTTCCTTCCTAGCTACCATCAGTTCTGGGGAAGGGTCACCAGACCCGAAACGTTAACTCTGATTTCTCTCCACAGATGCTGCCAGACCTGCTGAGCTTTTCCAGCCATTCCTGTATCCAGCGATCTGCCTCTATTTGACGACCTGACACAGTTTGCTGTAGCCGGGTGGCAGTTTCCAGAGGGCGGTGAAGGGTTAGCTGGGGGCTCTGGAGTCACATGCAGGCCAGACCTGGGGTAAGAACCAAACATCGCCTCTCTTCAAACCTCATCGTGATCATCATGACTGGAGCAAATGCTTTAGCTCAGATTAATCAATTGAATGAAACTCCCCTGTTCCAGTAGGATGTGGACAGAAGAATCTGATCTGAGCTCCACGCTACAAACTCGGCAACATTACCACCACATTCCCTCTACCTTCTTTTCAATGTATTTCCAAATTTCTCTCTGCCTTTCCTGCAGACATGGCTACTCATAGAACCCTGGGAAGCATTGAGCATCAGAGGTATCATGTCCCCTGGGCCCTTGAGGTAGTAGGACAGGTGAATAAAGTGGTTAAAAAGCCCATGCCTTTACTAACTGAGGCTTAGAGTGTAGGGGCAGGGAGGTTATGCTGGAACTGTTGGTCAGACCACAGTGAGAGTACTGTGTGGAGCTCTACAATGCACACTATTGGAGGGGAGTGAGAGCCCTGGAGAGGGTGCAGAGGGACACTTACCAGGATGCAGCCTGGTCTGGAGGGTTTCAATGATGTAGAGAGATTGGACAGACTGCAGTTGTTTTCCTCAGAGCTGAGGGGATTGAAAGGGGACATATTCGAGATGTTTCCAAATATGAAGGGGCCTAGATAGGAAGAAACACATCCCATTGATGGAGGGATCAGTGGACAAGGGGCATAGATTTAAGGGAAGGGGCAGTAAGGTTAGAGGAGATAAAGTTGGACAGACCCTTCGGTCCAACTCGTCCATGCTGACCAGATATCCTAAATTAATTTAGTCCAATTTGCCAGCATTTGGTCCATATCCCTCCAAGCCCTTCCTATACATATACCCATCCAGATGCCTTTTAAATGTTGTAATTGTACCAGACTCCACCACTTCCTCTGGCAGCTCGTTCCATGCACACACCACCCTCTGCGTGAAAAGGTTGCCCCTGAGTTCCCTTTTAAATCTTGCCCCTCTCACCCTAAATCCCTATACCCTCTAGTTTTGGACTCCCCCATCCTGGGAAAAAGATAGTGACTATTCAGTCTATCTGTGCCCCTCATGGTTTTCTAAGCATCTATAAGGTCACCGCTCACACAAGGGCTGTTAAAAGAACAAAACAAGCTCATGCATTTAAATATTTCTTGAAGGGAATGAAAGCGAATAACAAAAGGTTCTTGACCTGCAGGAGAGAGAAGTGGTGAAACAATCAGATAAAGTGCGCCCCCCCCCCCCCCCAGTTGCAGGGAGAAGGGTGTGGGTTTGATGAGACTTTGGAAAGAGGTGAAAAATTAAATGGACATTCCTCGATGTTTGGTTTCCACCAGAGTGGGGGCCACATTAGAACAAGATCCGTCACCTTCATCAACGCAAGCTGTGGCTGCAGTTAGTACCATCTGTAAGGGGCATGCCTGAGTGGATGCTAAGGGTATGGGCGTCGGACTGTTATTTTGCACAAAGCCTCCTCACCTGCTGCGGGCTGAGGCTAAGTCATTCTTAAATCGCTGTAAGCCGTGTGGTGCTTGTCGGATGTGGGTTTACCTGAACCTGTGCCTATGGATGGCACGGTGGCTCAGTGGTTAGCACTGCTGCCTCACAGCGCCAGGGACCCGGGTTCGATTCCCGCCTCAGGCGACTGTCAGTGTGGAGTTTGCACATTCTCCCCGTGTCTGCGTGGGTTTCCTACAGGCGCTCCAGTTTCCTCCCACAATCCAAAGCTGTGCAGGTTAGGGTGGATTGGCTGTGCTAAATTGTCCCATAGTGTTCAGGAATGTGTAGGTTAGGCGCATTAGTCAGGGGTAAATGTGGGATAGGGGAATGGGTCTGGGTGGGTTACTCTTCAGCGGGTCGGGATGGACTTGTTGGGCCGAAGGGCCTGTTTCCACACTGTCGGGATTCTATGAGCATATCATGGATGGCTGGCACCTGTCGCTCGTGGTGTTCCTGCACACCAGCCCTTCTCGTTAGCCAAGGGCACAAGGTTGGGTAATGCCCTGGAAGGAGCCCACTAGAATAAAAGCTTGCAAGCCATCAGGAGGAGGCCATTCGGTCTCTCAACACTGCTACGTCAATCGACAAGATGGTGGCTGGATTTTGTTTTGCATTTATTCACGGGGATGAGGGTGTCTCTGGCTAGGCCAGCATTTCGTGCCCTTCCCTAATTGCCCAGAGGGCATGCAAGAGTCAACCACATTGCTGTGGGCCTGGAGTCACATTGATTATTCCCCGATAACCAATCACCCACGTGCTTACTGGGAGCATCATCACTGCTGCCTTCAAAATATTCAAATGCTTCACTTCCATTGTCTTTTCGGGAAAGAGATTTCTGAAGAGACAGTCCAGAGAAGATTCACTCATCTGATACCAGGTTTGAGGGACTATCGTCTGGGGAGAGATTAGATTAGATTACTTACAGTGTGGAAACAGGCCCTTCGGCCCAACAAGTCCACACCGCCCCGCCGAAGCGCAACCCACCCATACCCCTGCATTTACCCCTTACCTAACACTACGGCCAATTCACCTAACCTGCACATCTTTGGACTGTGGGAGGAAACCGGAGCACCCGGAGGAAACCCACGCAGACACGGGGAGAACGTGCAAACTCCACACAGTCAGTCGCCTGAGGCGGGAATTGAGCCCAGGTCTCTGGCGCTGTGAGGCAGCAGTGCTAACCACTGTGCCACCGTGTCACCCTAGGTTGATATGTTGGGCCTGGACTTGTTGAGTGGCGACCTGATTGAAAAATGCCAGGTTCTGAATTGAGTGGACAGGGGAGACGTGGAGAGATTGCACCCCCTCCCCCTTTGTGGTAGAGTCACAGACCAGAGGGTATCATCTCCCACTGAGGAGTCACCCACTGAAAACAGAAATGAGGAGGAATTTCTCTCTCTCAGAGGGGAGTGAATCTGTGGAATTCTTTAGTCCAGAGGGCTACTCAAGGTTGAGATGGAGAGATCTTTAATCAGGAAAGGAAATGGAGGGAAAAGACAGGAAAGTGGGGTTGAGGATGATCAGAGCAGCTGTGATCTCATTGAACAGGGGAGCACACCCGATGGGCTGAATGGTCTACGTCTGCTCCTACTTTGAATGACCTTTTGGCCTCGTAGATCCCTGAAATCACAGTGAGTGCTGAAGCAGATCAGGAAAGCTGCTGCAACACTTTGTACCCTTCCGGCCTCTATTCCTTCGATGAACAAGCGGTGACGATGTGAACCTTGAACTCATTCTCCTGTTGGTCTGCTGATCATTCCCAAGTTCCCTTTGGGCACTGCACCCTTGCCTCAGCTGCCTTGCCCCAAAGTCTCCAGCTTTCTGCCCCAACCCTCGACATCATTCTCTTTCTCCTTTCAGTTGTTTTGCAACTTGGTTTTTGACAAAGCGTTTGGTGTTAATACCTCCTTGTGTAGCTTAACCACTGGATGCAAGTAGAGTCGTATAGGTTACAGTGTGGATACAGGCCCTTCGGCCCAACGTGACCATGCTGCCCAGTTTTCACAATTAAACTAGCCGCATTCGCCTGCGTTTGGTCCATATCCATGTGCGCAAATGAGGACTTCACATCCTGGAGATCAGAGTCGAGAACGTGGTGCTGGAAAAGTACAGCAGGTCAGGCAGCATCCGAGGAGCAGGAGAATCGACGTGCCTTGAAGAACTTCTCCTCCTCCCTCAGCCTCATGTCCTGATGAAGAGCTAATGCCCAAAACGTCGATTCTCCTGCTCCTCGGATGCTGCCTGACCTGCTGTGCTTTTCCAGCACCACACCCTTGACCCATATCCCTCCATACCTATCCCAACCATGTACCTGTCCAAATGTTTCTTAAATTGTACTCACCTCCAGCACTGCCTCTAGAAGCCTGTTCCAGACACTCAGCACCCTCTGGGTAAAAGAATTGCCCCCTCCGCACCCTTTTGTGTCACTTCCCTTTCACCGAAACCCACTCCCTCTAGTTTTAGACTCCCCTACCCTGGGGAAAAGCACTTGTATATTTATCCTATCCATGCCCCTCATGATTTTATAAATCTCAATAAGGTCACCCTCCTAAACTCCAGGGAAAAAAGTCCAAGCCTATCCAACCTTTCCTTGCAACTCAAGTCTCCCAGGCAAAGTCGCATCCTAGTAACTCTTTTCTGCCTTCTTTCTAGTTTAATAATTTGCTGTGTACAATAGGGTGACCAGAGCTGCAAAGAGTTATTATTGTTGAGCACAGACTATGGAAGCAATCCCTGCCCCTCTATTAAACTGGTGAAGCCATTACTGGGAAAGCTGTGTACAACTTTGAAAACTGTGTGTGCGTGTTGAAAGAATGGGGCTGAACTGGAAAAGGTTTGAGGAAATAATCATAACGTGGAACTCCATCAGAGAGGGAAAGGCAGAGGTTTCACAACGGTCTGGAGGGAGAAACAGCAGTCCCTTCCTCTCATATCAGGGTCGAACATTAGCTCTGTTTCTCTCTCCACAGATATTGCCAGACCTGCTGAGTTTCTCTGTGTTTGTTCATGTGATGCAGGACTCTGTGCACCACGGGCTTATAGAGTGTTAGAGTATTACAGCATGGAAAGAAGCTCGTTGGCCCATAATGTCCATACCAGCCCTCAACCATTTATCTATTCTCATCTCATTTTCCAGCAGTTAGCGCCTTGCCTTGGGTTATTCCCAGGGACACACTCTGAGGACCAGCAACTCAGTGAAAGGTGCACTTTGTTCTGCCTGAATACCTGTTGGTCCTCCAATGCAAGGAGTTGCCCTCGATCCAATGGATGGCACGGTGGCTCAGTGGTTGGCACTGCTGCCTCACAGCGCCAGAGACCTGGGTTCGATTCCATCCTCGAGTGACTGTCTGTGTGGAAGTTTGCACATTCTCCCCTTGGGTTTCCTCTCACAATCCAAAGAGGTGCAGGCTAGATGGGTTAACCGTAGAAAATGCAGGGTTATAGGGTAGGGGCGTGGGTCTGGGTGGGATTGCTTGGTGTGGATTTGATGGGCCAAACGGATTACTTCCACGCTGTAGGGAGTCTGGGAGTGCTGCACACTAGTGTATTCCAAGGCCCTGGGGCACACTCAGGCAGAGTATTAGAGTCATAGAGATGTACAGCACGGAAACAGACCCTTCAGTCCAACCCGTCCAATGCGACCAGATATCCCAACCCAATCTAGTCCCACCTGCCAGCACCCGGCCCATATCCCTCCAAACCCTTCCTATTCATATACCCATCCAAATGCCTTTTAAATGTTGCAATTGTACCAGCCTCCACCACTTCCTCTGGAATTCATTCCATACACGTACCACCCTCTGAGTGAAAAGGTTGCCCCTTAGGTCTCTTTTATATCTTTCCCCTCTCACCCTAAAACTATGCCCTCTAGGTCTGGACTCCCCGAACCCAGGGAAAAGACTTTGACTATTCCCCCTATCCATGCCCCTCATGATTTTATAAACCTCTGTAAGGTCACCCCTCAACCTCCGACGCTCCAGGGAAAACAGCCCCAGCCTGTTCAGCCTCTCCCTGTAGCTCAAATCTTCCAACCCTGGCAACATCCTTGTAAGTCTTTTCTGAACCCTTTCAAGTTTCACAGCATCCTTCTGATAGGAACGAGACCAGAATTGCATGCGATATTCCAGACCACTCAGGCATACTGCAACTAGGAGACTGGAAGAAACCCCAGTCAGTGATAAGTATCGATGGTAAATGTTGAAGACTGTGGTGCTGGTAAAACACAGTGGGCAGCATCTGAGGAGCAGGAGAGTTGAGGTTTTGACATCAGCCCTTCATTAGGAATGAGGCTGAGAGGGGGAGGAGTACCTCTTCAAGGTAGACATCCTTGGAAGAGGCTTCGCAGTGAGGTTATAATCAAGAAAGTGAGGACTGCAGATGCAAAACGTGTGGTGCTGGAAAAGCACAGCAGGTCAGGCAGCATCTGAGGAGCAGGAGAATCGACGTTTCAGGCACAAGCCCTTCATCAGGATTGAGGCTTCAGTAATCACACATCAGTAAACGTTGTGAGTGACGTACAACATTGGAAGAAACTGCTATGGTTTTCAAATCTCTACCGTGTCAGCTTTGAACAACCCTGACATGCATCTTTGAACAATTCTCTGAATAAAGGTTTTTCTTTGTAAGAGTATTGATTTCAAATAAATAGTGAGGAGACCATGAAGGGTCGGGTCGTGAATATATTTACTGCCATTGAGGCGAAATGGTCATGAATTCAAGCTGCAACAAGAAGGATTTGAACAAAGGGCATTGTTATTTCTTTATCTTGTGAGCAGAATTTGAAGTTTATTTGAAGTACAAGGGATGTCAAAGCCAACATTTGTTGTCATTGCCAATTGAAAAAAAATTGTTCGTAGGATGTGGAGTTGGCTGGCTAGGCCCAGTATTTAACACCCCATCCTAGAGAGCAGTTCAGAGTCAACCACATCACTGTGGCTCTGGAGTTACATGTAGGCCAGACTGGGTAAGGTGACAGATTTCCTTCCCTAAAGGACATTAGTGACCCAGATGGTTCTTTCCCAATTGATAGTGTTACATAGCCACCATTAGGACTAGTTTTTGACTCCAGATTTTTTTAAAGTTGAATTCAAATCTCACCATCCACCATGAGGTTCGAGCCCAGGTTATTAGATTAGCACTTTGGATGACTAGTCCAGTGATATTACCACTACACCACAGTTTCTCTGGTAATGGTGGGCTTGTGGGCAGCAGTAACACTGTAGTTTCAGGCATGGAAACATCCATAATGCTGTTCAGGAGGGAATTCCAGGATTCCGACCGAATGACACTGAAGGACTGGGTTTCTATTCTCAAGTCGGGATGGTGAGTGGCTCGGAGGTGACCTCGCAGGGTGTTCCCATGTATTTGCTGCCCTTGTCCTTATAGATATTAGAGACCACGGATTTGGAAGGTGCTGTTGAAGGTGCTTTGGAGAGTTGCTGTAGTGCATCTTGTAGACGGTACACACTGCTGCTACTGAGTGGATATTGAAGGATCTAAATTGCATGGAGTTAAGTGTTGTTGGAACACACAGATACCCATCTCACTCCTGACTTGAACCTTGTCAGCGGTGGACAGGCGATTGTTCTGAACCAGATCAGACCCCCTCCAAAAACTATTTGAGGAAAGTGGCCTAGACCCAAACATTTACTTATTTGAAAAACAATTACAGGTTGGTGCAACATCGAGGGCCGAAGGGCCTGTTCTGCGCTGCATTGTTCCATGTTCTATCTAGAGCTCGGCCACAGAACAGCCATGATCCCACTGAATGGCGGAACGGGCTGGAGGGGCTGAACGTCCTCCTGCTGTTAAGACTAAGAGTAGAGAATATCACTGGGTCAAGTACAAACATGACTCAAAATGGATTACTGGATTAGTGGTGCTGGAAGAGCACAGCAGTTCAGGCAGCATCCAACGAGCAGCGAAATCGACGTTTCGGGCAAAAGCCCTTCATCAGGAATGATGACTCAAAATGGCCAACAACAGTAGAAAATCAAGGCAGCGTCAGGTACAGGTGACGATATCAGTTGTTCTGTGCCTGTAAGATATTAGTTTGTTAAGGCAACCTATTCACGATTCGAGAGTAAGCTCAAGCTATACTATTCACCGATCCAGGGAGAGAGCAAAATTTGGAAGAAGGGTAATAGCAGACGCAACACGTTAACCCTGTTTCCCTCTCTTTCTCTCTCTCAGTCTGTATCTCTCTCTCCCTCCCTCCCCCCCGCCCACAGTGGCTGCCAGACCTGCTGAGCTTCTCCAGCAGTTTTCTGCCTTTGTTTCGGGTTTCCAGCATCCACAGCGTGATAACATTTTACAGCAGGAAAGTGGTAAAGAGGAAAGGCACAGAAATATACAACAGCTTTCCCACTGACTGATTCCAGAAAACTCAACTTTTCAAATTAAATGGAGAACGTGTGACTTAATAGGTTTGAGCTAACTTCGTGCTGTTAAGCCGGTTATAATTTGCGAACCTGTCGTTTCATTGAAAAAAAAAGCACAAAGCCAAACACACTGTCAGACATATCTCCCAGATATAACTGCAGGTGGGACCTTCAGGTGGTAATTTACAGGAAATGCTGTCAACTGGGGAGTTAATTGGTATTCCTTTTTCTAAAAGCCTGCTACAAATTAATCAGATCACAACACTTTGAACAGTTGCTGTAACTAAAATCAGATCATAGAGTCATAGGGATGTACAGCACCAAAAAAGACCCTTCGGTCCAACTCGTCCGTGCCAAGTAGATATCCCAACCTAATCTAGTCCCATTTGCCAGCACTTGGCCCATATCCCTCCAAACCCTTCCTATTCATATACCCATCCAGATACCTTTTAATTGTACCAGCCTCCACCACTTCCTCCGGCACCCCATTCCATACACGTACCACCCTCTGTGTGAAAAAGTTGCCCCTTAGGTCTCTTTTAAATCTTTCCCCTCTCACCCTCAACCTATGTCATCTAATTTTTGACTCCCCCACCCCAGGAAAAACACTTTGTCTATTCACTCTAACCATGCCCCTCATGATTTTATAAACATCTATAAGGTCACCCCTCAGCCTCCGATGCTCCAGGGAAAACAGCCCCACCCTATTCAGCTTCTCCCTGTAGCTCAAATCCTCCAACCCTGGCAACATCCTTGTATATCTTTTCTGAACTGTCAAGTTTCATAACATCCTTCCCACAGCAGGGAGACCAGAACTGCACACAGTATTCCAAAAATGGCCTAACCAATGTCCTGTACAGCCACAACATGACCTCTCAACTCCTGTACTCAATACTCTGACCAATAAAGGAAAGCATACCAAACACCACCTTCACTATCCTATCTACCTGCGCCTCTACTTTCAAGGAACTATGAACCTGCACTCCAAGGTCCCATTGTTCAGCAACACTCTCTAGGACACTACCATTAAGTGTATAAGTCCTGCCTTGATTAGCCTTTCCAAATCATTGAAAAGAAACTGAACAAACAGAAATGGGAATGTTCTTTAGAGGGTGTGGTGTATATCAATGTTTAGAGGGTGCAGTGTATATCGGTGTTTAGAGAGTGTGGTGTATATCAAGGTTTAAAGGATGCGGTGTATATTAGTGTTTAGAGGGTGTGGTGTACATCAGTGCTTTGAGGGGGTGCAATGTATATTGGTGTTTCAATGGGGTGCGGTGTACATTGGTGTTTATAGAGGCTGCGGTGTATACTTGTGTTTCGAGGGTGTATTGTATATCGGTGTTTAGAGGGTTCGGTGGACATTAGTGCTTTGAGGAGGTGCGGTGTATATCAGTGTTTACAGCATGTGATGTATATCAGTGTTTAGAGGGTGTGGTGTATATCATGTTTACAGCGTGAGATGTATATCAGGGTTTAGAGGGTTCGGTGTACATTAGTACTTTGAGGTAGGGTGACTACTCATCACACCACAAGACCACCTTTTCTGCATCTACCAACTCGAGGTCAATGGGTTCCAGTAGACAACTCTCTGTCTTCCTAATGACCTGGACAAAGACATTTCATTTGTGCAGCAAAAGGTGTTAGACTGTGGAGCAATAAGGAGAAACATACACGACTTTTGGGGATGGGCGTAATTGGATAGTTCTTTCAAAGAGTTAGCATGAGGAAGTGGGCCATATAGCCTTATTCTCTGTACGGTTTTATGAATCTACAACTCGTGAGTTAGACCTTCAGTCACCCAATTCCTCTCAACAATCATCCAACTGGATAGCCATTGTCAACATTTTTATTGTAATCAAACTGAGTCTTTACATCACCCACTCCTGATGGTATTCTTAAATGCTGGAAGGTTTTGAGTTTTAATAAGAGATGAATAATTGCTTCAGGACTTTGTCTGAGGCTCATAGTCCTTCCTGTTATTGAGCTGTGGCTCAACCCTTCTCCAGTGCTGTTCTGGCAGTAGTTACCTGTGAAACATTAAACCATATATTTTTTTGTTCACAGATGTGCAGTAACCTGCTCCATATTTCAGCAGCTTGTGTTTGTATAACTCCTTGAAGGTGTAATGTCCCAGGTTGCTAGACAGAAACATGAGCAAACGCAATTTGACACTGCACCACGTTAGGGGAATATGAAGAGAAATTATTTTTTTTGTGTCTTTGTTTTGATTACTGAGCCCTTGGTTGTCATGGTGCATGTTGCCTGGATCTTAAACCCATCTTGTTGCCTAATGTCCTTCAGAGAAGGAAATCTGCCATCTCTACCCGGTCTGACCTACATGTGACTCCTGACTCACAGCAACATGGTTGATTCTTAACTACTCTCTGAGCAAGTTGAGATGGGCAATAATCGATGTTATAAACACACTCACATCCCACAAATAATTTGTTTTGGAAAAGGCGCTGGAATTCCTTCCTGTTCCTGCCTCTTTCTCTCCCCTTCATACATTTCGTAAAGTATCGCTGACCATTCCGATGGGTTAGATTTGAAAAAATGCATAATTATCAGGAGCTTTTGCAGCACAAGGATAGAGAGCATAGAGTCATAGAGCTGTAGCACAGAAACAGCCTCTTTGGTCCAGCACGCCCATGCTGACCAGATATCCTAAATTAATCTAGTCTCGTTTGCCAGCACTTGGCCCATATCCCTCCAAACCCTTCCTGTTAATGTACCCATTTAGATGCTTTTTAAATGCTCCACCACTTCCTCTGCCAGCGCATTCCCTACACACACCACCCTCTGCATAAAAAAGTTGCCCCTTAGATCCTTTTTAAATCTTTCCTTTCTCATCTTAAACCTATACCCTCTAGTTTTGGACTCCCCTACTCTGGGAAAAAGACTTTGTCTATTTATCCTATCCATGCCCCTTCACGACTTTATGAACCTCTATAAGGTCACCCCTCAGCCTCCAACGTTCCAGGGAAAACAGCCCCAGCATATTCAGCCTCTCCCTACAGCTCAAACCATCCAACCCTGGCAATATCCTTGAAAAACCTTTCTGACCCTTTCAGGTATAAAAACATCTTTCCTATAGCAGAGAGTCCAGAATTGAATGCCGTATGCCAAAAGTGGGGGGAATTGGGAGTGGGAGTGGGATAGAGGGGGGGATTTGGAGTGGGAGAGATGTGGGAATGGGAGAGGGTGAGAGGTGGGTATGGGTGCTGTATGGAATTGGGAATGAGATTGGGATAGAGGGGGGAATGAGAGGGTAATGGAGGTGGGAATGGAATTGGAATAGAGGGGGATGGGGGATGGGATGAGGAGGGAGGTCGGGAGCAATGGGAGAGGGATTGGGATGCTGTCTTGTGGCTGTACAGGACGTTGGTGAGACCACATTTGGAATACCGCATTCAATTCTGGTCTCCCTGCTATAGGAAGGTTGCAGTGAAACTTGACAGGGTTCAGAAAAGATTTACATCGCAGGAGGATTATACTTTGTGACCTGACCTACACTTAACCCTGAATCACCAACACATTGTGCTGTCTTGGGAAGCCTGTTGGACATCAGTTGGCGATCACAGTTCCCATACTGCAGCAGTGACTGTATACCCTTCAGAACGGTGAGCAACTGTAAAACACTTGGTGACATGCAGTGGTCATTAAAGGTACTATTTAAATGCAACTCTGTTATTGCAGTTGGATAGCACCTCTGTCTCTCATGTCGAGCAATAAATACTAAATTCGCTTGACACCACACATCCCACTGAAGGAATTTTAGCAACATTAAGGATGTCTTTGCAACATCATTGAACACAGACGAGACAACTAGTGCATTTACAAAATCTTCCATTTTGCCTGCCTTCAAGATATTACGTCATTCAGCATTGAGCTCTTGCTCCAAGTGAT
Organism: Chiloscyllium punctatum; assembly: GCF_047496795.1. Classification (NCBI taxonomy): domain Eukaryota; kingdom Metazoa; phylum Chordata; class Chondrichthyes; order Orectolobiformes; family Hemiscylliidae; genus Chiloscyllium; species Chiloscyllium punctatum. Next base: position 65,964,497 of record NC_092767.1, on the reverse strand, counting down.
TAATTCGTTAGCTTTACGGTGAGGTGACTGAGCTTTGAGATTTTTTAGCAAACTTCTTGTTCCATGCTGGGATTAATGGCCCCATGATCGACCTACTGTCACCCATTACCTGATGTGTGTGATAGAGAGGCTCTGTTGTAAAAGTCTGGGCCCATTGCTCCTCAGCTGCATCATCAGTTCTATAAATGTCTCCCCCCCCCCCCCCCCCCCCCCCCCCAAAACCCTCGAGGCAACAGTATTAAATATCCTTCAGTGAACACACTCAATATGGGGAGGTGGGAGGGGAACAATAGCCATTATCAATTAGAGGCTGCATCCTTTCACAGAGAAACTATGTCCCATTTCTGTCCCATTTTAGCTCCTGCCATTTGGGGGCCTTTCATTCAGACTCAGTTCCATTTAGATCATCGTCCATTGTTATAAACGAGAGAGCTAAAGGCAGTCCTGTCATGTGAACCCAAGCCCCTGTAGTCCCACTGTGCCGACTACCTTGGTGTGTTTTTGAGGTTAATTCTTCTCCACTCTCAATATTTATATGAATCCTTTCTAATTCTACTGTTTCCCTTGTACAATGCCTTTGGTTTCCTGTGGAGATGACTGAATGGGCCCCATTACAATCTCCGCAGACCAATCATGGGTCAACTCTCAGCAAGGGGGCCGCTATTGTGGGCTTGGAATGCTGGGAGATCAGGCAAACTCAAAGGCAAAGGCAGAGATTCCTCCAGAAGCAACGATCTCAGACAAATATTACACAAAATCCTCTCGGGTGAACAATACGTCGGTATGGAGAAGCTTTGAGTTTATGTCCTCTGTCACTGAACAAAAGGTCGCACAGGTAACACTTGGCCAAGGGATGGTCGCCAACAATTTAACAACTAAATTGGAGAGGGTTTAGGAGAGATTTACCAGGATGTTGCCAGGTATCAAAGGTCTGAGTTATACAGAAGAGCTGGATAGGTCGGGACTTCTTTCACAGGATCGTTGGAGGTTGAGAGGTGACCTGATAGAAGTTTATGAAATAATGAGGGGCATAGACAGAATTAATGGCAGTTGTCTTTTCCATGGGATGGGGGATTTCAAAGCTTGGGGGGGCACATTTTTATGATGAGAGGAGGGAAATTTAAAAAAGACAGGCGGGGCAAAATGTTTACACTGAGGGTGGTTCGCGTGTGGAATGAACTTCCTGAGGAAGTGGGGGATACGGGTACAGTTACAATGTTTAAAAGATATTTGGATAAGGACATGACTAGGGGAAGGTTTGGAGGGATCTGAGGCAGGTGGGACTAGTTTGTTTTGGGATTATGTTTGGCATGGATTGGTTGGATTGAAGGGTCTGTTTTCATGCTGTTTGATGCGACAATTTCACACGTTCGCTCTGAGTCCGGGTGTTTGTCATGTCCTAGCTTGTTACACCATTAGCACTGTCCTGTGACGCTGTGGGTTCAAATCCTGAACCTGGGTATTGTCGAAGGGGCATTCTGAGGGAGTTCTGTCCTGGCTTTAAACTGAGACGTGAACTCAAGGCCTGCATGGGCAGTAGTCACAGACACTCTGATGTTATTGCAAAGGAGAACAGGGGAGGGATTTTCTAATCGAGATCTTATTCCACCCCAGGGGAGCTAGCTAGACTTGAACCCAGGCCTCTGAGCTCAGAGGTAAGGAGCTCTGCAATATGAAAGCCTGGCCAATTTCTCAATTTTTGTGCTAGGAAGACTGTGGTGCTGAACTTCTTTAACTTAATTCGTTATTTTCCTATTTCTGGAATTAAGGTTTTGCACCTCAGATGTGCGTGGCGACATTGTAGGCTTTTCACAGTACTCTTGTACTTGAGTACACCTGACAATAAAGCTAAATCTAAATCTGATATTTACCCCTCAATCAGCAGCATTAATACAGCCGACTAACACAATGAGCAGGGCACTGATTATGGGATCTTCCTGTGCTCAAACTTGCTCCCAACTTGCCCACATTGCCACAGAAAGCACACTTGGAAAAATGCTTTCGGAATGCTGGGAAATGCATTCAATCCTTCCACAAGATGGCACGGTGGTACAGTGGTTAGCACTGCTGCTTCAGAGCACCAGAGACCCAGGTTCAATTCCCACCTTAGGCAACTGTCTGTGTGGAGTTTGCATATCCCCCCCGTGTCTGCGTGGGTTTGCTCTGGTTTCCTCCCAAAGTCCAAAAATGTGCAGCTTAGATGATTTGGCCATGCTAAAATTGTTAGGTGTAGGGAAATGGGTCTGGGTGGGTTGCTCTTCAGAGGGTCGGTGTGGACTTGTTGGGCTGAAGGGCCTGTTTCCACACTGTAAGTAATAAAATCCAAAAAGACTGTAGGAGCAGAAATTAGGCCATTCATCCCATCGAGTCTGGTCTGCCATTCAATCATGACTGACAAGTCTTTCAAGCCCACTTTCTCCCTGTAACCCTTGATCCCCTTGGCAATCAAAAACCGATCTATCTCTGTTTTAAATGTACTCAATGATCTGGCCTCCACAGCCTTCTGTGGCAATGAATTCCATTGGTTCCCCATGGCTGAAGAGGTTTCTCCTTATCTGTGTTCCAAAGGGTTTTTCCTTTACTCGAAGGCTGTGCCCTCATCTCCCCTACCAGTGGAAACATCATCCCAATGTTCACTCTGTCCAGGTCGCTCAGTATTCTGTAAGTTTCAATCAGAACCCCCCCTTCATCCTTCTAACCTCCATTGAGTATAGTCCCAGAGTCCTCAAACGTTCCTCGTATGTTAAGCCTTGCGTTCCTGCGATCATTCTGGTGAACCTTCTCTGGACCCGTTCCAGGGCTAGTACAACCTTCCTGAGGTATAAGACCCAAAATTGCTCACAGTACTCTGACCAGAGCCTTATGAAGACTTCTGTTAAACACTTTCAATGTGAAGCACTTGCTTCTAATCGGTTGGTTTATTCATTATAAAATCCTCAGCCTCTCTCAAATACCCAGCTACATTAGAAGGCTGTCCGGTATATTGTTTACGCTGTTGCACCTGAACACTCACACCTGGCCGAGTGCAAATATCTATCTTGTACCCAGGCGCCGAGGGTGAATTTTCCGATTTTGGGTACTATTAGTAATCTGGGTGCAAACTGCATTCGGTCTTGAGAAATGTGTTTACTTCTCCCTCTCTGAGCTGCAACTTATTTGCAAAGTCTGCCATGAAAGAGGGCAATTGTCTTCAAGCTAAAGATGCATTCCTTTCTACATTGGAAAGCAGGAACCTTGGTAATGCCCCACTAAACCAGGCCGAGAGTGTGTTTAACCGCAAAGGGATTTTGTAGTGACCCCACTTGATTTTCAGATGTCCGAAATGGAGCAGTTCCCCAGAATCTCTCACTGCTTACAGATGGCTATTGCCAGTTTTAAAAATTGGGCTAAAGTCCAAAAAAAAAACCCGCCTCCTCCAAGGCCTGCAAATGATTCGCGGAAGCCGGGTGCGGTGGGTTCCCGTCCTGAGGGCAGTGCGTTTGGGGACGGTGTTAGAAACGGTTTCTGACCCGGTGCGTTGCAAACAGAGCAGAACGCGTGCCAGGCTAAAGTCGGACAATCTCAGACAATCTGTGACAACGAGCGAAGTTTCGACCCCAGTCCAGGAGAGCAAGGCTTTTGGTAAAAGGTGCTTCTCTCCGGGGCTCCTCAGAGCTTTCGTTCTGTGTTTTGCCTCTGCAGTCCTCTCACAGACGTTAGACCAGACTCTTAATGTGGATGGTCTTTGTGTCCCTGTAGCAGAGTCCTGGCACATGTGGGTTTATAATTGTCCATGTCTCTGGCTGTCAAGGTTTGAAATGTTTAGTTTTCATGTGGACAGTCGATGAAGGTTATTGTCAGAGCCTACAGTGGATACTTTTAAGATGCTGGAGCATAGAACGTAGAACAGTACAGCCCTTCGGCCCTCGATGCTGTGCCAGCCTTTTAGGCTGCACTAAGATCAAACTAACCTGCATAACCTGCATTGGGCTGACTTCCATGTGTCTATCCAAGAGTCGCTTAACTAACACTACCTGTGCAAATTCGCTGGGAAGACAGGCACACCAGCACCAGCCTCCATGACCAGGCCAACATCCCTGGCATTGAGACACTGACCCCCTCCCCCTCCCCAATCAGCTGCGATGGGCTGGGCACGCCGTCCCCATGACCGACACGAGACTCCCCCAGCGGGTGCTCTACTCCCAGCTCCCAAACGGCAGGCCAGCCCCAGGTGGGACACAGGGAGCGCCTCAGGGATACCCTCAAGGCCTCACTGGGCCGAGTGCGGCCTTCCCACAGACACCTGGGAATCGCTGGGCCGAGACCGTCCACAGTGGAGGAGGAGCATCTGGGAAGGTGTGGAGCACCTGGAGACTCGCCATCGGGAAGAAGCGGAAGCCGGGCGAAAGGAGCGCGCTGCCTCACCAACGCCCCACCCTCTTCCCATGACCACCTCCTGCCCTCAGTGTAACAGAGCCTGCGGTAGGCCCATCGATCTGTACAGCCACCTACAGACTCACCCTGAGAGTGGGAGAGAGTCATCCTCATCTGTGAGGGACCCCTGATGATGGTGACGCTATGCAGTCTGTTCAAAAGATGTGAAAGGAACAGAACTGAGGGGGAAGAATTTTCCATTGCCATCTTTTTTGATTCCAGTCACAAAGCAGGCTTGACTAATGTTTCCAGAAAACGTGCGACTGGATTATTTCAGGATTCAGCCAAGAGCAAATGGAATCTCACAGCACCAAGAAACTAACTTGTCAGACAATTCCTGCAGTTTTAATTCCTGAATCGCTGAGACCTGTCCTCTGTAGGCAAAAGGAACGTGTCCAGGCACTGTGCCATTTTTGAATTCAGCAAAAGATTGGGGAGCAATCCTGGTGCATTCTCCATAGCAATGTATCATAAGCAAACCAGAGCCAACTTGCCGACCAATCAGACCCCTTTTCCTCAGGCAGTGTACATTGTTTCTCCTTTGAAATTTGGCATTCTTGCAATTCGATCCTGATGATTGCAAGCTATGACAGTGTGTCCCTTTTCCCAACATCCCCTGAATTGGGATCCAGTTGGATAACTGATCTGATCATAATGCAAATTAGCCCTCGATCTCCAGAGGGGGTTAGGCTCATCTTTCTCCGATGAGAAAGATTTAAGTTTGCAAATGATGTATTATGAGACACCATCCTAAATGATTTGAGGCTGCTTTCTGAAAAGGATAAATAGATGAGGTGCAACTTCCCTATCCTATACAGGTCTTTGCCTCCTTCCTCATTAACATTGGATTAACATCAGTTGGGAAACCAGTAGCATGGAGGTGAGGGGAACTCTGAGGGATTATGGGTACAGTCGGTGGGAAATAATGTTATGGGGAAAAGATCAATTCAGCACCACATGGTTCCATCATAACACGGCCTGTTCTGGTGAACGGAGGAATGTTGTAGACGATTCAGGTCCCACTAAGGTTGCGAGTGGATTGTAAAATTCCTTTTCAAGTCTGCACCGTATTCCCTTTTGAAAACTACAATGCAACCTCACCCACCACCCCCTCAGGCTCTACATCCCAGTTTCAAGCAACTTGCCATGAATATTTTTTTTTTGTCTCTCCCTCAGGTCACCTTACATTTTGGCAAGTTCCTTCAACACTGTGTGGTTCGGAAGAGATTTTTCACCCGAAATGTTCTTTTGAACCGAACGGCTTTCCCTGCCTTTGGACTGTTTTGTAAAGTCACTTTGCAAAGGAGAAAGGGAACTGTGCTGTGTTTGTAGGGAGCATAAACAACTCAACTACAAGATCATAAGACACAGGCACAGGAGAAAGCCATTCAGCCCATCTCACCTCATCTCTGAGTTGATAGTTCAGTGTTTTGCTCACACCTCTTTCAATTGAGATAAATGTGAGGTGCTGTATTTTGGAAAGGCAAATCAGGTCAGGACTTGTACACTTAATGGTAAGGTCCTAGGGAGTGTTGCTGAACAAAGAGACCTTGGAGTGCAGGTTCATAGCTCCTTAAAAGTGGAGTCGCGGGTAGATAGGATAGTGAAGGCGGTGTTTGCCTTTATTGGTCAGTGCATTGAGTATAGGGGTTGATAGGTCATGTTGTGGCTGTACAGGACATTGATTAGGACACTTTTGGAATATTGTGAGCAATTCTGGTCTCCCTGCTATAGGAAAGATATTGTTAAAATTGACAAGTTTCAGAAAAGATTTACAAAGATGTTGCCAGGGTTGGAGGGTTTGAGCTATAGGGAGAGGCTGGGGCTGTTTTCCCTGGAGCATCGGAGGCTGAGGGGTGACCTTATAGCCGTTTATCAAACCAAGAGGGGCGTGGACAGAATAAATAGACAAGGTCTTCTGCTCAGAGCAAGGGAATCCAAAACCAGAAGGCATAGGATTAAAGTGAGAAGGGAAAGATTTCAAAGGGACCTTTTTCACTCAGAGGGTGGTGTGTGTATGGAATGAGCTGCCAGAGGAAGTGGTGGAGGCTGGTACAATTTAAAAGGCATCTGGATGGGTATATGAATAGGAAGGGTTTAGAGGGATAAGGGCCAAATGCTGGCAAAGGAGACGAGATTAAATTAGGATATCTGATTGGCATGGACCGATGGGTCTGTTTCCATGTTGATGACTCTATACTTTATTGTAGCTTGTTATTTCCCAGAATATCCCTTTCCTACAATCCACAGTCTTTTCAAACTCACCTGACCGCAATCATTTGGACAAGTGAACCCTTTCGATGACTTTCCCTGTTGGACCGGATTGGTGAGGGAATTTCCCAGATGAGGTGCAATGAGCCAGGAGAAGGGTTTGAAATGCACCCATTGTCTGAAGCATGCTCTCGCAACCTCCTGGCACGCGACGGAATGCGGCTCCGTTTCCAAAGCTGGGCCTGAACGAACGGTTTGAGAGGCAAGACTTTCTCGGATGCATTAAACTCCCCAGCTCAAATATCACCCAAAGGATAGTACACTAAGTTATGATGAATGATATTTAACAGGGGCAGTTTACAGTCTGTCCTGACCCTTAAATATTGACTTTAATTGAAACTAATGTATTTTAGTGCCGACAATTAACCTGCAGTACAAAATGTGAGCAGGCTGTAATTCCACTCGAAGATAATTTACAACCCCAACTCCCAACCTCCATCAGGTGGTAAATCTCCTGAACCATCATTGCCTGTTGAAAATACCCAAGGCTCTCTGTTTATGATTCTCCAGCTAATAGGAATCCCATATAAAACATTGCCTATAACTTGCCCCTATAATATTCCCTGATATAACACACTTGGATAATGGTTCTCTTGGTAATGCAAAACCATAACACAGGCTGGACTCGTGAGTCTCTTGCTGAGAGCAAACTGCATTAAATGCTCTTTCACTCCCATCTCAGCATGACAAGTTTCGGCACGTCTATTCTGTCAGAATTGTAGGGCGGATGTTGACTTTGGCGTGGTGGTAGTGCTCCTGCCTCCCAGTGAGAAAGTGACGCGTTGGGTTCTGCTGAGTTACCAGACCCGAAACGTGAACTCAGCTTTCTCTCCCACCGAGGCGGCCCAGACCTGCTGAGCTTCTCCGGCAATTTTGGTTTTCTTTTCGGATCTCAGCATCTTTGTTTCACTTCGCACTTTCCGAATCCCACTCCGGAATCTTCAACACGTGAATCTAAGGTGACACTCCCCTCTGCATTGGATCTACTGGATCCCAAAGTACCATTAACGAGGAGTTCAGCCTGGTGCCCCACAGCCAACATCACAGATACAGAATCATAGAATAGAAGCCCTACAGAATGGGAACAGGCCCTTCGGCCCAACAAGTTCATACTGACCCTCCAAAGAGTATCGCACCCAAACCCATTCTCCACGACTGTAGATTTATCCCTCCCTAACCTACACATCCCTGGGCACTATAGCATGGCCAATCCACCCTGACCTGTACATCTTTGGACTGTGGGAGGAAACCGGAGCACCCGGAGGAAACCCACGCAGACAGAGGTAGAACATGCAAACTCCACACAGACAGTCACCTGAGGCTGGGAATCGAACCCAAGTCCCTGGTGCTGTGAGGCAGAAGAGCTAACCACCGAGCCACCATACTGCCCTCTCACCATGCTCAGGCAGTTCCACACTACTGCTCCCTCGGAGATTATTCTGTGCAAATTGCCTGTCATATTTCTCTGCTCTACAACACAAAGAGCATTTCACAAATAGTTTGAGGACTGTGGATTGGTTTGAGATTATGTAAGAAACTGGTGTAAAGTCTTTCTTTGATTTACGTTGCAATGTTGGCATGTCTCTGTAGAAGGACGATACAATTGAAACATATAGAATACTTAATGGACTGGACAGAGTGGACGTTGGGAAGATGTTTCCATTGGTGGGAGAGACTAGGGCCCAAGGGCACAGCCTTAGAGTAAAGGGAAGACTGGAGATAAGGAGAAACTTCTTCAGCCAGATGGTAGTGAACCTGTGGCATTCATTGCCACAGAAGGCTGTGGAGGTCAAGTCATTGAGTATATTTAAAACAGAGATCGATAGGTTCTTGATTGTAAAGGGGATCAAGGGTTACGGGGAGAAAGTGGGAGAATGGGGTTGAGAAACTTGCCAGCCATGATTGAATGGTGGAGTAGACTCGATGGGCTGAATGGCCTAATTTCTGCTCCTCTGTCTAATGGTCTTCTGGTCTAAATACTTTCAGTTGGAAAGATTGGTTGAGCAAAAAGTTGGTTAAAGAAACACAGAGCAAAATCAAACTGGAGGTGCAGTTACATGGCGATGTTGCGGCCGGTCTAGCCATCCTGAGTTCAAATCCCAGCATGCACAGCTGGCATCGTTTCAATTCCATTCATAAACTTGGGATTTAAACTCAGCGATGGTGACGGTGCAACCATTGTTTATAAAACCCATCTGGGTCACCCCACTGGGTCCTCGGGGAGGGAAAAGTGCCATGCTTACCTGGTCCGGTCGACATGTGAATCCAGACCTACAGGAGTGTAAGTGAATCATATCTGCGCCCCCACCCTGAAATGACCGAGCAAGCCACTCAGTCGCACCTAACCACTCCAAAGTCTGAAACAAATGAACATCTAACATCAACGCAAGCTGGAACCCAGCATTATTGATCGCTGTTCATTCAGTGTCGCTGGGTCAAAATCCTGGAATTGCCTCCCTCAGGGCCTTGTGGGTCATACCCACAGCACATGGACTGCAGTGGTTCAAGAAGGTAGCTCACCCCCCACCATCTCTTGCAATGGACAATACACTCCAGTCATGGTCGCCTCACACGAAGAGCAAAATTAAAAATAAATATTGCCCCTGGCAGTGTCAGAATGAGCCATTGTTAGCCCTGAATGTGAAGGATCATGGGACCCAAAGCAACTTTGGCTACTCTTGAGATCAGAGTTAGTTCATGACCACATTGGACTGTGTACTGGAACCTAAACCACTTCTCACTGCGTGAGCATCTTGAGCTATTCGACTGCAAAAGGCATCGCATCCTAACCTGTCCTTATTCTCACCTATATCAGAACATTTTCAGATAGTGGCTCAATGAATGGGCTGGGGAACACATGTTGGGACTAAAGCAGAGAAGGCTGGAGAAACTCAGCAGGTCTGGCAGCATCTGTGGAGAGTTAACAGAGTTAACGTTTCAGGTCCAGTGACTCGTCTTCAGATTGAAGACAACAGTTTTCTGTCGAAATGAAAGACACTACATTACCATTTTATTTTCAGTTTAAGGGTTAGATTTGATTCCATGCTTTCTTTTTTTCTCTTGTAAACATATGAGATCCTGTTGAAGCGAAATGTCAGCTTATTAACGTGGCTAAAGGTAGATGACCGTGCTGGAAAAGCACAGCAGGTCAGGCAGCATCCAAGGAGCAGGAGAGTCAACGTTTCAAGCATAAGCTCTTCATCCTGATGCTTTTGCCTGAAACATCGACTCTCCTGTTCCTCGGACACTGCCTGATCGGCTGTGCTTTTCCAGCACTACACTTTTCGGCTCAGATCGCCAGCATCTGAAGTCCTCACTTTCTCCTAATATTTGTCCTTCAATAATGACGGCGCCTAAAACTGGTAACGTAGTCGTATGCGTATGCAGACATTAGGTAGGAAAAGGCCATTCAGCCCCTCATGTCAGCTCCACCATTCAATTAACTCGATGCTAGTCTGTTTACGTTTCAAATTCCACATTCCCAGCAAACCTCGAGGACTTTTGATTCTTCTTGTCTAACAGGAACCTGTCTAACAACACCACCTTAAAAATATTCCATGACCCCCCTCCCCCCAACCCGGTCTCCAGCTCCTTCTGAGGCACTGAGTTCCAATTATGTCCAACCCACTGAGAGAAAAATAAAATTCTCCTCATTGCTCTCCTAAAAAGACAATTTCTTAGTTTCAAACAGTGCCTCGGGTCATTTGGGCTCTTTGGCACATCGGGTCTGTGCTATCTACATTAATTTCACTTTCCAGTCCCTTGAATCCCTACAGTGTGGAAGCAGACTTTTCAGCCCATCGATTCTCTACCAACTCTCTGAAGAACATCCCACCTACAACCATCCCCTTACCCTATCCCTGCATTTCCCATGGCTAATCCACCTAGCCTGCATATTAGATTACTTACAGTGTGGAAACAGGCCCTTCGGCCCAACAAGTCCACACCGACCCGCCGAAGCGCAACCCGCCCAGACCCATTCCCCTACATTTACCCCTTAACCTAACACTACGGGCAAGTTAGCTCTCTGGACAATATGGGCAATTTAGCATGGCCATTTTGCCTTAACCTGAGCATCTTTGGACTGTGGGAGGAAACCCACACAGACACGGGGAGAATGTGCAAGCTCCACACAGACAGTCGCCTGAGGCTGGAATCGAACCTGGGTCCCTGGCGCTGTGAGGTAACAGTGCTAACCACTGAGCCACCGTGCCACCCAAATGCAATGGCGTGAATGTTAATCCACTTCAATCGCTCTTTCATGTATGTTTTGAACATTGTGAGGTCTTCTGCCTCTATTACTCTCCCAGACAGTACATTCCAGATTCCTACTATCCTCTGTGTGAACATTTTCATCAAATCCCCTCTCAACCTCCTGTCTGGCCTATTAGATATGGACTTATACACTGGACATGGCTGATTATGGGAGCTTGCTGTGCATCAATGGGCTCCCAGTTTCCTACATGAGTGATCACACTTGGCTGTAAAGTGCTTGGTAAACTCTGAGGGTGTGAAAAGCACGATATAAACGCAACGCTTTCTTCTGTCGCTTTGATAGGATTCTGCCTGTTGACTCAGCGGCTCACAAATGGAAAGAGTGTTGAAGATTACAGGTAGATCCCCAGCCTGCATCCGTATGAATTATCCTCTCATTTTAACACAAGTCCCTTTAAATTGAAATCTCGGTGTGGATAGCCTGCAAGATGGTTGCTCTGGGCACCAGAGGAAGTGGATGGGAGCTTTTTATTGATCTCCTGAGTCTGATTGATGCTGGTACGGAGTGCCTCCTACTGTTAAACGCCCAGTTACAAACAACTAGGTTTCCCTCCAATTTATCTCCAAATCGAACATTAAATGTAAAACCACTGCTGCATTTCTGACCACAATGGGCACTCAGTGACAATAATGAAACTTGCGGTAATGGGATCTCTCCTTATCCAGAGAGAAATGATCTCTTTACCCATAAACCTCTGACTCTGTCAACTAGACCTTTGGTAGGTTTTAACACATTTCAGGAACAAGGAAGTATCTCTCTGGTTGCAGGCAAGGATTTACTGTGTAATATTTATGCGTTAAGCCTACATTAGCTGAAGAAATGCGTACATTGTTAAAGTTTTTGGTCTTGCACTCATCAGGATAATTTGCAAGAAACACTGATTTGGTATTCTCACAAAATTGTCTGATGACTGAAAGATTAAAAAAACTTCACCAAAATGTCTTTTTTCAGCAAAACTTCAAATATTATGTGTGTGTGTGTACGTGTGTGCTTTCCTTTATTGGTCAGAGTATTGAGTACAGGAGTTGGGAGGTCATGTTGCGGCTGTACAGGACATTGGTTAGGCCACTGTTGGAATACTGCGTGCAATTCTGGTCTCCTTCCTATCGGAAAGATGTTGTGAAACTTGAAAGGGTTCGGAAAAGATTTACAAGGATGTTGCCACGGTTGGAGGGTTTGAGATATAGGGAGAGGCCGAACAGGCTGGGGCTGTTTTCCCTGGAGCGTCGGAGGCTGAGGGGTGACCTTATAGAGGTTTACAAAATTATGAGGGGCATGGATAAGATAAATAGGCAAAGTCTTTTCCCTGGAGTGGGGGAGTCCAGAACTAGAGGGTGTAGGTTTAGGGTGAGAGGAGAAAGATGTAAAAGATAACTAAGAGGCAAATTTTTCACACAGAGGGTGGTACCCTTCGGTCCAATTTAGCCATGCTAACTAGATATTCTAAATTAATCTAGTCCCATTTGCCAGCACTCGGCCCATATCCCTCTAAATCCTTCCTATTCATATACCATCCAGATACCTTTTAAATGCTGTAATTGTACTAGCCTCCACCACTTCCTCTGGCAGCTCATTCCATACACGCACCACCCTCTGGGTGAAAACATTATCCCTTAGGTCTCTTTTAAATCCTTCCCGTCTTCCCCTAAACCTATACTCTCTAATTTTGAACTCCATTACCCTGGGGAAAAGACTGTGGCTCTTTTCGAAATTCACCCAAAATAAATTAGATGAGAAAGCATTGTTTGGCAAGGAATATGTCTTTACCATTAATTTATTTTCATCGGCTTTACCTAGTTTGGCCTATTTACAATTTTTGCTGCGTGATTTCTGCCAATCATCCCCCAAGAACTCAGCATCGTCCTCAAAACCCTCAGAGTTGAAATCTCCCTCGTCATCCTTCTCCTCAATAATTCACCATCCATCTCAAAGGCACAATCTGTTGTCTCACCCGCTACAATTTCAAACATCACGCCCACTAGTTGATGAAACATTAAACATTTCATAACAGTCCACACCACAAGTCTTTCATCTTTAGCCACAGTAAAGAGATTTCTTGGTCACCCTGCATGTGCAATTCCTGATTTTTGTTTGTGTTTGCAAAGTGTTTGGATTTTGCTGCTTTACCCATGACAAGGACATTCAGCGGCTGACTCCTGGGTGGCAATCACACATTAGCGATTGTGCATCGCACTAAATGTGGTTGTAATTTGCACCACAATATTCACTTATCCCTGATCCATTGGCAATGCCATGTTCTGGGTCTGACTCATAATTATGATGAGGATCAGAGTTGACACTTTGCTTAAGGAGTCTTGGTTTATGGTCACAGTGTCGGTTCTTCATAATTTCTGTTATTCTATGTTAACACTTCATCTTCATGCCTGAGTCTCTTCCTCTCTCGTCCTCTTAATTGCAGCCTGTCGCTGTCAACATTTTATTTCCCTGCTCCAGACTCTTCATCTTCCCCGGCCCTGCCTGCTGCCTGTCAATTTCTTACCAAGTCAGAGCGTGTACTCTTTCAGAGCGTTACTTACAGGAAACAAATATGATGTTGTGAAAATATGAGAAGTTAAAAACAGAAATGGAAAATTTGAAACAAAGCCCAAGATTTGCAATATAAAATACGCATTTAGCTGACTGCTGGAAAAAGCAGTTTGGACAAGGCAAGTTTAGGTAATGTAGAACTTCTAGCTTTGCTCTGTATTTCTCTATTTTAATACCGAATCTACTTTAGTGCCTAAGATTTGTACTGAAGCACTGTTGAAGCGTAAGGGGTAAGTTACTCAGGATGGAGATGAGGAAGAATTTCTTCACTCAGAGAGCTGTGAATCTGTGGAATTGTCTCCCACAAGAAGCTGTTGGGGCCATTAGGTATAAGCTGTCATTAGATATATTCAAGAGGGAGGTGGACATGGCCCTTGCAGCTTAAGGGATCAAGGGATACTGAGAGAGAGCAGGAATGGGGTACTGAGATTGCATGATCAGCCATGATCATACTGAATAGTAGTGCAGGCTCGAAGGGCCGAATGGCCTGCTCCTATATTTTAATGTTTCTATGTCCTGATGGTAGCACCTTGTGTGGCCATGATTTGGAGATGCTGGTGTTGGACTGTCATGTACAAAGTTAAAAATCACATAACACCAGGTTATAGTCCACTATAACCAGATGAAGGTGCAGCGCGCTGAAGCTAGTGCTTCCAATTAAACCTATTGGACTATAACCTGGTGTTATGTGATTTTTAACATTGTGTGGCAGCATTGTGCACATTTCACTGTGCTCCTATACTTCACACTTGAGCACATGTGACAATAAACCTAATTCTAATTTTAAGGCTGTGCAATCACCTTCCCACCTGGACTACCCTGTGTGTCACTGGTTCGATGTGGCACAGGGGTAACATTGATGATTGCTAACTACAAAACTCAGGCTAATTGTGGTTGTGGGTTCAAGCCTCACCATAGGAATCTGAATTCAGTCATTTAAAGAAAAATAATAGTTCTCATATTGAAAAACCAGTCTTGAGTAGTGAAGCTATTGCCCATTGTTATTAAAATCAATCTGGGTCTGTGATGCCCTTCAGAGAGATTGTGATCTGTCATCTTGTATACAACTTTAGTAAGGCCACATTGTGTGCATGTCTGGTCGCCAGGGTATAGGAAGAATTTGGAGAGAGCGCAAAAGAGATTTCCCAGGATGTTGCCTAGATTGGAGTGTGTTAGCTAAAGGAGAGGTTGGACAAACTTGGATTGTTTTCATGAGAGTGTTGGAGGCTGAGGAGCAACCTGACAGACATATATACAAGAGGCATGGATAATTAGTCTTTCTTCCAAGGTGGAAATATCAAATACTTGTGGGGCATTGGTTTCAGATGAGAACAGGAAAGTTTAAAGGAGACTTTTTTTTCTGCAAGAGGGTGGTAGGTGCCTGGAACACACTGCCTGGTGAGATGGTGGAAGCAGATACCATAGCAAGGTTTATGAAGCATTTAGACAGGTGGTGAATAGAGGGATACAGGCAGGCAGACAGGATTAGTTTAGAATGGCATCGTGGTGGGTACAGTCATGGTGGGCTGAAGGGCCTGCGTCCGTGCTGTATCGTTCCATGTTCTTACCTGGTCTGGCCTTCAGATGACTCCAGACCCACAGCAATGTAGTCGGTTCTTAACTACCTCCTGAGATGGCCTTTCTCAGTTCAAGGGTCAAATGCTGGGCTTGCCAATGACACATGTGTCCCCAGAAAGAACAAAATAAATTCAGGCGTGGGTAAAATTTGAGTCTAGATTGTACCCAAGACTGGCTCTCCCCTTTCTCCGTCCCTTTTGTAATCCTATTTTCTGCATTGTTTTGTCACCCTTTTTTCGAAAGGAGCATTAACTTGCATTTGTATAGCGCCATTAACGCAGCCAAACATCCTGAAGTGCTCCACAGTAGGTGCATCAAAGAACAGTCAGAGGCTGAGGGGTGACCTTATAGAGGTTTATAAAATCATGAGGGGCGTGGGTAGGATTATTAGACAAAGCCTTTTCCCTGGGGTGGTGGAGTCCAGAACTAGTGGACATAGGTTTAGGGTGAGAGGGGAAAGATATAAAAGAGACCTAAGGGGCAACTTTTTCACGCAGAGGGTGGTACGTGTATGGAATGAGGTGCCAGAGGAAGTGGTGGAGGCTGGTACAATTGCAACATTTAAGAGGCATTTGGATGGGTGTATGAATAGGAAGGGTTTGGAGGGATACGGGCTGGGTGCTGGCAAGTGGGACTAGATTAGGTTGAGATATCTGGTCAGCATGGACGGGTTGGACTGAAGGGTCTGTTTCCATGCTGTCCATCTCTATGACTCTATGACTCTAACATGGGACAGGCAAGCATGTGACCAGGTATCAATGTCAATGATCAAAAGCCAAGCAGAAGAGATAGGATTTATCAGCATCTTGCAGGAGGAGTGAGAGGCCAGGGAGTGGAGTGAGGGAATTCTGCAGCTACAGTTCCTATGCAGCTGACAGCACCGAGTGAAATTGGGGAATATGCCTGGAGCCAGGACTGGGAGCAGTGCAGACATCCTGCAGGTCTGCGGGAAATTCCAGAGACAGGGAAGAAGCAATGTCAAGGAGGAATTTTAACAATGTGGATGAGAAGTTGAGCAGGGAGCTAGAAAAGGTTGTCAAGTGTGGGACTGGTGTTGGAACAGAGGTAAAATCCAAAGAGGAGACTTTTGCAAACCTGTATTCTATTACGCAGGCGTACAAGCGAACACAACTCATGTCCCTCCCCAAATTATGCATTTGGGTTCTCTCCTTTAGCTTTGACAGATGAGTGTTCAGCTAGGAAGAAATATGCGAAATAATAACATTGTTTCCATATGACTCACCGACATGATATATTTTGCCTTTCGTAATAAGTCAGCATGACTCAGATACAGCTAAATTGTAGATAGTGTTTTCTATGTGCGTGTGTTTCAATAGAGATTCAACATTTTGAGGATAAATTATGAATATTTGTACTAAATACATGTGTGTTACAAATAGACAAAGTATAGATTTTATCCGCAGAGTAACGTATCTGACTATGATAATACTCAGCATTTGGCAACAGTCTAAAACTTAGAGCCAGACTGTTCAGGAGAGATATTAGGAAGTACTTTTAACACACAAACAACAATTATGTTAAAAATCACACACCAGGTTATAGTCCAACAGGTTTATTTGGTAGCACTAGCTTTCAGAGTGCTGCTCCCACACCTGATGAAGGAGCAGCACTCTGAAAGCTAGTGCTTCCAAACAAACCTGTTGGATTATAACCTGGTGTTGTGTGAGTTTTAACTCTGTCCACCCCAGTCCAACACCGGCACCTCCACATCCAGACAAAGAATGGTAGACGTTTGGAACTTCCACAAATGGCAGCTGATCAGCTGTTAGTTTTACATCTGAGAACAATTAATGTTTGCTAAGCAAAGGTGTAAGGTATACGGTATACAGCATCCTTTTATCGGAAGGACGCTGTTAAACTTCAGAGGGTGCAGAAAAGATTTACAAGGATGTTAAAACCGAAAAACAATCTGTGGATGCTGGAAATCAGAAACAAAAACAGAACTTGCTGAAAAAGCTCAACAGGTCTGACAGCATCTGTGAAGAGACATCAGAACTCTGAGGAGGGGGTCACTGGACCTGAAATGTTAACTTTGATTTCTCTCCACAGGTGCTGCCAGACCTGTTGAGCTTTTCCAGCCATTTCTGCTTATAAGGACACTTCCAGGATACGAGGGTTTGAGTTACAGGGGAGAGACTGGAGTGTCAAAGGCTGAGGGTTAACCTTTTAAAGGTTTATAAAATCATTAGGGGCTTAATAGGGCAAATAGCCAAGGTCTTTTTTTTATCCCCTAGGATGGGGGAGTCGAAAACCAGAGGGTTTAAGGTGAGATGGAAGAGATTTACAAAGAACCAGAGGGATTACTTTTTCATGCAGAGGGTTGGTGTGTACTTGTTGGACCAAAGGGTCTGTTTCCACACTGTAGGGATTCTATTTATCAGGACAGTCGCTGGAATCCCTGTGATTTTGTATTGGTCTATCTGCACTGTTTCTGGGATACCTATGATTCTGTATGGGTTTATCTGAATGGTACATGCTAAATTGCCCATAGTGTTAGGTGCATTAGTCAGAGTGAAATGGGTCTGGGTGAGTTACCCTTCAGAGGGTTGGTGTGGACCAGTTTGGCCAAATGGCCTGTTTCCACACAGTAGGGGATCTAATTTAAAGTGCTGGCAAATGGGATTGGGTCAGATTAGGATGGGTGGTTGGTTTGGATTAAGCGGGCATTGGACAAGCATATGGAGGTTATTGGGCTAGTGTAGGTTAGGTAGGCTTCGGTCGGCGCAACATCGAGGGCCAAAGGGCCTGTACTGCGCTGTATTTTTCTATGTTCTATGTTCTATGTACCTGTTTTTCTGTATTGAGAGAAAAATTTAAAAGGGACTCGAGGGGCAACATTTTCACACAGAGGGTGGTACGTGTATGGAATGAGCTGCCAGAGGAAGTGATGGAGGCTGGTACAATTGCAACATTAAAAAGGCATCTGGATAGGTATATGAATAGGAAGGGTTTGGAGGGATATGGGCCGGGTGGTATTGGTGGCTCGGTGTTTAGCACTGCTGCCTCACAGCACCAGGGTCCACTGTCTGTGTGGAGTTTGCACATATCTGCATGGGTTTCTTCTGGGTGCTCTGGTTTCCTCCCACAGTCCAAAGACGTGCCGGCCAGGTGAATTGGCCATGCTAAATTGCTCATAGTGTTAGGTGCATTAGTCAGAGTGAAATGGGTCTGGGTGAGTTACCCTTCAGAGGGTTGGTGTGGACCAGTTTGGCTAAATGGCCTGTTTCCCCACAGTAGGGGATCTAATTTAAAGTGCTGGCAAATGGGATTGGGTCAGATTAGGGTGGGTGGTTGGTTTGGATGAGCTGGATTTATTTCCGTGCTGTGTGACTCATTGAATGGGCTACTCCGAAATTAAGGTCTACTTTTCGTGCATTTAATTTTTTTTCTCTCTCTCTGTAAAAGTCCATGCACTCTTAAAGATGTTAAGTGCACACACGCGTCCGTGGAATGTGTCATCGCCCTGCAGATGGTTTCGATCTGGCTTTCTGCTACCCAAGTTTAACTGGGGGCAGAGCAACTGTTTGGAGTCTGCCAGCCCTCTCTCCATCCATCCCCACTAGACAGCGCTGTGTGATCACTGTATGAGGCCGGGAGGGCGCTTCTGCAGCCCGGCTGACATGCCCAGGCCAGCCCGGGGAGGGGGAGAAGGGTGAGGGAGGGCTTTAAGATAGGCCCCGACCTCAAACCGGTTTGACGTTTCATGGTGGTGGACCGGTTAAACCCCGGAGGTCATGCAAAGTTCAAGCAGTCAACAGAGCTCCTGTAAAATGAAAGTAACCCTCAATTAACCATGATCAGCAGTATTAAGTCAAACAGGAAATTCTACACCGTTGCAAAAATCATCCCAATGATCCGCTCAGATCAAATGTTACAGTAGAACTCTTTTAACCGGTGAAATATTTACTCTAATTTAGAATTACTCGGTTTTGTAATACCAATAATGAGCTATGAAGTGTTCCCCATGTGTGTTTAAAGAACTTCATAATGATACCATTATCAATGGGAGAAGTTTTCAAAGTGGCTATTTTTCCCCCCTGTTATTTTCAGGTCATTATGAGGCTGAATGCCGGTTCTGTTAGTGCACTCTGGTAAACTAGGATTTAAATACAAGCTGAGTCTCCAGGTTATTTTAACCCTGTTCAATCAGCGCGGTCTCGGAGCGCCCGTGCCCGCGCTGTGGAGATATTGAAAACCAACACTCCCGACAAATAGAGGGAGATCGGCGTCAAACCAGAGAGAGCTGTAGAAAGGGAGAGACAGTGGATGGGAGAGATGGTCGGTGAGTAGGACAATGGCAGAGAGAGAGAGAGAGAGAGAGGGACAGTAAAAGTGTGGGAGAGGCGGTGAAAAAGGGAGGGACAGTGAAAGAGGGAGAGACAATTAGAGTGAGAGAGTGAAAGAAAGAGTGAAAGAGATTTTAAGAGAGGGAGAGACAGTGAGAGTGTGTGTTTGAGAGAGAGAGTTATAGGGAGACAGTGAAAGAGAAAATGGTGAAAGAGGGTGAGAATGTGAGACAGTGAGAGAGAGAAAGAGGGAGAGAGTGAAAGAGAGATAAGAGAGGGAGAGACAATGTGTGTGAGACAGTGAAAGAGGGAGAGAGTGAAAGAGAGATAAGAGAGGGAGAGAATGTGTGACAGAGAGACAGTGAAAGAGGGAGCGAGTGAAAGAAAAATGAAGGAGAGTGTGTGTGTGAGAGAGAGAGACAGTGAAAGAGGGAGAGAGTGAAAGAGAGATAAGAAAGGGAGAGACAATGTCTGAGAGAGAGTGAAAGAGCGAGAGTGAAAGAGAGATAAGAGAGGGAGAGACAATGTGTGTGTAAGAGACAGTGAAAGAGGGAGAGAGTGAAGGAGACATAAAGGAGGGAGAGAATGTGTGTGAGAGAGAGAGAGACAGTGAAAGAGGGAGAGTGAAAGAGATAACGGAGGGAGAGAACAATAGGAGAGAGAGAGAGAGACAGTGAGAGAGGCAATGAAGGAGAGAAATTGTAAGAGGGGAGTGAGACAATAGCAGGGTGTTTGTGAGACAGTGAGGGGAAAGGGCAATGACTGGGAGAGGGGGAGAGACTGAGTCTGTGAGAGGGAAAGAGAGCGAGAGAGTAAGGTGGTGAGAGAGGGTGAAAGGGGTCATGAGTGAGTTAGACAGGCAGAGAGAGGTACCAGTGAGACAGTGTGGGACTCAGTGGCAAAGAGACAGGTGGGGAGAGACAGTGAGGGAGAGGGTAAGAGAAACTGTGAGAATGAGTCAGAAAGATAGAGAGTTGTGACAGGCAGTGGGAGGGGTAAAGGAAGGGTCAGGGGATAATTAGTGGAGAGAGAGAGAGTGAGGCAGTAGATCGGGGCAAGAGTGAGAGTAACGACAGGAAAGTAATGAACGGTTAACAAAGAGGCAGTGAGAGAGAGAGAGGCGCCAGGGAGAATAAAAGACCCAGCACAGGAACAAGAGGCAGAGAAAAGGATGTAGACTGAAGAGAGAAAGAGTCAACAATAAAGACAGGAATGAAAACTCTGACATAAAGCTCTCAAATAAAAAGCGCAATTGTTGATCCTGAATGACCGCGGGCCAGAGATCACACAAAGTTTGTGAGGAAAGGTCACTGAAGCTGAAACGTTCTTTCTGCTTTCTCTCCACAGATGCTGTCAGACCTGCTGAGTTTATGAGCAATTGCTGTTTTTGTAACACACACTGTCCCAGAGACTGGCGGCAGATCCCTCCACAACACGGAAAGCGGGAGAGTTGGCGGAGGCTTTCATACTTTTGGATCGTTCCTTCCTTGTCTGCCTGCCTGACTCTGTGCCTACCTCCATATCTACTGTCAGCCACATGACGACCTATCTGCCTACTTATATGTCTGTTTATTTAACTCTCTATTTATCCCTCTATACATCTACCTGTCAAACTATGTATGTATGTATGCATCTGGCTATCTATTTATCTCTCTACCTTTCTATTTATCAGTTTCTCTATCATGTTCTGAAGGGTCACTGTCTCCAAAACGTTAATTCTGCTTCCTCTGCATAGATGCTGCCACACCTGTTCAGATTTTCCAGCAAGTTCAATTCTTGTATCAATCTATTTCTGCTTTTATCTATCTATCTATCTATCTATCTATCTATCTATCTATCTATCTATCTATCTATCTATCTATCTATCTATCTATCTATCTATCTATTTATCCATCCATATTTCCTCCTTTCTTCCTTCATACACCATACAAGATCTGCAAGTATAATAAGTTCCAGCCAATAAGGTGAGGTAGGAGTTTGAACACCCCTGTCAATCCAACCCTGGCGTGCGCACAGTTCCAGATGAAGTCTCCAGTGTTTGGGGCTGTGGTTTGGCCCAATGTTGTATTTTAAACGAAATGCCGTCGATTTCCCCTCCCTAGCCTCGTCCAGACCGCCCAGCCTGAGAAGGCGAAAGGGCTGCTCCAGGATGCCGGGGAGTGCTCCTTGTAATGGGAACACTGGAAATCAACCCCCCCCCCCCCCCCGCCCCATTCCAGCTCAAATTGTAACAAAGTGCCGCAGAAACATCACAACTTGCCTCATCCCCCCACTTGCTTTTATTTATTCTAGTGTCTTTACAGAAAAGGCTTAATGACGCCTCATCTATCTTCAGTCCACTTTGTGTTTGTAAACGGAATCTGACACTAAATGTGTTTCCAAATAAACAGAGCGAATAAAATAGAGAGCTAAACCCCACTGCTCGCGCAGTTTGCTGCTCTGGAACATTATTAATTTCCCACCCTTGCTTTTATTTATAAAAGGTGAATTTTAAAATGTCTTTGGCTTTCACTGATTGACTCGCCTGAAACCACCGAGTGATTTCCATCACAGCACCTTCCTAGTCGCTTCATTTCAGATTCTCTCTGACCCGCTCAAGTTTTATTGAAATAATACACTCTCCCTTACAGCAGAATAAAAGCAAAATCCTTCCCCAAAGCGTTCACTTCCCAAATAAGAAATGGAGACAGAGACAAGGAGGGATTTCAAGACATATAGATGCGCGCTGTGAGTCTTTCTGATCACAGTATCTGTGCACAACTCCACCGCATTGTCCCAGTCCCCTCAAACAATTCTATCTCCCCCCTTTTTAAAAATCTCACGAATTCTTAAACCCAGCCCCCCACCATCCACAAACCCAAACGTTTTTACCCCCCTCCCTTCTCAAAACGAAGGTGACATGTTTTGAATGTTAACTTCTATTGTGTGGTTTCAGCTTGGTCGCCGCTGACTTGGGCGTTTAGGGGGAGATTGAAGCACCAACTCGTCTTGAGCTGGACTCGGAACACTTCCAGGGAAGATTCAGTCTCATCTGAGCGACGGGCGGACAAGATAGCACGGACCCTGCAGCGAGAAGGGCGGGGGGCAGGAGGAGGAGGAGGTGAGGGGAGAAATCACACACCAGGAAAAGAGTTAGCCTTGAAATTCATTTTTTTTTAAATCGCACCTTTCAGAGAAAAAAAACGAAAATAAACTGGCGACAAATGGAGCAAAGTTTGCAAAAGGTTAATCTTATTCAACCTGAGAACAGTTCAACATATGTTAAAAATTGACACTTTTACACGCATAAGATATTTAGCAATATTAGTTACTAGCTATTCGCTAAGAAATTTGCTGGTTATTCGCTAAGATATTTAGCAATACTAGTTGCTAGTTCTTCTCCAAGAAAGTAAGATATTTAGCAATACTAGTTGCTAGTCATTCGCTCATAAATTTACCTGTTATTTATTGAGATTTTTAGCAATACCGGTTACTTGTTATCCTCCAAGCAATTTGCTAGTTATTCTCTGAGATATTTAGCAATGCTGGCTACTAGGTATTCGCTAAGATATTTACCAGTTACTAGTTATTCACGAAGATATTTAGCAATGCTAGATATTCTGCAAGAAATTTACTAATTATTCGCTGAGATATTTAGCAATGCTAGTTGCTAGTTATTCGCTAAGCAATTTGCTAGTTATTTGCTGAGATATTTAGCAACACTAGTTATTAGGTATTTACCAAGAAATGTATTAGTTATTCGCTAAGATATTTAACAATGCTAGTTACTAATTATTCGCTAAACAATTTGCTAGTTATTTGCTGAGATATTTAGCAACACTAGTTACTAGGTGTTCACCAGGAAACTTACTAGTTATTCACTAAGATAGTGAGCAATACTAATTGCTCGTTATTCGCTCAGAAATGTACCTGTTATTTACTGAGATTTTTAACAATACTAGTAACTAGTTATCCTCCAAGCAATTTAGTGATTATTTGCTGAGATACTCAGCAATACTGGTTAGTAGATATTAGCTAAGATATTTACCAGATACTAGTTATTCGCTAAGATATTTAGGAGGACTAGTTATTAGCTACTTGCTGGGAAATTTACAAACTTTGCTAATATTTAGCAACGCTGATTACTAGTTTCTCGCTAAGATATTACTCATTTGTTTTAGCAATATTAGTTACTTGTTACTCGTTAAGATATTTACTAGTTACTAATAGTAACTCCAACTTGCTGCGTTTCCTGCTTTTTAACTTTCGTTTTGCCCAAATTGGGTTTTTTTTTGTGTGTGGTATTAAATAGCGAGTTTTAGAAACAAAATCGCAGCCACGCTGTCCGTTTGTAATGCCTCTCCTTTGTACCAAGCAGAGTTCAGACAGCTCACTCGCCCGTCCCTCCTACTCTCAATCCCCCTCTTTATTTGCGTTTTACTGGGTTTATTCCTGTGCAATCGCGCTGTTTTCGCTGGAGCGAAGCACTATCTTGCGATGGGGTGGCAGCTGCAGTTCCTCTGTCTGTCTCAGAATGGGGGGGGGGGGGACAATTCTGCACAGAACTAGGTCTTGTGCAGCCCAGGAAGCTGGGTTTAGCGAGTTTGGAGATAAGTTCGCTCGCTGAGCCGGAAGGTTCGCTTTCTGAGGAAGGGGTCACTGGACTGGAAATGCTCACTCAGCTTTCTCCCCACAGATGCTGCCCAAGACCTGCTGAGTTTCTCCAGCAATTTCTGTGCTTTCGTTATTATTCCAGTCCCTGAGTTGCTGCTACTTTGATCCAGTCTGATCTCATTAACCACTACCCCCTCCCCCCCTCCATAAGATGCTTCTGGAGGTTAAAAAAAGTCACAGTTCACACAATCAGGGCGCAGCAGGAGACCCTTCGGCCCACCTCCTGTGCTGCAACTGTTCCATGCCCACGCGCCGTTTAAACCTTTGCACATCGTTTCTACCCCCCCCAAAAAACCTTTCAATGCCCCCCTCATACGTCATTGAATGGGGGGGGGGGTGCATTGGGTAATGTTTAATTTGCTTGCACTTCCCAGGATGAGATTTCCATCACAGTGCTATTCCAGACACACTGCCCCTTCCCCAACTCTATGCTCTTACAAGAGGAGCAGTTAGTTTGACTGCACGTTCAGGGGACAAGGACCTGTATTCCAGGGAGTAGTCATCCAATTTGGCAAATGTCTGACCCCACCCCACCCCCTTCCCCCATCGCGTCCTCCATTGCCTAAGGGGGACAATGCGCTGGAGAGAAGGTGGAAGGAGAGAGGTTGGAGTCTCTCCCTTTGTCCTTTCAGTCTGTTTTTTTTTTCTTGGCGATGCTGAGTTTTGACCGTAGAGCTGAGACTATCCATCATCACCTTCCCCAGGCTGTACCCTCAGAGGCTCAACGGGAGGGTGGAGGGAGCCAGTGACCTCAACCTGACACCGGTTCCTGAGACAGAGCCTGGACTTAAAGCGGCTTCCCCAACGCAGGCATTTGAAAATAAAAAGCCCTCAAGTTTCAAAACAGAATGCAGATATACAGTCAGCAAATGTATCTCTCTCTCTCTCTCTCTCTCTCTCTCTCTCACACACACACACACACACAGAACACCCAACAAATCGGCAAAACAAACTCATTGTGAACTCGAAATTGTGGAGTTAACGATTAAAAAACAAACTAAGGACTGGCGTTTTCTGAAAATACTTTTCCTCTTGTGGAACTTATAGCTGTTTCAAAGCACCAAGATAGATTTTGTATAAAACATAACCCCATCCATGATAATATGTAAAACAGAACCCCCTCCCATTACAAGATTGTATGTAAAATATAACTCTATGACCTCCCGAAATGATATATAAAACAGAAAACCCTCCCAAAATAATATATGACATAAAACAGAATCCCTTCCCATAATCAGAACCCCTTCCCAAAATAATATATAAAACAGAAACTCCTTCCCATAATCAGAACCCCCTCCCAAAATAATATAAAACAGAAACCCCTTCCCATAATCAGAACCCCCTCCCTAAATAATATATAAAACAGAAACTCCTTCCCATAATCAGAACCCCCTCCCAAAATAATATAAAACAGAAACCCCTTCCCATAATCAGAACCCCCTCCCAAACTAATATATAAAACAGAAACTCCTTCCCATAATCAGAACCCCCTCCCAAAATAATATAACACAGAAACCCCTTCCCATAATCAGAACCCCCTCCCAAACTAATATATAAAATAGAAACCCCTGCCCATAATCAGAACCCCCTCCCAAAATAATATATAAAACAGAACTCCCTTCCATAATTAGAATCCCCCCAAAATAATATATAAAACAGAATTTCCTCCCACAATTAGAACCCTCTCCCAAAATAATATATAAAACAGAAATCCCTTCCCATAATCATAACCTCTTTCCCAAAATAATATATAAACCAGAACTCCCTTCCATAAGTAGAATTCCCCCCCCCAAATAATATATAAAACTGAATTTCCTCCCACAATTAGAACCCTCTCCCAAAATAATATATAAAACAGAAACTCCTTCCCATAATCAGAACCCCCTCCCAAAATAAATGATATAAAGCGATTCCTCTCCCCCTGAAATTAATGTCCCCACATCAGTAGAGAGTAAGCGATAAATAAACCAGGGTCGGTTCCTCGCTAGTCGCAGTTCCGACCCATTTTGATCGTTATTCATTTGAAATCTTTGAAAGAATTCTTCATGAAGGTAAGAATTGGAGCAAACCTGGGAGATAGGAGGAGTGGTGGTGTGAGATGTGAGCGTATTGCTTTGAGTCAACAGACAGACTTAGGGAGTATCCCTAAGAGACTGCAAGGGTGCTTACAAGGTGTTGCATATACAACAATGTTCAGGAGACAAGAGTAAACAGAAAACACATCAGCCCCCTAACTGCCTTATCCTCCAGTTCAGCGCGCCCCTGTCAGTGGGTAATAATTGGTTTTTTTGTTCCAAATTTGAGAGGGCTTGTGGTGAAATTTCACAACTAACAGAATTACCCCGCCAGTATTTCTATTGCAAACAATTCGCCAACGCACAGAGAATACACTCAAAAGTCCTGCCTCACTCCTTCCCTCCCACCCCAAGCAGGAGGGTAAACAAAGGAGAGGAAAAGTCATTTAAAGTTCAGTTTTACTTTACAAAAAAGTAACTAGTGACAGGATGTGACACCCAAACAACATGTAATCAGCCTATTTAGAGTTTCCAAGACCTTTTGTGTTTTGGGTCAGAATACCGTGTTCCGTTCTGGTCTTCCTTGCTCTAGGAAAAATGTTGTGAAACTTGAAAGGGTTCAGAAAAGATTTTGATGTTGCCAGGGTTGGAGGGTTTGAGCTATAGGGAGAGATTGAATAGGCTGGGGCTGTTTTCCCTGGAGTGTTGGAGGGGGTGACCTTATAGAGGTTTATAAAATCATGAGGGGCATGGAGAGGGTAAATAGGCAAATTATTTTTTTTCCCCCCAGGATAGGGAAGTTCAAAGCTAGAGTTTTAGAGTGAGGGGGAAAAGATTTAAAACGGACCTGAGGGGTAACCTTTTTTTCACACAGAGGGTGGTGCGTGTATGGAATGAGCTGCCAGAGGAAGTGGTGGAGGCTGGTACAATTGCAATATTTAAAAGGCATCTGGATGGGTATATGAATAGGAAGGGTTTGGAGGGATATGGACCGGGTGCTGGCAGGTGGGACTAGATTGGATTGGGATATCTGATGAGAGTTGGACCAAACGGGTCTGTTTCTGTGCTGTACATCTATATCAACACACTGTTCTGAGGATGGGTCACTCGACCCTAAACTTTCGCCCTGATTTCTCTCCACAGTCCTACGGAGCTTTTCCAACAATTTCTGTGTGTTTTTTTTTGTTTCTGGACATTTCTGAGTGCAGCGGTTCAAGAAAGTACCTTCTCCAAGGGTCACAGCTCGGAATGGGGTACAGAATGCTACATCCAGCCAGTGACTCCCCAGACCCACAGAAAAAATCAAACTGGAGAGGATTAAAGTCACGGGGCACCTTGCGATGAAGGCGTCAGGATTTTTTTGTGTGAACCTTATCTCCCGAGAACCTCAAAACCTTTAAGATCCTGACAATGTCACACTGAGTCGACGAATTCACTTGCCTTGTTTTGAACAGCATTGCTCTCCAATCACTGGACAAGATCTGGCGTCACAGTTCCAAAGAAAGAGGAACATCCTTCTATATATTAAAACAAAAAAAAATCATTGGCAAACATGAGCAGGAAGACGCGACTAAGTTTAGGAAGGCATTAGCCTCAGGTTTTAATAGAGCAGCAGAACAAACCCATTGATCTCTTTCTGTTGAGGTCCGCAGTTTGAAGTGAAGAGAGAGAGTCAGTGAGAGGCTGCAATATAGACTCCCCACCCCTTACCCTCCCCAGCCCGCCAGGAGCTCGTTAATTTGAAATAAAGTCCTTTCCAAAAATAAATAAACGCTCCCGCATCCAGGGAACGTCAAGTCCCACAAACCCCCGTGTAACGGAGAGAGAGAGAGAGAGAGAGAGACAGCACATTAGTGCGAACACCCAGCCTCTGCTAAACCAATGTGCTCTCAAAGGTTCCGACGGGATGCACTCGTGGTGTTTGGTAGGTGGTGCATTATAGCTCTCTTTTATTCTGCATACATGTTTAATAATGTTTATTAATGATTGCACAAAGGATAACATTAGACCCCTCCCCCAATGTTTAATATTGATAAAAGAGAAAATCTGAAATGACTCACTTTGAAATCTGCTGAGCAATTCTTTTTGTCACCTCAAAACCGCCGCAAACCTTATTCTAAATTCCTCACCTGCAGTTGAACGCAGGATTATTCCCGCAAACCATGTCAGTATTGTTTGGCAATGTGCTTCTAACTATGAGAAATGTTCATTATCTTGGCGGCACAACGATTCAACTGCTGTTCCCAGACTTCCCTATTTGCTGGGTAAAAGGTTATTTGTACACTGTCTTGAATTACAGGTTTTTGTCGGGTTAATGCTGTTTCTCTGTGTTGGTCATGGAACATTATGAAATATGTGAATGCACATACCGAGGCTTTGCGTTTTGTTTTTGGATCTCCTGAAATAATCGCCTCCACTCTCGTTACACACAACACACACACTCGCTCCCACTCTGATACACTGAAACTGTCCGCCCACACACTGACACAAACCACACACGCACAGACACAATCACACATACACTGACACACCCACTCACACACACACCCACACTGACATACACACATACTCATTCACACATGCACTCACACACCCACTCACACACACACTCAATCACACATACACAGACACACCCGCTCACACACACAGACACACTCATTCACACATGCACTCACACACCCTCACACACACAGACACACTCATTCACACATGCACTGATACACCCAAACACACACCCACTCACACACATACCAATCACACATACACAGACACACCCACTCACACACACTGACACACTCATTCACACATGCACTCACACACCCACTCACACACACAATAGACAATAGGTGCAGGAGTAGGCCATTCTGCCCTTCGAGCCTGCACCACCATTCAATATGATCATGGCTGATCATTCCTAATCAGTATCCTGTTTTTGCCTTATCTCCATAACCCTTGATTCCACTATCCTTAAGAACTCTATCCAACTCTTTCTTAAATGAATCCAGAGTCTGGGCCTCCACTACCCTCTGGGGCAGAGCATTCCACACAGCCACCACTCTCTGGGTGAAGAAGTTTCTCCTCATCTCTGTCCTAAATGGTCTACCCCGTATTTTTAAGCTGTGTCCTCTGGTTCGGCACTCACCCATCAGCGGAAACACGTTTCTTGCCTCCAGAGTGTCCAATCCTTTAATAATCTTATATGTCTCAATCAAATCCCCTCTCAGTCTTCTAAACTCAGTCTTCTAAAAACAAGCCCAGTCACTCCAGTCTTTCAGTGTAAGGTAGTCCTGCCATTCCAGGAATTGACCTCGTGAACCTATGCTGCACTCCCTCAATAGCCAGAATGTCTTCCTCAAATTTGGAGACCAGAACTGCACACAATACTCCAGGTGTGGTCTCGCCAGGGCCCTGTACAGCTGCAGAAGAACCTCTTTGCTTCTATACTCAATCCCTCTTGTTATGAAGGCCAGCATGCTATTAGCCTTCTTCACTACCTGCTGTACCTGCATGCTTACCTTCATTGACTGGTGTACAAGAACACCCAGATCTCTCTGTACTGCCCCTTTACCTAAATTGATTCCATTTAGGTAGTAATCTGCCTTCCTGTTCTTGCCACCAAAGTGGATAACCATACATTTATCCACATTAAACTGCATCTGCCATGCATCTGACCACTCACCTAACCTGTCCAGGTCACCCTGTAATCTTCTAATATCATCCTCACATTTCACCCTGCCACCCAGCTTTGTATCATCAGCAAATTTGCTAATGTTATTACTAATACCATCTTCTATATCATTAACATATATTGTAAAAAGCTGTGGTCCCAGCGCTGATCCCTGTAGTACCCCACTGGTCGCTGCCTGCCATTCCGAAATGGAGCCATTTATCACTACTCCTTGTTTCCTGTCAGCCAACTAACTTTCAATCCAAGTTAGTACTTTGCCCCCAATACCATGCGCCCTAATTTTGCTCACTAACTCCTATGTGGGACTTTATCAAAAGCTTTCTGAAAGTCCAGGTACACTACATCTACTGGATCTCCCTCGTCCATCTTCAGAGTTACATCCTCAAAAAATTCCAGAAGATTAGTCAAGCATGATTTCCCCTTCATAAATCCATGTTGACTCTGACCTATCCTGTTACTATTATCCAGATGTGTTGTAATTTCATCCTTTATAATAGACTCCAGCATCTTTCCCAGCACTGAGGTCAGACTAACTGGTCTATAATTTCCTGCTTTCTCTCTCCCACCTTTCTTAAAAAGTGGTACAACATTAGCCACCCTCCAATCCGCAGGAACTGATCCCGAATCTATCGAACTCTGGAAAATAATCACCAACGCATCCACGATTTCTCAAGCCACCTCCTTCAGTACCCTGGGATGTAGACCATCAGGCCCCGGGGACTTATCAACCTTCAGACCTAACAGTCTCTCCAACACCAATTCCTGGCAAATATAAATTCCCTTCAGTTCAGGTCCTTCAGCCACTGTTACCTTAGGGAGATTGCTTGTGTCATCCCCAGTGAACACAGATCTGAAGTACCAATTCAATTCTTCTGCCATTTCTTTGTTCCTTGTAAAATATTCCAATGTTTCTGTCTTCAAGAGCCCAATTTTAGTCTTTAGCCTTTCACATACCTAAAAAAGCTTTTACTATCGTCCTTTATATTTTTGGCCAGTTTACCTTCGTACCTCATTTTTTCTCTGCGTATTTCCTTCTTAGTAATCCTCTGTTGTTCTTTAAAAGCTTCCCAGTCCTCCGTTTTCCCACTTACCTTTGCTATATTATACTTTTTCTCTTTTAACTTTATATGTTTCTTAACTTCCCTCATCAGCCATGGCCACCCATGCCTCCGCCTAGGATCTTTCTTCCTTTTTGGAATGAACTGATCCTGTATTTCTGCATTATACACAGAAATATCCGCCATTGTTCCTCCACTGTCATCCCTGCTAAGGTATTGCACCATTGAACTTTGGCCAGCTCCTCCCTCATAGCTCCATAGTTCCCTTTATTCAACAGAAATATTGTCACTTCCAATTGTACCCTCTCCCTCTCAAATTGCAGATTGAAGCTTATTGTATTATGGTCACTACTTCCCAGTGGCTCCTTCACTTCGAGGTCCCTGATCAATTCTGGTTCGTTGCACAATATCAGATCCAGAATTGCCTTCTCCCTGGTAGGGTCCAGCACCAGCTGTTCTAAGAA
Organism: Chiloscyllium punctatum; assembly: GCF_047496795.1. Classification (NCBI taxonomy): domain Eukaryota; kingdom Metazoa; phylum Chordata; class Chondrichthyes; order Orectolobiformes; family Hemiscylliidae; genus Chiloscyllium; species Chiloscyllium punctatum. The sequence continues at coordinate 65,933,227 of NC_092767.1, read as the reverse complement.
TCCATCTCGGAGGCACTCCACAAAGTCTCTTTCTTGAAGTCCAATACCATCCTGATTCTCCCAGTCTACCTGCATGTTGAAATCCCCCATAACAACTGTAGTAACATCTTTCCAACAGGCCAATTTCAGCTCCTGATTCAACTTACATCCAACATCCAGACTACTGTTTGGGGGCCTGGGTAGATAACTCCCAAGAGGGTCTTTTAACACTTCGAATTTCTCAGCTCTATCCACACTGACGCTACATCCCCTGATTCTAGGCCCCCCCGTGCAAGGGACTGAATATCATCCCTTACCAACATGGCCACCCCACCCCCTCTGCCCATCAGTCTGTCCTTACGATAGCACGTGTAGCCTTGAATATTCATTTCCCAGGCCCTGTCCACTTGAAGCCATGTCTCAGTTATCCCCACAATATCGTATCTGCCAATTTCCAAAAGAGCCTCAAGCTCATCCATCTTATTTCTAATGCTTCGTGCATTCATGTATAGTATTTTTAATTTGTTACTGCCCTCACCCTTCCCATTAACCCCTATTTCACTCGACCTTACAGCATGATCCCTTTTTGAGTTTTCTGCCTCATTGATACAGTTGTCTTTCTTGACTTCCCTTGTTCTAACTTTCCCTCCAATTTCCTTCTTAAACATTCAGTTTGTCCCTTCCCCCCCGCTACTTAGTTTAAATGCAGCTGTGTTGGAGCTATCAAACACACTGACACACATTCACACATACACTCATATGCACATATTGACGCACTCATTCATACACGCACCGCCACACCCACTCACATGCACACTGACACACTCATTCATACATGAACTAACACACCCCCATACACACCCACTCACACACACACACACTTACACACACTGACACACTCATTCACACATGCACTGACACACCCACTCACACACACACTCACACACTCATTCACACATGCACTGACACCCCCCACACACGCCCACTGACACACTCATTCACACACGCACTGACACACCCCCTCACACACACATTGACACAGTTATTCACGCATGCACTGACACACCCACACACACACATTGACACACACGCACTGACACACCCTCACCCTTGCACTCTGATACACTGAAACTGTCTGCACACACACTCAGATACACACCCGCCTCACACCCTGATACACTGAAACTGACTGCAGACACACCGACACACCCATTCACAAACACACCCACTGACACACACACAGACTCACATCCACCCTCACACTCTGATACATGAAGCTGTCTGTACACAATCTGACACACGCACACACTGACACACACACACACACCCTCTGACACACTGAGTCACATATGCATTGGCACACATCTACTCGGACATGATTTGGAGATGCCGGGGTTGGACTGGGGTGTACAAAGTTAAAAATCACACAACACCAGGTTATAGTCCAACAGGTTTAATTAGAACACACTAGCTTTCGGAGCGATGCTCCTTCATCAGGTGATAGTGGAGGGCTCAATCCTAACACAGAATTTATAGCTAAAGTTTACAGTGTGATGTAACTGAAATTATACATTAAACAATACCTTGATTGTCTGTTGAGATTTTCATCTGTTCGAATACCAGGATAGTTTCACTTCTTTCATGTGTAAATCACAAAATCTTTTTTTTAAAAGTTGCATTCTCAGGTTAACGTAATAATGGGCATTAGCTAAACAATATGCCCCCCTGTGTTCTTAATCTAGATTGATTCTAAATCTAAAAAGTGAGAAAACAGAGTTTTACATGAATTCATGTAGTTTTTGAGCAAAGTACAATGTAACCCTGCAAGTACAAATTCACCCCACAAAATATGTGTGTGCATGTGGGTCTTTGTCTGTCTGTGTGTGTGTGTCTGTGGTAGGGAGTTGTGAGTGTCTGTGAGAGAGTGTATATGTGTGTGCATGAGTGTAGCATGGTCTAAGTCTCTGAGAGGATGCCTGTGTGGGTGTGGGAGTGTGTGTGTCTGTAAGGGTGTGTGAGTGTCTGTGTGTGTCTGTGTGTATGTATGTCCGTGTGTATGTGTCTATAGGAGTGCCTGTGTGTGAGAGTGTGTGTGTAGGAGTGTCTGTGTGTGTGTACAATGCAATGGTGGTCACCTGTAATGTGACATAATCCCAAGGTCCTGGTTGGGGCCATACCCTATGGGTACCCTACTCTGACACAGTCACCCACTCACACTCTGACATACGCACACCCGCTCTCACAGTCTAATGGACTGAGGCTATCTGAACACACAATGACACACTCACACACATTGTGACACACATGCACATACTCTTTTTACACACCCGGACACAGTCTGACACCCATATACCGACCGACACACACACTGACACATACCCACTCATACTCATACTGACACACACACTCTGATACAACACCTGTACTCACACACAGAGGCACAACTCCCCCTGCCTCTTCTCACACAGACACGCTTACTCTCTGAAATTCTTTCCAAACACACTGTTCTGCAAATTTCCTGTCTCACACACAGAGACACAAAACTCTCCTCACACACTGACACTGAAATCCCCTCTCACACACACATGGTGAATGAATTCCGTCTCTCTCTCTCTCTCTGTAGCACATGCACACGTTCTGTCACCCCTCTTGGATCATGCAAAGCAGTGGCAACTGAGAAGTAATCAGCTTTGTTCACTGACCAGGAATCAAACAGCAGCCTAAGTGTTCTCTTTAGTGCTGGGGAGCGCTGTGATCTGAGAGGGAGGGGCTAGTGTGGATTTGAGCTACAAAGATTCAAAGCAGAGTGAACACCAGCGAGAGGGGGCACATTGGGAGAGGCTGTGGTTTTGGATTTGGCTACTTGAAGGTTGTGTTAACCATAACGCAGCAACATAATAAGGATTAACCTGTAACTCCCGTTGAAGACAAAGCACTTGGCTGAGTGCTCAGTGTCTGACTGGTACATCACAGCAATTTATTGCATCACAGTTTTCAACAAAATGATCTTTTAAACGGGAATTTGATTTGAAAGATATCAAGGAATTGGTGCTTTGGGGGGGTGTTGGGTTGGAGGCACGAGAGAGGGGACCTGACTGCGGAGGTTAACACACAGTTCTGGAGAGCTGGTTACCAACTGGTGCCCAGGGAGTTGGAACCCAACTATGGCCCAGGAGCCCAGAAACATTCAGCTTGAACACCAGGTACATTCCTGGAAAACCTGCTTCCAAAGTTCCAACCCGGGATATCAGACTTTCCATATCAGTCTCTCTCCCTCTCTCTCTCTCCCCCCTCCACCCCCCCCCAACCCATCATATCTGTGATTCTGTACTAGTCTCTCTCTCTAATAGAGGATATCTGTGATTCTGTACCAGTCTCTCTCTCTAACCCAGGATATCTGTGATTCTGTACCAGTCTCTCTCTCTAACCCGGGATATCTCTGATTCTGTACCAGTCTCTCTCTCTAACCCGGGATACCTGTGATTCTGTATCAGTCTCACTCTCTCTCTCTAACCCGGGATATCTGTGATTCTGTACCAGTCTCTCTCTCTAACCCAGGATATCTGTGATTCTGTACCAATCTCTCTCTCTAACCCGGGATATCTGTGATTCTGTACCAGTCTCTCTCTCTAACCCGGGATATCTGTGATTCTGTACCAGTCCCTCTCTCTAACCCGGGATATCTGTGATTCTGTATCAGTCTCACTCTCTCTCTCTCTCACTCTCTCTAACTTTCTCTCTAATGAAGGGCATGATTGGCAACTAAATGTTCCAGGATATAGATGCTTTAGAGAGGTCAGGGAGCGAAGTAAAATGGGGAGGGGGGGGAGGAGTTGTATTGTTGGTCAGGGATGATATCACAGTTATGCTAAAGGAGGTCACTACGGAGGGCTTGAGCAGTGAGGCATTATGGGTGGAGCTGAGATATAGGAAGGATGCAGCTTTATTGTTGGGGCTGTACTACAGGCCTCCCGACAGTGACCGTGAGGTAGAAGATCAAACAGGTAAACAGATTATGAAAAGATGTAGAGGCAACAGGGTGGTGGTGATGGGAGATATCAGCTTTCCGAACATTAACTGGGATACACTTAGTGTCAGAGGTCTGGATAGGGCAGAATTTGTAAGGAGCATTCAGGAAAGTTTTCGAGCGCAGTATGTCCCTAGTCTGATGAGGGAAGGGGACATATTGGACCTGGTGTTGGGGAATCAGCCAGGCCAGGTGGTAGAAATTGTGGTGGGGGATTTCTTTGGGAAAGTGACCACAAATCTGTAAGTTTTGGAATACTCGTAGACAAAGATGAGAGTGGTCCTAAGGGTAGGGTACTGAACTGGGCCAAGGCCAATTATATCAAAACTAGGCAGGAACTAGGAAATGTGGATTGGGAGCAGCTATTTGAATAGATGTCTACATTTCATATGTGGGAGGCTTTCAAAGATAGGTTGAAGATAGTGTAGGATAGGCATGTACCTTTGAAAATAAGGGCTAGAAAAGGCAAGATTCGTGAACCGTGGATCAGAAATCATGTGACTAGCCGAGAGAGAAAGGGAAGCGTACGTAAGGTCCAGGCAGCTAAGAACAGAACGGGCCCTGGAGGAATATCAGGAGAGTAGGTCCAATCTTAAACGAGGAATCAAGTGGGCTAAAAGGGGTCATAAAATAACTATAGCGAGCAGAATTAGGGAGAGTCCCAAGGCCTTTTATTCATCTATACGAGGCAAGAGGGTAACTAGAGAAAGGCTTGGTCCATTAAAGGAGAAGGAAGGAAGGTTGTGTGTTGAACCTGAGAAAATGGGTGAGATTCTCAACGATTACTTTGCATCAGTGTTCACTGAGGAGAGGGACGTGATGAAGGTTGAGATTAGAGAAAGAAGTTTGTTTACTCTGGATCACGTTGACATAAGGAGGGAGGATGTGTCGGGTAGGCTCAAGGATATTAAAGTGGATAAATCCCCAGGATCAGATGGGATCTATCCCAGGTTGCTGAGGGAGGCGAGAGAGGAAATAGCCCCTGATAGATATCGTTGTAGCATTCTTAAACACAGGTGAGGTGCAGGAGGACTGGAGGGTTGCTCAAGTTGTCCCCCTGTATAAGAAGGGTAGTAGGGATATTCCGGATAACTACAGACCAGTGAGCCTGATGTTAGTGGTGGGAAAGTTGCTAGAGAAGGTACTGTGGGATAAAATCTATTTATATTGGGAGAAGAATGGGTTTATCGGTGATAGGCAACATGGTTTTGTGTGGGGGAGATCGTGCCTCACCAACTTAATAGAGTTCTTTGAGGAAGTGACCAAGTTGGTAGATGAAGGAAGGGCTGTTGATGTCATATATATGGACTTTAGTGAGGTGTTTGAGAAAGTTCCCCATAGTAAACTAATAGCGAAAGTGAAGTCACATGGTGTGCAGGGTGTTCTAGGTGGATAAAGAACTGGTTGAGCAACAGGAGACAGAGAGTAGTAGTTGAAGGGAGTTCCTCGAAATGGAGAAAGGTGACCAGTGGTGTTCCACAGGGGTCAGTGTTGGGGCCACTGCTGTTTGTGATATACATAAATAATCTGGAAGAGGAAATTGGTGGTCTGGTCAGTAAGTTTGCAGATGACATGAAGATTGGTGGAGTAGCAGAAAGCATAGGAGACTGTCAAGGAATACAGGAGGAGATAGATAGACTGGAGAGTTGGGCAGAGAAGTGGCTGATTAGATTAGATTAGATTACCTACAGTGTGGCAACAGCTGGGGTTCAATCCAAGCAAATATGAGGTGATACATTTTGGGAAGTCTAATTCTAGAGCGAACTATACTGTAAACAGAACAGCCTTGGGAAAAGTTGATAAGTAGAGAGAACTGGGAGTTCAGGTCCATTGTACCCTGAAGGTTGCTGCATAGGTGGATAGAGTGGTCAAGAAGGCCAATAGTATACTTGCCTTCAATGGACGGGGTATTGAGTATAAGACCATAAGACCATAAGCCATAGGAGTGGAAGTAAGGCCATTCGGCCCATCGAGTCCACTCCGCCATTCAATCATGGCTGATGCGCATTTCAGCTCCACTTACCAGCGTTCTCCCCGTAGCCCTTAATTCCTCTAGACAACAAGAATCTAGCAATCTCGGCCTTGAAGACATTTAGCGTCCCGGCCTCCACTGCACTCCGTGGCAATGAATTCCACAGGCCCACCACTCTCTGGCTGAAGAAATGTCTCCGCATTTCTGTTCTGAAATGACCCCCTCTAGTTCTAAGGCTGTGTCCATGGGTCCTAGTCTCCTCGTCTAACGGAAACAATTTCCTAGCGTCCACCCTCTCCAAGCCATGTATTATTTTGTACGTCTCTATTAAGTCTCCCCTTAATCTTCTAAACTCCAATGAATACAATCCCAGTATCCTCAGCCGTTCCTCATATGCTAGACCTGTCATTCCAGGGATCATCCGTGTGAATCTCCGCTGGACACGTTCCAGTGCCAGTATGTCCTTCCTGAGGTGTGGGGACCAAAACTGGACACAGTACTCCAAATGGGGCCTAACCAGAGCTTTATAAAGTCTTAGTAGTACATCTCTGCTTTTATATTCCAACCCTCTTGAGATAAGAGACAACATTGCATTCGCTTTCTTAATCAGAGACTCAACCTGCATGTTTACCTTTAGAGAATCCTCGACTAGCACTCCCAGATCCCTTTGTGCTTTGGCTTTATTAATTTTCTCACCATTTAGAAAGTAGTCCATGCTTTTATTCTTTTTGCCAAAGTGCAAGACCTCGCACTTGCTCACATTAAATTCCATCAGCCATTTCCTGGACCACTCTCCCAACCTGTCTAGATCCTTCTGTAGCCTCCCCACTTCCTCAGTACTACCTGCCTGTCCACCTAACTTCGTATCATCGGCAAACTTCGCTAGAATGCCCCCGGTTCCCTCATCCAAATCATTAATATATAATGCGAACAGCTGCGGCCCCAACACTGAATCCTGCGGGACACCGCTCGTCACAGGCTGCCATTCTGAAAAAGAACCTTTTATCCCAACTCTCTGCCTTCTGTCAGACAGCCAATCCTCAATCCATCCCAGCAGCTCACCTTGAACACCATGGGCCCTCACATTGCTCAGCAGCCTCCCGTATGGCACCTTATCAAAGGCCTTTTGAAAGTTTAGATAGACCACATCCACTGGGTTTCCCTGGTCTAACCTACTTGTTACCTCTTCAAAAAATTCCAACAGGTTTGTCAGGCATGACCTCCCTTTACTAAATCCATGTTGACTTGTTCTAATCAGACTCTGCTCTTCCAAGAATTTAGAAACCTCATCCTTAATGATGGATTCTAGAATTTTACCAACAACCGAGGTTAAGCTGATTGGCCTATAATTTTCCATCTTTTGCCTTGATCCTTTCTTGAACAAGGGGGTTACAACAGCCATCTTCCAATCATCCGGGACCTTTCCTGACTCCAGTGACTCTTGAAAGATCTCAACCAATGCCTCTGCTATTTCCTCGGCCACCTCTCTCAGAACTCTAGGGTGTATCCCATCGGGGCCAGGAGATTTATCAATTTTAAGACTTTTTAACTTTTCTAGCACTATCTCTTTCGTAATGGCAACCATACTCAACTCAGCCCCGTGACACCCTTTAATTTTTGGGATATTACTCATGTCTTCCACTGTGAAAACTGACGCAAAGTACTTGTTGAGTTCTCCTGCTATTTCCTTATCTCCCATCACTAGGCTTCCTGCATCAGTTTGAAGTGGCCCAATGTCTACTTTTGCCTGTCGTTTGTTTCTTATGTACTGAAAGAAACTTTTACTATTATTTCTAATATTACTGGCTAGCCTACCTTCATATTTCATCCTTTCATTTCTTATTACACTCTTTGTTATCCTCTGTTTGCTTTTGTATCCTTCCCAATCTTCTGATTTCCCACTGTTCTTAGCCACTTTATAGGATCTCTCTTTTTCTTTAATACATTTCCTGACTTCCTTTGTCAGCCAAGGTTGTCTAATCCCTCCCCGGTTAATCTTTCTTTTCTTGGGAATGAACCTCTGTACAGTGTCCTCAATTATACCTACAAACTCCTGCCATTTTTGCTCTACTGTCTTCCCAGTTAGCCTCTGCTTCCAGTCTATTTTAGTCAGTTCCTCTCTCATGCCTTCATAATTACCTTTATTCAACTGTAACACCATTACATCCGATTTTGCCTTCTCCCTTTCAAACTCCAGACTGAACTCTACCATATTATGGTCGCTACTTCCTAAGGGTTCCCTTACTTTAAGATCTTTTATAGAGTCTGGTTCATTGCAAAGCACTAGGTCCAGAATAGCCTGCTCTCTTGTGGGCTCCATGACAAGCTGTTCCAAAAAGCCATCCTGTAAGCATTCCATGAATTCCCTTTCTTTAGATCCACTAACAACATTATTTACCCAGTCCACCTGCATATTGAAGTCTCCCATGATCAATGTAACCTTGCCTTTCTGACATGCCTTCTCTATCTCCCTGTACATGTTGCGTCCCTGGTCCTGACCACTGTTAGGAGGTCTATACACAACTCCAATTATGTTTTTTTTGCCTTTGTGGTTCCTCAATTCCACCCACACAGACTCCATATCATCCGACGCTATGTCATTCAATACCATAGATTTAATTTTGTTCTTAACTAACAAGGCAACCCCACCCCCTCTGCCCACCTCTCTGTCTTTTCGATAAGTTGAAAAACCATGGAGGTTTAACTGCCAGTCCTGACCCCCCTGTAACCAAGTCTCTGTGATGCCTACTACATCATAATCATTCACTATGATCTGTGCCATTAGTTCATCTGCTTTGTTATGAATGCTACGAGCATTCAGGTAAAGTGCCTTAATGCTAATTTTCTTATCATTAGAGATGTTGGAAGTCATATGTCCTAAGTTATCCTTGCTTTTTTCTGCATTCTCAGTCTGCCTCAATTTTAAATCCGCCTGGAAACATGCTATCCTGCTGCTTATCTTTCCATTTAACTCCATACTCCCTGTCGCTTTCACTTTCCCTTCCACCCAACTCAGAAGTTTAAAGTCCTACTGACCACCCTATTTATCCTCTTTGCTAGAACATTGGTACCTGATCGGTTCAGGTGGAGACCGTCCCAATGGTACAGATCCCCCCTGTTCCAAAACTGATGCCAATGCCCCATGAAGTGGAATCCCTCTTTCCCACACCAATCCCTTAGCCACGTGTTTACTTGCCCAATTTTCTTGTCCCTATGCCAATTGGCACGTGGCTCGGGCAGTAATCCGGAGAGTATGACCCTTGAGGACCTGTGCTTCAATTTCCTGCCTAGTGCTTTGTAATCCCCAAACAGGTCCTCCACCCTAGTCTTGCCTATGTTGTTAGTCCCAACGTGGACCACAACAACTGGATCCTCCCCCTCCCGCTCCAATATCCTTTCAAGCCGGTTGGAGATATCCCGCACCCTGGCACCGGGCAGGCAACACACCATGCGAGACTCCCGATCCGGCTTGCAAAGGATACTATCTGTTCCCCTAATTATAGAATTCCCTATAACCACTACTTGTCTATTAACTCCCCCCTCTTGAATGGCCTTCTGCACCATGGTGCCTTGGTCAGTTGGCTCATCCTGTCCAGAGCCCTTTTCCTTATCCGAACAGGGAGCAAGAATCTCGTACCTGTTGGACAAGGTCAAAGAGAGCTGGCAGGTCATGTTAAAATTGTACACGACGTTGGTTCAGCCGCATTTCGAATACTGTGTACAGTTCGGGTCGCCACATTACCAAAAGGATGTGGACGCTTTGGAGGGGGTGCAGAGAAGGTTTATGAAGATGTTGCCTGGTATGGAAGGTGCTAGCTATGAAGAGAGGTTGAGTAGGTTAGGATTGTTTTCAATAGAAAAAAGGAGATTGAGGGGGGACCTGATTGAGGTTTACAAAATCATGCAGGGTATAAATGGGGTAGATAGTGACAAGCTTTTTCCCATGGTGAGGAATTCAATAATGAGAGGTAACGTGTTCAAGGTGAGAGGTGAAAGGTTTAAGGGGATACACGCAGATAGCACTTCACACAGAGGGTGGTAGGTGCCTGGAACGCGTTGCCAGCAGAGGTGGTAGAGGCAGGCACGGGAGATTCATCTAAGATGCATCTGGACAGATGCATGTGTAGGTGGGGAGCAGAGGGATACAGATGCTTAGGAATTGGGTGACAGGTTTAGACAGTGGGTTTGGATCAGCTCAGGCTTGGAGGGCCGGAGGGCCTGTTCCTGGGCTGTAAATTTTCTTTGTTCTTTTTGTTCTAATTCGGGACGTCTGTGATTCTGTATCAGTCTCTCTCTCTCTCTCTCTCTCTAACCCGGGATATCTGTGACTCTATATCAGTTTCTCTCTCTAACCCGGGATATCTGTGATCCTATATCAGTCTCTCTCTCTCTAACCGGTGATATCTGTGATTCTGTATCACTCTCTGTCGCAAACACAGTATATCTTTGATTCTGTATCAGTCTTTCTCTAACCCGGGATATCTGTGATTCTGTATCAGTCTCTCTCTAACCTGGGATATCTGTGATTCTGTATCAGTCTCTCTCTAACCCGAGATATCTGTGATTCTGTATCAGTCTCTCTCTAACCCGAGATATCTGTGATCCTATATCAGTCTCTCTCTCTCTAACCGGTGATATCTGTGATTCTGTATCACTCTCTGTCGCAAACACAGTATATCTTTGATTCTGTATCAGTCTTTCTCTAACCCGGGATATCTGTGATTCTGTATCAGTCTCTCTCTCTAACCCGGGATATCTGTGATTCTGTATCAGTCTCTCTCTAACCCAGAATATCTGTGATTCTGTATCAGTCTCTCTCTAACCCGGGATATCTGTGATTCTGTATCAGTCTCTCTCTAACCCAGGATATCTGTGATTCTGTATCAGTCTCTCTCTAACCTGGGATATCTGTGATTCTGTATCAGTCTCTCTCTAACCCAGAATATCTGTCATTCTGTATCAGTCTCTCTCTAACCCGGGATATCTGTGATTCTGTATCAGTCTCTCTCTAACCCAGAATATCTGTGATTCTGTATCAGTCTCTCTCTAACCCAGGATATCTGTGATTCTGTACCAGTCACTCTCTCAAACCCAGGATATCTATGATTCTGTATCAGTCTCTCTCTCTAACCTGGGTTACCTGTGATACTGTATCAGTCCCTTTCTCTAACCCGGGATATCTGTGATTCTGTATCAGTCTCTCTCTCTCTCTCTCTCTCTAGCCCAGGTTATCTGTGATTCTGTATCAGTCTCTCTCTCTCTCTCTCTCTCTCTCTAACCCAGAATATCTGTGATTCTGTATCAGTCTCTCTCTAACCCGGGATATCTGTGATTCTGTACCAGTCACTCTCTCAAACCCAGGATATCTATGATTCTGTATCAGTCTCTCTCTAACCTGGGATATCTGTGATTCTGTATCAGTCTCCCTCTAACCCAGAATATCTGTGATTCTGTATCAGTCTCTCTCTAACCCGGGATATCTGTGATTCTGTACCAGTCACTCTCTCAAACCCAGGATATCTATGATTCTGTATCAGTCTCTCTCTCTAACCTGGGTTACCTGTGATACTGTATCAGTCCCTTTCTCTAACCCGGGATATCTGTGATTCTGTATCAGTCTCTCTCTCTCTCTCTCTCTCTAGCCCAGGTTATCTGTGATTCTGTACCAGTCTCTCTCTAACTCACACAGAACTCACACACTCTCTCTAACAAGTGATATCTGTGATTCTTTATCACATGCTCTCTCTCTAACCCAAGATATATGTGATTCTGTATTAATCTCCCTATCTAACCTGAGGTAAATGTGATTCTGTATCAGTCTCTCTCTCTAACCTGGGATATCTGTGATTCTATATCAATCTCTCTCTCTAACCCGGGATATCTGTGATTCTGTATCAGTCCCTCTCTCTAACTCGGGATATCTGTGATTCTGTATCAGTCTCTCTCTCTAACCCGGGATATCTGTGATTCTATATCAATCTCTCTCTCTAACCCGGGATATCTGTGATTCTGTATCAGTCCCTCTCTCTAACTCGGGATATCTGTGATTCTGTATCAGTCTCTCTCTCTAACCCGGGATTTCTGTGATTCTGCATCAGTCCCTTTGTCTAACCCGGAATATCTGTGATTCTGTATTAGTCTCTCTCTCTAACCCGGGATATGTGTGAAACTGTATCAGTCTCTCTCTCTAACCCGGGATATCTGTGAAACTGTATCAGTCTCTCTCTCTAACACCGAGTTGTCTGTGGTTCTGTGTCAGTCCCTCTCTCTCTCTAACCCAGGATAGCTGTGATTCTGTGTAGGGTGTAGACACTCTTTGTACCCCAGGATATCTTTGACTCTACACCTGTCTCTCTCTATAGCCTGGTGTACCTGTGATTCTGAATCAATCTATGTCGCAAACCCAGGACATCTATGATTCTGTATCAGTCCCTCTGTCTAACCCGGGATATCTGTCATACTGTATCAGTCTCTTTCTATAACCTGTGTTATCTGTGATTGTGTATCAGTTTCTGTCTCTGACAAGTGAAATATGTGATTCTGTATTAGTCCCTTTCTCTAACCCGGGATTTCTGTGATTCTGCATTAGTCCTTTTGTCTAACCCGGGATATCTGTGATTCTGTATCAGCCTCTCTCTCTAACCCGGGATATCTGTGATTCTGTATCAGTCTCTCTCTCTAACCCGGGATATCTGTGATTCTGCATCAGTCCCTTTGTCTAACCCGGGATATCTGTGACTCTCTATCAGCCTCTCTCTGTAACCCGGGATATCTGTGACTCTCTATCAGCCTCTCTCTGTAACCCGGGATATCTGTGATTCTATATCAGTCTCTCTCTCTCTCTATCCCAGGATATCTGTGATTCTGTATTAATCTCTCTTTCAAACCTGAGATAAATGTAATTCTGTATTAGTCTCTCTCTCTCTCTAATCTGATATCTGTCATTCTGTATCTCACTCTCTCTAACCCGGGATATCTGTGATTCTGTATCAGTCTCTCTCTCTCACCCATATCTGTGATTCTGTATTAGTTTCTCTCTCTAACTTGGGATATCTGTGATTCTCTATCAGTCTCTCTCTCTCCTTAACCTGTAATATCTGTGATTCTGTATCATTTTCTCTCAGTCTGAGCCAAGTGATTCTGTATCTGTCTCTCTCTAACCTGGGATATCTGTGATTCTGTGTTAGTCTCTCTCTCTAACCCGGCGTATTTGTGATTCTGTATCAGTCTCTCCTCTAGCCCGGGATATTTGTGATTCTGTATCAGTCTCTCCTCTAGCCCGGGATATTTGTGATTCTGTATCAGTCTCTCTCTCTAACCCAGTGTATCTGTAATTCTGAATCAGTCTTGGTAGCAAACCCAGGATATCCGTGATTCTGTATCATTCTCTCTCTCTCTAACCGAGGATATCTATTAGAGAGATCCTGACAGTCTCTCCCTCTAATCTGAGATATGTGTGATTCTGTATCCGATATTGCAGGTGAGAGAGAGAGAGAGAGACTGATACAGAATCACAGATATCCCGGATTAGAGAGAGAGACTGATACAGAATCACAGATATCCCGGGTTAGAGAGAGAGATTGATGCAGAATCACAGATATCCCGGGTTAGAGAGAGACTGATACAGAATCACAGATATGCAGAGTTGGAAAGAGAGAGACTGGTATACCATCTGTGATTCTGTATCAGTCTCTCTCTAAAAACTGGGATATCTGGGATTCTGTGTCAGTCTCTCTCTCTCAAGAGTCATAGAGTCATAGAGATGTACAGCATGGAAACAGACCCTTCGGTCCAACCCGTCCATGCCGACCAGATATCCCAACCCAATCTAGTCCCACCTGTCAACACCCGGCCCATATCCCTCCAAACCCTTCCTATTCATATACCCATCCAAATGCCTCTTAAATGTTGCAAATGTACCAGCCACATCCTCTGGCAGCTCATTCCATACATGTCCCACCCTCTATGTGAAAAAGTTGCCCCTTAGGTCTCTTTTATATCTTTCCCCTCTCACCCTAAACCTATGCCCTCTAGTTCTGGACTCCCCAACCCCAGGGAAAAGATTTTGCCTATTTACCCTATCCATGCCCCTCATAATTTTGTAAACCTATGTAAGGTCACCCCTCAGCCTCCGACATTCCAGGGAAAACAGCTCCAGCCTGTTCAGTCTCTCCCTACAGGTCAAACCTTCCAATCCTGGCAATATCCTTGTAAATCTTTTCTGAACCCTTTCAAGTTTCACAACATCTTTCCGATAGGAAGGAGACCAGAATTGCACGCAATATTCCAACAGTGGCCCAACCAATGTCCTGTACAGCCACAACATGACCTCCCAACTTCTATACTCAATACTCTGACCAATAAAGGAAAGCATACCAAACACCTTCTTCACTATCCTATCTACCTGCGACTCCACTTTCAAGGAGCTATGAATCTGCACTCTAATGTCTCTTTGTTCAGCAACACTCCCTAGGACCTTACCATTAAGTGTATAAGTCCTGCTAAGATTTGCTTTCCCAAAATGCAGCACCTCACATTTATCTGAATTAAACTCCATCTGCCACTTCTCAGCCCATTGGCCCATCTGGTCCAGATCCTGTTGTAATCTGAGGTAACCCTCTTCGCTGTCCACTACACCTCAAACTATGGTGCCATCTGCAAACTTACTAACTGTACCTCTTATGCTCACATCCAAATCATTTATATAAATGATCAAAAGTACAGGAGCCAACACCGATCCTTGTGGCACTCCACTGGTCACGGGCCTCCAGTCTGAAAAACAACCCTCCACCACCACCCTCTGTCTTCTACCTTTGAGCCAGTTCTGTATCCAAACGGCTAGTTCTCCCTGTATTCCATGAGATCTAACCTTGCTAATCAGTCTCCCATGGGGAACCTTGTCAAATGCCTTACTGAAGTCCATATAGATCACATCTACCACTCTGCCCTCATCAATCCTCTTTGTTACTTCTTCAAAAACATTAATCTAGGTTTGTGAGACATGATTTCCCACGCATAAAGTCATGTTGACTATCCCTAATCAGTCCTTGCCTTTTCAAGTACATATACATCCTGTCCCTCAGGATTCCCTCCAACAACTTGCCCACCGCCGATGTCAGGCTCAAGGTCTATAGTTCCCTGGCTTGTCCTTACCACCCTTCTTAAACAGTGGCACCACGTTAGCCAACCTCCAGTCTTCCAGCACCTCACCTGTGACTATCGATGATACAAATATCTCAGCAAGAGGCCCAGCAATCACTTTTCTAGCTTCCCACAGAGTTCTCGGATACACCTGATCAGGTCCTGGGGATTTATCCACTTTTGTGCATTTCAAGACATCCAGCACTTCCTCCTCTGCAATATGAACTTTTTTCAAGATGTCACCATCTATTTCCCTACAGTCTACATCTTCCATATCCTTCTCCACAGTGAACACTGATTCAAAATACTTATTTAGTGTCTCCCCCATTTTCTGCGGCTCCACACAAAGGCCGCCTTACTGATCTTTGAGGGGCCCTATTCTCTCCCTAGTTACCCTTTTTCCTTAATGTATTTGTAAAAACTCTTTGGATTATCCTTAATTCTATTTGCCAAAGCTATCTCATGTCCCCCTTTTGCCCTCCTGATTTCCCTCTTAAGTATACTCCTACTACCTTTATACTCTTCTAAGGATTCACTCGATCTATCCTGTCTATACCTGACATACGCTTCCTTCCTTTTCTTTACCAAACCCTCAATTTCTTTAGTCATTCCGCATTCCCTATCAGCCTTTCCTTTCACCCTGACAGGAATATACTTTCTCTGGATTCTTGCTATCTCACTTCTGAAGGCTTCCCATTTTCCAGCCATCCCTTTACCTGCGAACATCTGCCCCCATCAGCTTTTGAATAATCAACAGACAGGAGGGTTCTCTCCCAGTTGGGGAACACTTCAGCGTTCCGGGATATTCGACCTCAGACCTTTGGGTGACCATCCTCCAAGGTGGACTTCAGGACAGGCAGCAGCGAAAAGTGGCCGAGCAGAAGCTGATAGCTAAGTTCGGTACACATAGGGAGGACCTCAACCAGGACCTTGGGTTCACGTCACATTACAGGTGACCACCATTGCACTATACACACACACAAACACTTCTACGCACACACACATACACGCACACACACACACACACACACACACACACACATACTCCTATATACAGACATGCACAAAGTCACTCACACACACTCCGACAGACACACACACACTCCCACACTCACACATGCATCCTCTCACAGACTTAGACACTTTACACTCACACGCGCACATATACACTCTCTCTCACAGACGCTCACAGACCCCCACTCCAGACACACACACACACACAAACCCACATGCACACATACACATATACGTTTGTGGGGTGAATTTGTCGTTGCAGAGTTACATTGCGCTTTGCTCAAAAACTGCATGAATCCATGTAAGACTCTGTTCACTCACTTTTTAGATTCGAATCAGTCTCAACATTATGGCACAGACAGGGAACACAGGGGGCTAACACCTTCAATATCTCAACATCTTATCTGCGCTGACACCAATTGTTACAGTTAACCTGAGAATGTAACTTTTTAAAACGTTTGGTGATTTACATGTGAAAGAAGTGAAACTATCATCATGGTCGTTCGAACAAATGAGGGACTTCACAAATAATCCAGGTATTTTTCAATGTATAATTTCAGTAACATCACACTATAAATTTTTGCTATAAATTCTGTGTCCTACGATTGTGCCCTCCACAACCACCTGATGAAGGAGCAGTGCTCCGAAAGCTAGTGCTTCCAATTACACCTGTTGGACCATAACCTGGTGTTGTGTGATTTGTAACATTGTCGCATCTCCAAATCATCACGAACACGGTATATCTGTGATTCTGTATCAGTGTCTTTCTCTCGACCCGGGATATCTATGATTCTGTACAAGTCTGTTTCTCTAACCGGGGATATCTGTGATTGTGTACCAGTCTCACTTCCTAACCCAGAATATGTGTGATTTTGTATTAGCCTCTCTCTCTAACCCGGGATATCTGTGATTTTGTATTAGCCTCTCTCTCTAACCTGGGATATCTGTGATTCTGTATCAGTCTCTCTCTCTCTAACCCGGGATATCTGTGATTCTGTATCAGTCTCTCTCTCTAATCCGGGATTTCTGTGATTCTGTATCAGTCTCTCTCTCTCTAACCTGGGATATCTGTGATTCTGTATCAGTCTCTCTCTCTCTAACCCGGGATATCTGTGATTCTGTATCAGTCTCTCTCTCTAATCCGGGATTTCTGTGATTCTGTATCAGTCTCTCTCTCTCTAACCCGGGATATCTGTGATTCTGTATCAGTCTCTCTCTCTAATCCGGGATTTCTGTGATTCTGTATCAGTCTCTCTCTCTCTAACCCGGGATATCTATGATTCTGTATCTGTCTCCTTCTCTAACCTGGGAGATCGGTGTTACTGTATCAGTCTACCTCTCTAACCCGGGGTAACTAAGATTCTGTATCAGTCTCTGTGTCTCTAACCCAGGATATCTGTGATTCTGTACCAGTCTCTCTCACCCTCCCCCTCTCTAACCAGGGATATGTGTGATTCCATATCTGTCTGTCTGTCTGTCTGTCTGTCTCTCTCTCTAACCCGGGATTATCTGTGATTCTGTACCAGTCTCTCTCTCTCTCTAACCCAGGATATCTGTGATTCTGTACCAGTCTCTCTCTCTCTCTCTCTAACCCAGGATATCTGTGATTCTGTACCAGTCTCTCTCTCTCTCTAACCTGGGGTATCTGTGATTCTGTACCAGTCTCTCTCTCTCTAACCCGGGTTTCTGTGATTCTGTACCAGTCTCTCTCTCTCTAACCCAGGATATCTGTGATTCTGTACCAGTCTCTCTCTCTCTAACCCGGGTTTCTGTGATTTTGTACCAGTCTCTCTCTCTAACCCGGGATAGCTGTGATTCTGTACCAGTCTCTCTCTCTAACCCGGGATAGCTGTGATTTTGTATCAGTCTCTCTCCAAACTAACCCGGGATAACTGAGATTCATTGTCCATCTATCCTGTTGTTATGACCAGACTTTGTGTGGCCATTTCTTCCTTGTTACGGTTGCAAAACTGTTGAGTATCCCAAAATATTAAACCTTTGTGTTTGGAGGCATAAATTAACTGTCCTTCTGTCTGCACCTACTGCCTCAGTTAGTCAGAAGAAGGTTTATGGAAGAAATATCCTTTACCTTGTGGATAGCTGTCTCCCAGACCCATGTGAACTCATTGTAAAAAGTGTGAATTTAACCAAACTTTCTTCAGTTATTAGAATGTATGTCGGTATTAGATGCTGCGAGAAGAGATCCTAACATCCACACAATGGTTAGAAGGAAGAGGTGAATCCAAACAGATAATAGTAGAAAGAAAAACAACTAATCAGATCAGTGTCTGAAGTATTCTTTAGGAGTGTGGGCATTGCAGTAGACATTACTGGACGCATTGACATTGGAAGTTGAACAATTGGCTTCATCATCCTTGGTGTTTCAGTTTGGTTGAGATTCCCTGGCTCTGTTTCATTTTGATTGTGACTGAGTCCCATCATTCAGGTTCAGAGTCCATTTAAATCCTGTTTTCCATTTGTCCTGTTGCTCGCGAACTAACTCCTGTCAGCTTCTAACTGCAATGGGATGACTAGGGGAGGGTCCTACAAACGTGGTGTTCACAGCACCCTCACGCTCAAACCCAGTCTGGTGCACAACAAGGACGTTCAGTCCAACTAGCACACTCCAGTACAGTTGAAATTGGCTTTGTTTTACCCCTGTATTGTTCAAATGGGAGAAACATGCAAGATATTTTTGCAGTCTGTGACATAATCCACAGGGTGACTTGCTGTTGAGCTCCTAATTATCCTTTTAGTCGCAAGAATCATAATCCAGTCTGTTTTTTTTTTGACTCTTTCAAGCATTAAATCCTATTGGTTCCACACAGACTTTCTTGGCAGCCACTCACTGAATTCACACCTGCAATTATGGTCTCTCCACAGCAGGCCCCAATAAAATAAAACACATGTTGTATTGAAGGACTCAAAATGCCTGTCGTATTTTGGCACTCTGCTTGGGTTGCAGCCTGGGATAGCTATGAAGTGGTATTGGTCTTTCTGGGGAGTTGTTGGGATATCCATGATGGGATATCAGTCGTTCTGGGTCACAGTCCGGAATATCTGTGTTTCTGTGCTATCTACCTGCACAGGTTCTAGAATCCCTGAGATTCTGCAGCAGCTTATCACCTGTGATTTTGTCTTGGTCAATCTAGATGGTTGCTGAGGGATGTGTAACTGCACACTGGTCTTTCTGGTTCGCTTCTGGGATTTATATGATTCTGTATTAGTCTATCTGGACAATAATTGGGAGACCTGTGATTCTATACCAGGTTTTTTCTGATCAATTTCTTGACTACCTGCAATTCAGATTTCGAAGGGCAGCACAGTGGCTCAGTGGTTAGCACTGCTGCCTCACGGCGCCAGGGACCTGGGTTCAATTCCCGCCTCAGGCGACTGTCTGTGTGGAGTTTGCACATTCTCCCCGTGTCTGTGTGGGTTTCTTCCCAGAGTCCAAAGATGTGCAGATTGGATGAATTGCCCAGAGTGATCAGGGATGTGTAGGTTAGGTGTTTTACTCAGGGGTAAATGTAGTGTAGGAAGGGAATGGATCTGGGTGGGTTACTCTTCAGAGGGTCGGTGTGGACTTGTTGGGCCGAAGGTCCTGTTTCCACAGTGTAGGGATTCTGTTGATCAGGACAGTCACTGGAATCCCTGTGATTCTGCACAGGTCTTTCTGCACTGCTCCTGGGACACCTGGGATTCAGTATGAGTTTATCTGAATGGTACTTGTGTTTCTGTATTGAGGTGAAAGTGTGTTGCTGGAAAAGCGCAGCAGGTCAGGCAGCATCCAAGGAGCAGGAGAATCGACGTTTCGGGCATAAGCCCTTCTTCAGGAATGAGGAAAGTGTGCCAAGCAGGCTAAGATAAAAGGTAGGGAGGAGGGACTTGGGGGAGGGGCGTTGGGAATGCAATAGGTGGAGGGAGGTCAAGGTGAGGGTGATAGGCCGGAGTGGGGTGGGGGCGGAGAGGTCAGGAAGAAGATTGCAGGTTAGGAATGCGGTGCTGAGTTCGAGGGATTTGACTGAGACAAGGTGGGGGGAGGGGAAATGAGGAAACTGGAGAAATCGGAGTTCATCCCTTGTGGTTGGAGGGTTCCCAGGTGGAAGATGAGGCGCTCTTCCTCCAACCATGGTGTTGCTATGGTCTGGCGATGGAGGAGTCCAAGGACCTGCATGTCCTTGGTGGAGTGGGAGGGGGAGTTGAAGTGTTGGGCTACGGGGTGGTTGGGTTGGTTGGTCCGGGTCTCCCAGAGGTGTTCTCTGAAACGTTCCGCAAGTAGGCCCATGCCCTCCACCTCCTCCATGATTTTTTCGCTTCCCCGGTCCCCAACGCCTTATCTTCACCATGGACATCCAGTCCCTATACACCTCCATCCCCCATCACAAAGGACTTAATGCCCTCTGCTTCTTCCTTTCCCGCCATACCAACCAGTACCCTTCCACTGACACCCTCCTTCGACTGACTGAACTGGTCCTCACCCTGAACAACTTCTCTTTCCAATCCTCCCACTTCCTCCAAACCAAAGGAGTAGCCATGGGAACCCGCATGGGCCCCAGCTATGCCTGCCTCTTCGTAGGATATGTGGAACAGTCCATCTTCCGCAGCTACACTGGCACCAACCCCCACCTTTTCCTCAGCTACGTCGATGACTGTATCGGCACTACCTCGTACTCCCACGAGGAGGTTGAACAGTTCATCCACTTTACAACACCTTCCACCCTGACCTCAAATTTACCCGGACCGTCTCAGACTCCTCCCTCCCCTTCCTAGACCTATCCATTTCTATCTCGGGCAACCAAATCAACATGGACATTTACTATAAACCGACCAACTCCCACAGCTGCCTAGACTACACCTCCTCCCACCCTGCCCCCTGTAAAAACGCCATCCCATATTCCCAATTCCTTCGTCTCTGCCGCATCTGTTTCCAGGAGGACCAGTTCCAAAACCGTACCACCCAGATGGCCTCCTTCTTCAAGGACCGCAATTTCCCCCCAGACGTAGTCGACGATGCCCTCCAGCGCATCTCCTCCACTTCCCGCTCCTCCACCCTTGAGCCCCGCCCCTCCAACCGCCACCAGGACAGAACCCCACTGGTCCTCACCTACCACCCCACCAACCTCCATGTCCAACGTATCATCCGCCATCATTTCCGCCACTTCCAAACAGACCCCACCACCAGGGACATATTTCCCTTCCCTCCCCTATCAGCGCGCCGAAAAGACCACTCCCTCCGTGAGTCCCTCGTCGGGTCTACACCCCCCACCAACCCAACCTCCACTCCCGGCACCTTCCCCTGCAACCGCAAGAAATGCAAAACTTGCGCCTACACCTCCCCTCTTACCTCCCTCCAAGGCCCCAAGGGATCCTTCCATATCTGCCACAAATTCACCTGCACCTCCACACACATCATTTACTGCATCCGCTGCACCTGATGTGGCCTCCTCTATATTGGGGAGACAGGCTGCCTACTTGCGGAACGTTTCAGAGAACACCTCTGGGACACCCGGACCAACCAACCCAACCACCCCGTGGCTCAACACTTCAACTCCCCCTCCCACTCCACCAAGGACATGCAGGTCCTTGGACTCCTCCATCGCCAGACCATGGCAACACGACGGTTGGAGGAAGAGCGCCTCATCTTCCGCCTAGGAACCCTCCAACCACAAGGGATGAACTCCGATTTCTCCAGTTTCCTCATTTCCCCTCCCCCTACCTTGTCTCAGTCAAATCCCTCGAACTCAGCACCACCTTCCTAACCTGCAATCTTCTTCCTGACCTCTCCGCCCCCACCCCCACTCCGGCCTATCACCCTCACCTTAACCTCCTTCCACCTATCGCATTTCCAACCCCCCTCCCCCAAGTTCCTCCTCCCTACCTTTTATCTTAGCCTGCTGGACACACTTTCCTCATTCCTGAAGAAGGGCTGATGCCCGAAACATCGATTCTCCTGCTCCTTGGATGCTGCCTGACCTGCTGCGCTTTTCCAGCAACACATTCTCAGCTCTGACCTCCAGCATCTGCAATCCTCACTTTCTCCTTTCTGTATTGAGGGAAAAGTTTAATTGGGACCCAAGAGGCAACCTTTTTATGCAGAGGGTGGTACATGTGTGGAATGAGCTGCCAGTGGAAGTGGTGGAGGTTGGTACAATTACAACATTTAAAAGGCATCTGGATGGGTATATGAATAGGAAGGGTTTGGAGGGATATGAGCCAAGTGCTGGCAAATGGGACTAGATTGGGTTGGGATATCTGGGTCAGCATGGACGGGTTGGGCCGAAGGGTCTGTCTCCACGCTGTCCATCTCTATGACTCCATCAGTCTATCTCAACAATTTCTCAGTAAATTTGTGTTTCTGATTTGGTCTCTCTCGGCAATTTCTGGGATACCCAGAATTAGTTTGTCTGGACAGTCTCTGGAATTTAGTTTCGGAACAGTAATCTCGTTTTTCTGTGATCCTGCATGAGTCGATCTGAACGCTGATCAACGATTCAATGTTTGTGTATCTGAACTGTTATGTGGGTTTTCTGTGATGCAGCATGTGTCTATCTGTGCCACTCCTGGGATACCCGTGATTCTGTCTTTGTCTGTCTGGGCAGTTTCCGGGTTACCTGTGAGTCAGCATTAGTGCACGTGGGGAGGCAATGGCCTATTGACATTCCCACTGGACCTTTCATCCCGTAGACCCTGGTCGTATTCTGGGGATCCAGGTTCAAATCTCACTATGCTGGAATTTGAGCTCAATGTTTTTTTAAAAATCTGGAATTATAAGTCTAATGATGACCATTGTTGGGGAAAATTCCTAATGTCCTTCAGGAATCTGCCATCCTTACCTGGTCTGGCCTACATATGAATCCAGACCCACAGCAATGCGGGTGAGTCTGAACTGCCCTCTGGGCAATGAGGGGTGGGCAATAAATGTAATTCACTAGCTAACAATTCACTCATTCCATGAATGAAAGGGTATGGACAGCTACTGGGATGCCTGCGTTTTTCCATTAGTTTATCTTGTCTGTTCCCGACAAGCCCCTGATTCCGTATAAAGCTGTCTGGACAGTTGCTTGAAGACCTGCGACTCTCCACCAATTAATCTGGGATTGTCATATGAGGATCAGCTGCAGACTGCAGATCTGTACTCGATGGAGTTGAGAGCGATGAGGAGAGATCTGATCGAAACTTACAAAGTACCGAGAGGTCTGGATCGAGTCGATGTGGATAAAATGTTTCCAATAATGCAGAGACGAGGACATGAGGACACAGCCTCAGAGGGAACGGACGACCCTTTGGAACTGAGTTGAGGGGAGGAGTTTCTTCAGCTGGAGGACAGTAAGTTGGCTCCTGAGTGGTAAGGGGATCAAGGGTTATGGGGCGAAGGCATGAGAATGGGGTTGAGAAACATACCAGCCATGATCGAATGGTGGTGCAGACTCGATGGGCTGAATGGCCTAATGCTACTCCTATGTGTTAAAGTCTTAAGGTGCTCCCTCTGATTAAGCACTCAGCTTTGACGTATGCCAATTGCATTCCCCAGCCAGAATCCCATCAGCATCCCAGCCAATCCAATTGCTTTATCCCATTAGTCGGGGTCAGTTTCAGCTCCCCTTGTCAATTTCAATTTCTTGCTGAATCTACCAAAACTGGAACTTGGAAGACCCCTGCTTCTTTAGACTGAGTTATTGATGTACGGTAACTAGTGGAGATCGGCTTCTGAAACGATGCCAGGTTTGAAATGTTTAATGTGTCCATGCTCTTCAGATTCTGTGTCAGCCAAGGTAAGCCTGTTCCAACATCTCTCTCTCTTTTCCAATTTATGGAGCAATTAGCCAGTCCTGAGATAAGGCAGTCATGTTTTCTGAAATGGCCAGTTCATTGTCCATTACCTCGAAATGTCTTCTCGCTCCAGTGTTTCCCTAATGATTCCTGGATGATTGCCATGTTTAACTAGAGTCATAGAGATGTACAGCATGGAAACAGGCCCTTCGGTCCAACCTGTCCATGCCGACCAGATATCCCAACCCAATCTAGTCCCACCTGCCAGCACCCGGCCCAAATCCCTCCAAACCCTTCCTATTCATATACCCATCCAAATGCCTCTTTAATGTTGCAACCTGACCTGTTGTACATCCTGTATCTCTGGACCTAGTACACAACAGCTACTGTTTTTTTAGCTCGTGTCAGCATTGCCTGGGTGAGTTATCTCATGGCCTCAGTAAATACTGAGGAAGAATTTACTCCAAGGGTGCTATATCCCTTCCCCAAAGGGGATTAAGTAAGTTCAAAGCAGAAATTGATTGACTTTCAGATGTTAAAGATATCAAGGGAAGTAACGTTGGAGGAGATGAATGGCCATGATTCAGTTGAATGGCAAAGCAATCTCAATGGGCTGAATGTCTTACTCCAGCACCAATGTCGGCTCCATCCAGCACCCCGCTGTATGGTTATAGAAGGGCAGACAGGAACTGGGGTTGGGGTGGTAATCAAAAGGGTGGCACGGTGGCTCAGTGGTTAGCACTGCTGCCTCACAGCACCAGGGTCCCTGGTTCGATTCCAGCCTCGGGTGACTGACTGTGTGGAGTTTGCACATTCTCCCCGTGTCTGGGTGGGTTTCCTCTGGGTGCTCTGGTTTCCTCCCACAGTCCAAAGATGTGCGGGTCAGGGTGGATTGGCCATGCTAAATCGCCCATAGTGTTAGGTACATTAGTTAGAGGGAAATGGGTCTGGGTGGGTTACTCATCATGTGTGTGGAATTGTTAGGCCGAAGGGCCTGTTTCCACACTATAGGTATTCTAATCTAAAATAAAAGCAAAACAAATCTCTCAGATTCACTCCTTACTCCACCGGCATTTATGTTACTGAAATTCCGAAGGGAAATGAGGTGCCAGGTGAACTCAGGACACTTTGCTCGTGGGAAACGGCAAATTAAGAACCCCCAAAGTGTAATGCGTGACAATATTATGGATTGAAGTATCTTGTCCTGTTTATATTATGAACAGAGGTTGAAGCAAGGGAGCCATGCAGTCTGTTTCAAGCCAATTAACAGCTTGTGAGGGGATTTTCTTTAAAGGTTAGAACAATAGAAGCAGCATGAACGGGTGGAGCCTACAGGACCAGGGTTTGAGTTGAGCTTTCAGTAGTTGTCGGGGATTTGAAGTTGGTTGTGGAAGCTGCTATACATCTCTCTCACAGACAAAAGAAAACTGGAATCCAAGGTAGACAAGCAGAAGACTAGAAAAACACAGCAAGCCAGGCAGCATCAGGAGGTGAAGAAGTCTACGTTTCAGGTGTAACTCTTCTTCAGGAGTGGGAGTGGGTTACACCCAAAACGTTGACTTCTCCACCTCCTGATGCTGCCTGGCTTGCTGTGTTCTTCCAGCCTCCTGCTTGTCTACCATATATCTCTGATGAAATATATGTTGCTGGAAAAGCGCAGCAGGTCAGGCAGCATCCAAGGAACAGGAGAATTGACTTTTCGGGTATAAGCCCTTCTTCAGGAATGAGGAGGGTGTGCTAAGCGGGCTGTGATAAAAGGTAGGGAGGAGGGACTTGGGGGAGGGGTGTTGGAAATGCGATAGGTGGAAGGAGGTTAAGGTGAGGGTGATAGGCTGGAGAGGGGGTGTGGGCAGAGAGGTCGGGAAGAAGATTGCAGATGAAGAAGGTGGTGCTGAGTCCAAGGGTCGGGACTGAGATAAGGTGGGGGGAAGGGGAAATGAGGAAGCTGGTGAAATCTGCATTCATCCATATATCTCTCCCAGGCACAGTAAAGAGCTGGATCCTCTCTAAGCCAGAATTTTCTCTCGATGTTCTTTTCTCCCAGACTGGAGAAACATGACCTGAGACAATCTATTTTACCGAACTTGCCTTTGCAAAGGGTGTCACAGAGTCATAGAGATGTTCAGCATGGAAACAAACCCTCCGGTCCAACTTGTCCATAGCGACCAGATATCCCAACCTAATCTAGTCTGACTTGCCAGCACCTGGCCCATATCCCTCCAAACCCTTCCTATTCATATACCCATCCAAATGCCTCTTAAATGTTGTAATTGTACCAGCCTCCAC
Source organism: Chiloscyllium punctatum (assembly GCF_047496795.1). Taxonomy (NCBI): domain Eukaryota; kingdom Metazoa; phylum Chordata; class Chondrichthyes; order Orectolobiformes; family Hemiscylliidae; genus Chiloscyllium; species Chiloscyllium punctatum. Next base: position 65,907,038 of record NC_092767.1, on the reverse strand, counting down.
CACATCCTCTGGCAGCTCATTCCATACACGCACCACCCTCTGCATGAAAAAACTGCCCCTTAGGTCTCTTTTATATTTTTCCCCTCTCACCCTAAACCTATGTCCTCTAGTTCTGGGCTCCCCAACCCCAGGGAAAATACTTTCTTTATTTATCCTATCCATGCCCCTCATGATTTTGTAAACCTCTATAAGGTCACCCCTCGGCCTACGACGCTCCAGGGAAAACAGCCCCAGCCTTGGCAGCCTCTCCCTGTAGCTCAGATCCTCCAACCCTGGCAACATCCTTGTAAATCTTTTCTGAACCCTTCCAAGTTTCACAACATCTTTCCGATAGGAAGGAGACCAGAATTTCACACAACAGTGGCCTAACCAATGTCCTGTATAGCCCCAACATGACCTCCCAACTCCTGTACTCAATACTCTGACCAATAAAGGAAAGCATACCAAACACCTTCTTCACTATCCTATCTACCTGCGACTCCACTTTCAAGGAGCTATGAACCTGCACACCAAGGTCTCTTTGTTCAGCCACACTCCCTAGGACCTTACCATTAAGTGTATAAGTCCTGCTAAGATTTGCTTTTCCAAAATGCAACACCTCATATTTATCTGAATTAAACTCCATCAGCCACTTCTCAGCCCATTGGCCCATCTGGTCCAGATCCTGTTGTAATCTGAAGTAACCCGCTTCGCTGTTCACTGCACCTCCAATTTTGGTGTTATCTGCAAACTTAATAACTAGACCTCCTATCTCCACATTCACATCATTTATATAAATGATGAAAAGTAGAGGGCCCAGTGCTGATCCTTGTGGCACTCCACTGGTCACAGGCCTCCAGTCTGAAAAACGACCCTCCACCACCAACCTTTGTCTTCTACCTTTGAGCCAGTTCTGTATCCAAATGGCTAGTTCTCCCTGTATTCCATGAGATCTAACCTTGCTCACCAGTCTCCCATGGGGACCCTTGTCCAAATAGATCACGTCTACTACTCTGCCCTCATCAATCCTCCTTGTTACTTCTTCAAAAAACTCAAATCAAGTTCATGAGACACGATTTCCCACGCACAAAGCCATGCTGACTATCTGTAATCAGTTCTTGCCTTTTCAAATACATGTATGTCCTGTCCCTCAGGATTCCTTCCAACAACTTGCCCACCGCCAAGGTCAGGCTCACTGGTCTATAGTTCCCTGGCTTGTCTTTACTACCCTTCCTAAACAGTGGCACCACGTTAGTCAATCTCCAATCTTCTGGCATCTCACCCATGACTATCGATGATACAAATATCTCAGTAAGAGGCCCAGCAATCACTGCCTTAGCTTTCCACAGAGTTCTCGGGTACACCTGATCAGGTCCTGGGGATTTATCCACTTTTATGTGTTTCAAGACATCCAGCACTTCCTCCTCTGTAACATGGACAATTTACAAGATGTCACCGTCTATTTCCCTTCATTCTATATCTTTTATGTCCTTCTCCACAGTAAATACTGGTGTAAAATACTTGTTTAGTATCTCCCCCATCTCCTCCGGCTCCACACAAAGGCTGCCTTGCTGATCTTTGAGGGGCCCTATTCTCTCCCTAGTTACCCTTTTGTCCTTCATATATATAAACAAACCCTTTGGATTCTCCTTAACTCTATTTGCCAAAGCTATCTCATGTCTCCTTTTTTGCTCTCCTGATTTCCCTCTTAAGTATACTCCTACTGCCTTTATACTCTTCTAAGGATTCACTCGATCTATCCTGTCTATACCTTACATATGCTTCCTTCTTTTTCTTCACCAGACCCTCAATTTCTTTAGTCATCCAGCATTCCCTATACTTCCCAGCCTTCTCTTTCACCCTAACAGGAATATACTTTCTTTGGACTCTTGTTATCTCATTACTGAAGGCTTCCCATTTTCCAGCCGTCCCTTGACCTGCGAACATCTGCCCACAATCAACTTTTAGATCCTTTTCAATCACTATTTTAAAACGAATAGAATTATGGTCACTGGCCCCAAAGTGCTCCCCCACTGACACCTCAGTCACCTGCCCGGCCTTATATCCCAAGAGGAGGTCAAGTTTTGCACCTTCTCTGGTAGGCGACTGACTGTGTGGAGTTTGCACCTTTTCTCTGTGTCTGCGTGGGTTTCCTCCGGGTGCTCCAGTTTCCTCCCACAATCCAAAAATGTGCAGGTTAGGTGGATTGGCCATGTTAAATTGCCCGTAGAGTTAGGGGCAGGGGTAAATGAAGGGGAATGGGTCTGGGTGGGTTGCGCTTCGGGGGGTTGGCTTGGACTTGTTGGGCTGAAGGGCCTGTTTCCACACTGTAAGTAATCGAACCTAAACTAATCTACATCCACATACTGAATCAGAAAATGTTCTTGTACACACTTAACAAATTCCTCTCCATCTAAACCCTTAACACTATGGCAGTCCCAGTCTATGTTTGGAAATTAAATGTTACTTGGAACAAGCTGCTGTTTAGTAGACAAATAATCTTATTAGATTAATAGAATGTAGAGTGGGTAGCCAAAGACTTTTTCCCATGGTGGAAATGTCTACCACGAGGAGGCATAATTTGAAGGTGATTGGAGGAAGATTTAAGGGAGATGTCAGAGGATGGTTCTTTACACAGTGTGTGGAATGCACTACCAGCAGTAGTAGTAGAGTCAGATACATTCGGGACATTTAAGTAACACTTGAATAGGCACATAGAATATAGTACAATGAAGGGTATGTAGGTTAGTCTGATCTTAGAACAGGATAAAAAGCTGGCACAACATTGAGGGCTGAAGGGCCTGTACTGTGCTGTACTGTTCTATTTTCTATTATTCTGTTAAGTTTTTTTCTAAAGTTATACCAATTCTTCTTTGTTTGTAACTGGGTGTAAGAATAAAGTGTACTTTGCTTAAAACCGAGCCGTGTGAACAATGGGATTACATCTCGAACACAGCACCTTCCAATTGCCTCGAAATAAGATAAAATTTAGTGTCAAGGCATCTCGGTGATCTACTTGGAAGGAGTTTGGTCTAGACCACAGCAAACAGAAAAACATTAAAACAGCAAACAGCAAAAAGCTGACAGCAATATTGAGATAATGTAATCACGGGAGAGTCACCGGTACATTCCCAATGCTGTGTCCACCCCGTGAATCGTTCCAAAATACAGTTCGCACTGGACTGTCTGCCAGGAAATCCCAGCTTCCGGGCGAATCGCTTGTTGCACAGCCTTGACTTCCCACTTGGCTGGTTAGTAAGCAGAAGATAATCTGAAGATCACAGCGGGCCAGGCTGCATCCATGGAGAGAGAGCAAGTTAACGTTTCAAGTCTAGATGACTCTTCATCAGAGGAGCTGCAGTAATTTGCTACCGGTGAAGGGCTTAAACCTGAAACGTTGATTCTCCTGCTCCTCGGATGCTGCCTGACCTGCTGTGCTTTTCCAGCATCGCCCTCTCGACACTGATCGACAGTTCTCACTTTCTCCCAGTAAGTTGCGCCCAGATGATAATCGGACCTCGGTTAATACAATCCCCACCTGTTCTTCCTTCGAGAACCGATAGAAAATGAGTTTTTTTTTAAAGTGGGAAGGGTTAGAGGCTGGTGACGGTGTGTGGGGGGGTTGGGGGGTTTGGATATCAGCAAGAATTTTGGAAATTCCTGTCGGCTGGTTAACAGAGGTGCCCCAACTCTGAGCAGATCTCGCAGAGGAGTCAGCAGAACTGAAACAAATTAATCTCTGCTCCAATTCAGTGGATACAATTTTGAGAGAATCGAATTAATCCAACAGAGAACCGGCGAGATACTAATGATATTTTTATCTGGAGAATGTGGAAGTTGCCAACACACAGAGGTATGAGGTGAATACATAGGGATTATATGTAGGATTACACAGGAGATATGCCACTGAAACATTTGATTCAATTCATTCCGCAGTTAATGCTCTGTTCAGCTGTCATAGAGACATAGAGATGCACAGAACAGACCCTTTGGTCAGACTGACCCATGTCGACCAAATATCCCAAATTAGCCTACACCCACCTGTGAGCATCTGGTCCATATCCCTCTGAACCCTTCCTATTCATATACCCAGCCAGATGCCTTTTAAATGTTGTCATTGTACCAGCCTCCACCACTTCCTCTGGCAGCACATTTCATACACGCACCACCCTCTGCGTGAAAAAGTCCTGTAAGTCCCTTTTAAATTTTTCTCCACTCACCTTGAACCTATGCCCTCTACATTTGGACTCCCCTATCCTGGGGAAAAAGGCCTTGGCTATTCACCCTATCCATGCCCCTCATGATTTTATAAACCTCTATAAGGTCACCCCTCAGCCTCTGACGCTCCAGGGAAAACAGCCCCAGTCTATTCAGCCTCTCCCTGTAGCTCAGATCCTCCAACCCTGGCAACATCCTTGTAAATCTTTTCTGAAACCTTTCAAGTTTCACACCATCCTTCCTATAGCAGGGAGGCCAGAATTGCACGCAATATTCCAAAGCTCAAAGGTAGAAGACAGAGGGTGGTGGTGGAGGGTTGTTTTTCAGACTGGAGGCCTGTGACCAGTGGAGTGCCACAAGGATCAGTGCTGGGCCCTCTACTTTTGATCATTTACATAAATGATTTGGATGTGAGCAGAAGAGGTACAATTAGCAAGTTTGCAGGTGACACCAAAATTGGAGGTGTCGTGGACAGCAAAGAAGTTTACCTCAGATTACAACAGGATCTTGATCAGATGGGCCAATGGGCTGAGAAGTGGCAGATGGAGTTTAATTCAGATAAATGTGAGGTGCTGCATTTTGGGAACGCAAATCTTAGCAGGACTTATACACTTAATGGTATGGTCCTAGGGAGTGTTGCTGAACAAAGAGACATTAGAGTGCAGGTTCATAGCTCCTTGAAAGTGGAGTCGCAGGTGGATAGGATAGTGAAGAAGGCGTTTGGTATGCTTTCCTTTATTGGTCAGAGTATTGAGTACAGGAGTTGGGAGGTCATGTTGCGGCTGTAAAGGACATTGGTTAGGCCACTGTTGGAATATTGCGTGCAATTCTGGTCTTCCTGTCGGAAAGATGTTGTGAAACTTGAAAGGGTTCAGAAAAGATTTACAAGGATGTTGCCAGGGTTGGAGGATCTGAGCTGCAGGGAGAGGCTGAACAGGCTGGGGCTGTTTTCCCTGGAGCATCGGAAGCTGAGGGGTGACCTTATAGAGGTTTATAAAATCATGAGGGGCAAGGATAGGTTAAATAGGCAAAGTCTTTTCCCTGGGGTGGGGGGAGTCCAGAACTAGAGGGCATAGGTTTAGGGTGAGAGGGGAAAGATATAAAAGAGACCTAAGGGGCAACTTTTCACGCAGAGGGTGGTGCGTGTATGGAATGAGCTGCCAGAGGATGTGGTGGAGGCTGGTACAATTGCAACATTTAAGAGGCATTTGGATGGGTATATGAATAGGAAGGGTTTGGAGGGATATGGGCCGAGCGCTGGCAGGTGGGACTAGATTGGGTTGGGATATCTGGTCGGCATGAACGGGTTGGACCGAAGGGTCTGTTTCCATGCTGTCCATCTCTATGACTCTATGAGATGGCCTCACCAATATCCTGTACAACCTCAACATGGCCTCCCAACTCTTATACTCAATGCATCAATCAATAAAGGAAAGCACACTAAACGCCTTCTTCACTATCCTATCAACCTGTGACTCTACCTTCAAGAAGCTATGAACCTGCACTCCAAAGTCTCGTTGTTCAGCAACACTCCCTAGGACTTTACCCATTAAGTGTATAAGTCCTGCCCTGATTTGCCTTTCCAAGATGCAGCACCTCACATGTATCGAAATTAAACTCCATCTGCCACTCCTTGGCTCCTGGGTCTATCTGATCAAGCTCCTTTGGTACTCTGAGATAACCTTCTTCACTGTCCGCTACACCACCAATTTTGGTGATATCTGCAAACCTGCTAACCACATGTCCTGTATTCACATCCATCCATCGTTCTTCATTTTAAATATATTTGCGTAACCCTCTCCCTCCTCTGCTTGCCCTGTTTCCCCCGAAGTGTCAACCATCCACCACTATTTCCCTCTAATTCAGTGTCATCCACAAATGTGGAAATTGTGCTCTTGACTCCAATGGTCCAAACGATGAATGTGAATGGTGCGTAGCAGGGATCCTTCGGGAAAACTTCCTGTCATATTGGGTAGGCCTTTGCCCCCACTGCCTGTCTTCTGTCTTGAAGTCAGCTAGCAATCCATTCTGCCATTTGCCCCTCCTCTGACCTGCAAAATCCCTGAAACAGGCCAGAGAAGATCTGGCAGCACTTGTGGAGAGAAATCAGAGTTGGCGTTCAGTCACCCTTCTTTGCACAGCCCACACTCCCACATTCTCTGACCAAGTCATTGGTTGCGATGTCCGGCGCCCTGGAGCTGTGTGAGGTACTCTGCAGATGTGAAACTTCCCTTCCTCTCTGCTCTCCCTCCGATCAGAAGGATGTTGTGAAACTTGAAAGGGTTCAGAAAAGATTCATAAGGATGTTGCTGGGACTGGACGCTTTGAGCCGTAGGGAGACGCTGAACAGGCTGGGGCTGTTTTCCCTGGAGCGTCGGAGGCTGAGGGGTGACCTTATAGAGGTTTACAAAATCATGAGGGGCATGGTTAGAGTGAATAGACAAAGTCTTTTTCCTGGGGTGGAGGTGTCCAGAACGAGAGGGCATAGGTTTAGGGTGAGAGGGGAAAGATTTAAAAGGACCCGAGGGGTAACTTTTTCACACAGATGTGTATGGAATGAGCTGAAGAGGAAGTGGTGGAATTACAACATTTAAACATTTAAAAGGTTTCTGAACGTGAAGAGGAAGATTTAGAGGGAAATTGCCCAAATGCAGGCAAATGGGACTAGGTTAATTTGGGATATCTGGTTGGCATGGACGAGTTGAATCGAGGTCATTTCTCATATCTGGCAATGAGTGTTGCTGAGGAGAGTTGAATACGGGGCAAAGTCAGCCTGAGCTTGTTGTCCACATGCATCTGGGTGTGAGTGAGGTTTAACACAGGGGTCACAGTCTAAGGGTGTGGGGTCAGCCATTTAGGACTGAGATCGGGAGAAATGTTCAAAGTTTGGTAGAAGATTTGTAACTCGGGTGCTCGTTGTTGTGGTTCTGTTCGCCGAGCTGGGAATTTGTCTTGCAAATGTTTCGTCCCCTGTCTAGGTGACATCCTCAGTGCTTGGGAGCCTCCTGTGAAGCGCTTCTGTGCTGTTTCTTCCGGCATTTATAGTGGCCTGTCTCTGCCGCTTCCGGTTGTCAGTTCGAGCGCTCCACTGTAGTGGCCGGTATATTGGGTCCAGGTCGATGTGTTTGTTGATAGAGTCTGGGGATGAGTGCCATGCCTCTAGGAATTCCCTGGCTGTTCTCTGTTTGGCTTGCCCTATAATGGTAGTGTTGTCCCAGTCGAATTCATGTTGCTTGTCGTCTGTGTGTGTGGCTACTAAGGATAGCCGGTCGTGTCGTTTCGTGGCTAGTTGGTGTTCATGGATACGGATCATTAGCTGTCTTCCTGTTTGTCTGATGTAGTGTTTTGTGCAGTCCTTGCATGGGATTTTGTACACTACATTGGTTTTGCTCATGCTGGGTATCGGGTCCTTTGTCCTGGTGAGTTGTTGTCTGAGCGTGGCTGTTGGTTTGTGTGCTGTTATGAGTCCTAGTGGTCGCAGTAGTCTGGCTGTCAGTTCGGAAATGCTCCTGATGTATGGTAGTGTGAGAAATGTCTTGGCCCAGCCAGTGAGGTGCCTGTGGGATTGTCCACCACAGGAAGCCCCCGCTGGGGCCAAAACAGTGAATGTTTCCCAGAAGGAGTTCCCATGCCACTGAGAAATGAGACAGGGAGGTGGGATAACCTGAATGAGAGAGCTGTTTTATGGAGTTCAGTGCAATAGTGTAACGTAATGGCTACATGACAGTGTAACACACAATAACCTATCATGGCACTTGACAGGGGAAGATGTGGAGGTGTTACTTTTCCTTATGGGCGAGTCCAGGACTTGAGGAGCATCACCTCAGAGTAAGGGGGTCGCCCGTGGAAGACAGAGATGAGGAGCAGTTCCTTCTCACACAGGGGAGTGAATCTGTCGAATTCTTTATCACAGAGGGCTGTGGGGGCTGGGTGATCCAGTATATTCAAGGCTGAGATGGAGAGATTTTCAACCAAGGAAAGAGGCAGGAGCTGAAGTATTTGTTTCTTCATTTGTGGGACATGGGCATCACCAGCATTTGTTGCCTCATCCCTAATTGCCCCTCGAGAAGGTGGGGATGAGCTGCCTCCTTGAACCGCTGCAGTCCACCTGCTATGGGTTGACCCACAATGCCCTGACGGAGGGAATTCCAGGATTTTGACCCAGCGAGACTGAAGGAACGGTGAACTATTTCCAATTCGGGATGGAGAGTGGTTCGGAGGAGAGCTTGCAGGGGGTGGTGTTCCCATGTATCTGCTGGCCTCTTGCTCTTCTCGATGGAGGGGGTAGTAGATTTGGAAGGTGCTGTCAGAGGATCCTTGGTGAATCCTGGAGACCTTTTGGCCAAGTTGAGAATGATCAAGTCAGTCATGATCTCGTTCAATGAGAAGAGAGGACTCAATGGGCTGAATGGCTTACTTTCTGCTACTACATCTATGGTCTTTGGATAGAGTGAATAGCCAAGGTCTTTTCCCTAGGGTAGGAGAGTCCAAAACTCGATGGTCTAGGTTTAAGGTGAGAGGTGCTGTTCCCATTGGAGCAAAAGTGATTAAGGGGAGATTCCCTCGACAAATTAACCCCTCAGGTCCCTTCTAAATGTTTCTCCTTTCACCATAAACCTATGCCCTCTAGTTTTGAACTCCCTTATTCTGGGGAAAAGACCTTTGCCATTCACCTTACCTATACCCCTCGTTATTTTATAAACCTGCAAAGGTCATCTCTCAACTCCAACGCTTTTGTTAAGAAAGTCCCAGCCTATCCAGCCTCTCCTTATAACTCAAACCCTCCAATCCTGGCAACATCCTGGTAAATCTCTTCTGAACCCTCTCCAGCTGAATAATATCCTTCCTATAACAGGGTGGTCAGAACCGGACACAGTATTCCTGAAGAGACCTCACCAACATCCTGTACAACCTTAACATGGCGTTCCAACTCCTATACTCAAAGGTCTGAGCAATGAAGGCAAGTGTGCTAAACACTTAACCTCCCCATCTACCTGTGACACAATTTCAATGAGCCATGTATGAAGGATGAACACAACAGAATATTTTTACACAGTGAGTGGGCATGACCTGGGAACATAATGCCAATGAGGGTGGCAGGAGCGTAGATGGTGGACACTTTCCAGGGAAATTGTGATGGGCACTTGAGGAAACCAAGGAAGGTTGGAGTGGTTTGGGGTTTTGACTGGATTGAGAGCTGGTCAATATTGGATGGATTGAAAGGCCACCATCCAAGCCCATCAATTACGCCATGATCCTCAAGGGGTGAGGAGCTGGGATATCCTGATTAATCCTCCTCATGTTTCGATTATTGACCTGCACACAATATGTTGGAACTGGAAGACCTGCCTGTCATGTCTCTGCTCATTTGTTGACCGACTCCACAATATAAGGTCATTGGCTCGTTGTTTTTTCTGAGGGCTTGCGGTGGCTGACCTTTGACCCTCCCTAAAGCCATAAGTGCACCTTAAAATATATTTGATTGGGTACAAAGTGATCCTGAGGTCATAAAAGGTGCTACACAAGTGGAAAACGTCCAGGCTTTGAGTGAGAGTGTCAACATTACTCAACCACACAGAGTGGAATGTTTCGGGAATTGTTAATCCCCAGCCTCTGCTTTCAACTGGGGCAACGACCTGGGATTCTTTTCCTTGGGAGATTCTGAACAAATTGGCACAGGGCTATAGATGTCACCTCTGAACTGCATCATCGTGTTAGGAAAGAACAGGCTGGACTGGCTTGGACCATTATAGCTGCAATATTAAGGGTGGCTCAATGGTGCCTCACAGCGTCTGGGACTCAGGTTCGATTCCACCCTCAGATGACTGTCTGTGTGGAGTTTACACATTCTCCCCGTGTCTGCGTGGGTTTTGTCCAGGTGCTCCAGTTTCCTCCCTCAGTCCGAAGGTGTGCAGCTGAGGTGGACCAGCCGGTCTAAATTACCCATAGTGCCCAGGGACGTGCAGCTGGGTGGTTTATGTTGGGTTATGGATGCAAGGTTGAGCTGTTCAAACTGAGGCCTGCAGATGCTGGAGGTCAGAGTTGAGAGTGTGGTGCTGGCAAAGCACAGGAGGTCAGGCAACATCCGAGGAGCAGGAGAGTCGGTGTTTCAAGAAATTCCTGATGAAGGGCTTATGCCCGAAACATCGATTCTCCTGCTCCTCGGGTGCTGCCTGACCTGCTGTGCTTTTCCAGCACCAAATGCTCTTCACGATGGCCTGAATGGCCTCCATCTGCATTGTAAGGATTCTACGTCCTGGAGCAAGATGCCCTCCCCCTGCCAACATTTGCCAGTTTGGTTCACGTACGGAGGGTAGACACTTGGCTCAGGAAGTGGTGAGGTGCCACTGTTGCCTGTAATCCTGGAGAGGTCAAAAGTCCGACCTCCACCCCATGACCGCCCATTGGCCAATGAAGATGCCCTTTGGCCATCTCTCCCAAGTGAACACCAACAGGGGCGCCGCGATTGGATGACACAAGGCTGTCAATTGGCCCCACCTGGTGCTCCAGCAGTTCTGTAATTAATAAGCAGACGTATTCAAGGGAAAAGCAACATTTTGGATGATTTTATGCCTGGGTTGTTGGGGTCTTTAGTTCTTGGAGAGTTCAGCTGCATTGCTGGAGGCGTTACAATACTCGCCTGTAATCATGGGAGTGCAGGCCCAACAAAAGTCAGTGCATTGAACTGGGGAGAATTGAAAAGGAGGCACTCATTGGCAAAGAGTAACACACCATGAGTTGCACCAACAAATCAAAGTACTTAAAAGAGTTGGAACCACGTTGAAAGTTTCCAGTGAAAGGCCGGGGGAGAGAGTTACCATGGAAATGGGACACTGGCTGGCGTAGAATGTGGAAGATGAGGCCCGCTTTGCACAGAGCAGAAACTGTCCTGGGAATCTGTAGAAAGGATCCTAAGAGTTCAGAATCGCAGCAGAGATTTGTAACCGTCCTTTTACCCTGACTCAACGGCAGCAACAACACCAGCATTAATAATCATCACTTTTAAGAAAGGAGAACGGTCCATGGGGCCTGCCAGAGTCACGATAAAAAAGGTTTTAACAGCATTTCGGACATGTTCAGAGAAGGCTGAAATCCTCCTGAGGACAGACGGGTGCTTAAGGATCAGCTTAATTAAAATTTCCTTGAGATGAGGGGCATTGTCGCTGGAAAGGCCACTATTTGTTACCCGTCCCTTAATAGTCCCTTTGAGCTGAGTGGATTGCTAAGTCATAGGGTCGTACAGCACAGAAACAGACCCTTCAGCCCAAACAGGCTGTGCCGAATATAATCCCATAATCCTGGACAGGTCAAAGCTCCAACCTCCACCCCAATGTTCACCCATTGGCCAACAAAGACGCCCTTTGGCCATCTCTGCCAAGTGAACACCAACTGGACCCCTACGATTGGACAATACATGACTGTCAATCAAGAATGAAGGGCTTTTGCCCGAAACGTCGATTTTCCTGCTCCTCAGATGCTGCCTGATCTGCTGTGCTTTTCCAGCACCACTCTAACCTTGACTCTAATCTCCAGCATCTGCAGTACCTGCGTCTGCCATATCCTTCTAATCCTTTCCTATCCATGTATTTGTCTAAATGTCTTTTAAATGTTGTTAATGTTCCCGCCCCAACCACTTCTGCTGGAGCTCATTCCATGTGTGTACCACCCTCTGTGTCATAGAGTCAATTAAGAGTCAACCACATCGCTGTGGGTCTGGAGTCACTTGTAGGCCAGACTGAGCTGTTGTTCCACAATCCACCACCTGCCCTGCAAGAACCATTTTTTCTTGAGAATGCGCTGCACAAATGCAGGATGCTGTTCCCTCCAGAAGGCCTGGAGTTTGGGATTTTTCTTCGAAGGGGAACAGGCTGTGCACTTCACCCTCAATACCAAGTCCGGCACTCGGCTGTTGGAACCTGCAACGAATGACAGGAATTCCATGGGGAAAATGGGAATGGGAAACAATAGGAACAGACTTCCCCTTTGTGTTCCCATTCTCAAATTCAGGGAACTTGAACTAAAAAGCAATGCATGAGTTAAAGAGCCCTCAGGGGTCATACTGACTGGTGTAGATTAGATTAGGATTCTCTACAGTGTGGAAACAGGCCCTTCGGCCGAACAAGTCCACACCGAATAAAGAAGTGAAGGCTGGTACCAATAAAACATTTAAAAGACATAGATAAGAAAGATTTAGAGGAATATGGGCCCAAATGAAGAGCATCCTACCCATTTCCCCCTGACTAATGCACCTAACACTATGGGCAATTTAGCGTGGCCAATTCACCTGACCTGTACATTTTTGGACTGTGGGAGGAAACCAGAGCACCCAGAGGAAACTCGCACAGACACGGGGAGAATGTGCAAACTCCACACAGACAGTTGCCCGAGGCTGGAATCAAACCTGGGTCCCTGGCGCTGTGAGGCAGCAGTGCTAACCACTGAGTCAGAGTGCTGCCCTGTGTAAAGCACTCGCAGCTTTCTGTTAATGTGTAGTACATCAAAGACCCTTAAATCTTTCTCATTGTCTGAAACTGATGCTTGGACACACTCAGGATTGGGGTTCCCAGATTGCTCCTCTGGCATTATCCCATGCCAACTTGGAGAATGCTGTTATCCTCTGTTACTGATTATCCCTCACATTTACGGTCCTTTCCCTTGGCGAGATTGAGCGACTCACAGATTTGATTTGGTTCATTGCGGTCACGTGTACCTAAGTACAGTGAAAAGTTTTGTTTTGCGAGCAGTGCAGGCAGATCATACAGGTCATGGGGGCTTAGACAGAGCAAGGCACACACAAGGTTACGACTGCACAGGAGGTGCACGAAGCAAGGGCAACATAAGATTTGGAATTGGAGAGATCCATTCAGCAGGGTAATAATAGAGAGGAAGAAGCTGTTCTTGAATCTGTTGCTGTGTCTGTTCAAAATTGTGTATCCACTGCTATGAAAGGGCCAGTGTATTCAGGAAAATATGAAGCATCTCTGCCCATCCCTCGTCTGCTGTCACCAGCAAAGCATTGCAGAAGAACGCCCAGGTGATAATATTTAACTCCAGTCCCATCCCTTAATCCTTTGTTCTGATATTGGTGTCTGTGCTGTGTAACCTCTGGGATTTCTGCCTCAATCTCTCAATCACCTTTCCTCCCTTTACACCTTCCTTAACTTTGAGATCTTTGACCAAGATTTGGGCCACTCGTTCTAATAGATTAGAGTCCGGATAAAGGGCTTTTGCCTGAAACATCTTGCTCCTCAGATGTTGCCTGACCTGCTGTGCTTTTCCAGCACCACTTTAATCTAGTCTCTGATTTCCAGCATCTGCAGTCCTCACTGGTTCTCATACCAGAGCACTGGGCTCCCTGCATTTGGCCCATATCCCTCTAAATCTTTCTTATCTATGCCTTTTAAATGTTGTGATTGTACCAGCCTCCACCACTTCCTCTGGCAGCTCATTCCATACACGCACCACCCTCTGTGTGAAAATGTTACCCCTCAGGTCCCTTTTAAATCTTTCCCCTCTCACCTTAAACCTATGCCCTCCAAGTTTGGACTCCACTATCCTGGGAAAAAGACTTTGACTATTCACCCTATCCATGTCCCTCATGATATTATAAACCTCTATAAAGTCACCCCTCGACCTCCCAATGCTCCAGGGAAACCAGCCCCAGCCTATTCTTATAACTCCAGCCCTCTGTTCTCAGTAACATCCTCGTAAATCCTTTTTGCACCCTTTCCAGTTCAATGCCATCCTTCCTACAGCAGAGAGAGACCAGAATTGTTTGCAGTGCTCCAAATGTGGCCTTAGCAGCAATGTATACAGCTGCAACTGGACGTCCCAAGTTCTGTGCGGTTTCGGAAACCCGGTCGGCAGGAACAAGTTGGGCTGAAGGGCCTGTTTCCAGGCTGTTTGACACCATCATGCATTGAACTGACTTTGTTAACTGCTTCAATGAACCTGAGATGACTGAATACTTTGCCTGAAATATCAACTCTCCTGCTCCTCGGATGCTGTCTGGCCTGCTGTGCTTTTCCAGCACCACACTCTCGACTCTGACCTGCAGTCCTCACTTTCTCCGAGTTGATGCCTACTTTTGAAGAGGTTCTCCTCCTCTCTCAAAGGGCTTATGCCCGAAACGTTGACTCTCCTGCTCCTCGGATGCTGCCTGGCCTGCTGTGCTTTTCCAACAGCACTCTAATCTTGACGCTGAGCTCTGTCAACCACAACGATTTTACTACATGTCAGGTATGACTCTCTCCAATGGACCGTTTCCCCCAAATTCCCATTTGTTAGGGCTCCTTGATGCCACACTCCTTCGATGCAATAGCAGGGTCATTCACTCTCACCTCACCCTTTTGATGAATCTTCGTCTCATCTCTCCAGAGCGTATTCCCAGCCTCTGGGTTCACCAGTTCAGTAACCTTATCAATGTGCTGTTTTAAAGAGGACTGTGGATGTATCCTTGGCGAGGGCAGTACTGGTTGTCCAATTTGGAGACAACCCCATTGTTGAGGGTCGAGGTTCAGATTTCAGCTAGGCCTGGAAAGGACGGCAGATTTTCTGTTAGTGAACGAAATGGATTTTTGCAGCAATTGATTACACAAGTCTGCATTTAGTCCAGATTCAAACCTCCCGCTGTGGGACTTAAACCCAGATCATTAGCCTCGGGTTAATAGTTAAAAAGGGTGGCGCTGGAAAAGCACAGCAGGTCAGGCAGCAGCCGAGGAGCAGGAGAATCGACGTTTTGGGCATAAGCCCTTCATCAGGAATACCCAGTGACATCACCTTGTCCCTCCTCCCTGCTTCTATTAATTCTTTCCTTATCTCCCTCACCCGTTTGCTGGCAGAATCTTATTTGTCTGCATTCCTTCCCCCCCCCCACCCACCCACCCGCCCACCTTCAAAATCAACATTTCTAAAAGGCTGGAGATCACAGCAGGTCAGGCAGCGTTTGTGGAAATCCACAAGCTAACGTCGAGATGATTCTTCCTTAGAGCTGCCGTGAAGTGTGGGGGGGGGCATCTTTTATGGTGGTGGTGGGGGGTGGGTGGAGTGCTGAGGAGGGGGTGCATGGGGAAAGGACGTTGATAGTTCGGATTAAGTGCTCGGAATGCGTGATGATAGGATGTCCAGCTATAACAAGTGAATGTAACAAGTGAAGCTGGGGGGGGGAAAAAAAACAACAAGGAATGGGTGTGGGTTCACAGACTGAAGGCGCTGAACTCAATATTAAGTCCACAAGGTTGTAAAGTGCCTAGCCTGAGGATGAGACGTTGCTCTCCCCCAGTTTGAGCTGGGATTCACTGGAGCTTTGTCGTAGGCCAGGGACTGACATGTGGACGTGAGAGCGGGACGCTGGGTTAAAATAACCGGCTGCACGAAGGTCAGGGCCCTGCGTGTGCACGGGCCAGAGGCGTTCCGCAAAGCGGTCACCCACTCTGCGTTTGGTTTCTCTGAGGTGGAGTAGGCCGCGCTGGCCGCAGCCTTCGGCCTAGTCGTGACTGAGCCCTCCCTGCGGGATCTTGCCGTGCGCCCACCCGGCTGCCGTGCTTCCTGATTGGGTCGCGGTGACTGCGGGCACATGCTCCAGCTGCGACGTGCCTCGGGACATCCCAACAGCTGCGTCGGGGAATCCGCGGGGGATTTTGTTTTATGTCAGCAGCCGACGAGAAAGGTCCTGGATCTCTGGAAAACGTCCCTGACCCCTGTCCCTCCAGTCCTCGCTTTGCACCAGGTGACTGCACCTGTGAAGGTATGCAGCTTAAGTTGGCGTTTTTAAAACCGTGACCCTTGGCGTGTGAACCCATCGCTCTGGAAGCCAGACACTAGCAATCCTACGCCGTTTGCCTGCTGTTCAGCTGGTTTGTCCAGTTCAAATTCCATTGGGGCTTGACAATGGTGAGCTGGAGCTTTGAAAAGCGAGTGAGTGCCTGGGGGCGTGGGGTGGGGCGAAGGGGTGTGGGGGGGTTGGGGGCGGGGGAGTGGAGGTGTGGGCGAGTACTCAGGGTCCATGGCAGGGGAGTTGGTGGATTGGAAATCGCAGGAACATGTTTCCAGACGTATGAATACAAACCTGAGGGTTTAGAATGAAACTCCTCTTAACACATTTACACCATCCCTGGATTAATCTAAAACTCAGAACATAAAGTCAGCACGGTGGCTCAGTGGTTAGCACAGCTGCCCCAGGGTCCCAGGTTCGATTCCAGCCTTGGGTTACTTCTGTGTGGAGTTTGCACATTCTCCCCGTGTCTGTGTGGGTCTGCTCCGGTTTCCTCCCACAGTCCGAAGATGTGGAGGTCAGGGTGAATTGTGTTAAGTGCATTAGTCAGGGGTAAATATAGGGTCGGTGGATGGGTTACCATTTGGAGGGTCAGTGTGGGCTTGTTGGGCCAAAGGGCCTGTTTCCACACTGTAGGGAATCTAATCTGGAAACAGACCCTCCGTTCCAACTCGTCAATGTTGAGGAGATGTTCTATATTAATCTAGTCGCATTTGGCCCACATCCCTTCCTATTCATGTACCCATCAGATGCCTTTTAAATGTTGTAATTGTACCAGCCTCCACCACTTCCTCTGGCAGCTCATTCCACACATGTCCCACCCTCTGTGTGAAAAAGCTGCCCCTTGGATCCCTTTTAAATCTTTCCCCTCTCTCCGTAAACCTATGCCCTCTAGTTCTGGACTCCCCCACCCAGGGGAAAAGACCTTGGCTGTTCACCCGAGATGTGAAAGTGAGGAGCGCAGATGCTGGAGAGTCAGAGTCAAAACGCTTGGCGCTGGAAAAGCTCAGCAGGTCAGGCAGCATCCGAAGGGCAAGAGACTCGACAGTTCGGGCATAAGCTCTTCTTCAGGACTGGGAAAGGGTAAAGGGGGACTGAGAAGTAAATAGGGGGAGAAGGGGTGGAGGTGGAGGGAGAGGTAGTTGGGATGGCGATTGTGATAGGTCACTGGGAAGGACAGGGCGGGGCCGGAGAGGTGGGAAGGAAGATGGAGAGGTAGGTCGGGTTGAGAGAACGGTGCCGAGTCGGAGGGTTGGATCTGGGTTTGGTGGGGGGGTGTGTGTGGGGAGATGGGGAAACTGGTGAATTCAATGTTGAGGTTGTAGGCTCCCAAGGCAGAGGATGAAGTGTTCCTCCTCCAGTGGGCTTGTGTAGATGATAGAGGAGGCCCGGGGTTGTGGGTGAGGAGGGGGTGTTGAAGTGGCTGGCTATAGGGTGTTGGGGTTTGGTTGGTGCATACGGACAAGAGCAATTCCGCGAGTTCGTGCTCGGCCTCTCCCATGTAGAGGAGAACACATCGAGAGCAATGGGATGCAGTAAATGCGATTTAAGGATGCACGAGTAAATCTCTGTTGTATATGGAATGGTCCTTTAGGGCCTCGGGCAGAGGGTTGTGGTTGAAAGGGGGAGGTTTTATACGGTGGCAAGGGAAGGTGCAGGGAGTGGAAAGGATATGTTGGTGGGCAGGGAGGCAGGGGCACGGTTTGTGGAGCATAGACCTACAAAAGGAGTTGCAGAGGGAATGGTCCCTATGGAACGCAGAGAGGAGTGGAGAGGGAAATATATTTTTGGCAGTGGGGTCTGACTGTAGGTGGTGAAAATGGCGGAGGATAATGCGCTAGATTTGGAGATTAGTGGGGTGGAACGTGAGGGTCAGGGGGATTCTCTCCTTGTTGTGGGTGATGCAGGGCAGGGGTTCGAGAACAAAGATGTAGGGAATGGAGGCAATTCACACTAGCCGTGCCCCTCATAAACCTCTATAAACCTCAGCCCCCGACACTCCAGGAATGAAAGCCCCAGTTGATTCAGCCTCTCCCTGTAGCTTATAAGAACATAACGAATAGGAGTGGGGAAGGCCATCTGGCCCATCGAGCCTGTTCCCCTTCCCATTCAATACGATCATGGCTGATCTGTCCATGGACTTTACTCTGCTGACCTGCCTGCTCACCATAATCCTTCATTCCCTTTACTGTTCCAAAATCTGTCTAGCTTTGCCTTAAAAACATTCACCTGATGAAGGAGCAGCGTTCTGAAAGCTTGCGATTTCAGATAAACCTGTTGGACCATAACCTGGTGTTGTGTGGCTTTTGACCTTGTCCACCCCTGTCCAACACCGGCACCTCCACATAGAGTCATAGAGATGTACAGCACAGAAACAGACCCTTCGGTCCAACCCGACCATGCCGTCCTGATATCCCAACCCAATCTAGTCCCACCTGCCAGCACCCAACCCATATCCCTCCAAACCCTTCCTATTCATATACCCATCCAAATGCCTCTTAAATATTGCAATTGTATCAGCCTCCACCACATTCTCTGGCAGCTCATTCCATACACGTACCACCCTTTGTGTGAAAAAGTTGCCCCGTGTCTGCGTGGGTTTCCTCCGGCTGCTCCGGTTTCCTCCCACAACCCAAAGATGTGCAGGTTAGGTGAACTGGCCATGCTAAATTGTCCCATAATGTTAGGAACATTAGTCAGGGGTAAGTGTAGGGTAGGCGAATGGGTCTGGGTGGGTTACTCTTCAGAGGGTCGGTATGGACTTGTTTGGCCGAAGGGCCTTTTTCCACACTGTAGGTAACTGAACCCTGCGGCTGCACTTTCAAGGAGCTATGCACCTGCACTCCAAGGTGTCTTTGTTCAGCAACATTCCCCAGTACCTTACCATTAAGCATATAAGTCTTAAGCACTAGAACCACTTGTTATTATTAACTGCTTGTTAGAGTGATTGGTTATAACCTTCTAAAATCACTTCAATTCTGGACAGGTCCTGGCAGAATGGAAAATAACTAATGCAACACAATTGCAGGGAAAGAAGGAGAGGGAATGCAGGAAGTTGTAGACCAGTCAGCCTGAGCTCATTCATAGGGAAATTGCTTGATTCTATGAATGAGGACCTGAACAGTCCAGTAATAATAGCACTAGGCCATTGCCTCCCCGTTGTTGCCTATTCCTAATTGCCAATGAATGGAGGAGCTTGCTAGGGGCATTTCAGAGGGCAGCCTAAGCCCATTGCCATGGGTTTGGAATCACATGATGTCCAGACCAGGTAAGGATGACAGATTTCCTTCTTTAAAAGGGCATTAGTGACCAGGGTGAGCCTTTATAACAACTGGGGATAACTTTGTGATCACCATTAGTAAGGCCATAAACTGTGCCAGGGGTGGGATTTGAACCCATGGCCCTATTGCTGAGACTACCTGCGCAGTGACACGACCAGTGATGCACCATGTGGGCAGACTCATAGACCATCACTAAACTGTGGGTGATTAGGTAGCAACGTCTCCATACTTCCGGATGGGGGGGGGGGGGGTGACACTATTTTTGCAAAGCTGTTGGAGAGCTTTCATGAAGGGATGTGTCTTTAAATAGCCTCTCCATTTCCAGCGTCGACATCATGGGAACGAGCTGCAAGAACGTGTACTGCTGAATGACCTGAGCTTAAAGCCGGCTCTGAGGGATTGCTTTGACGATGATGGATGATCCAGGTGTACTTTATAATTCAGAAGTGAAGTCAACCAGATTACATTCTGGCAATGGTGTGTGGTTACTGCTTGACTATGTTCTCAGGCTTGTTTAACTATATCCCGGAGCATGACGATGACATAATATTATCGCACATACTGCAAGATGTTGTTGGTTTGTCATCGAGATCTACAGCACCTAACTCATCTATGTTGACACCAACGCTGGTGGTGCAGTGCACAATGAAGAAGGTTATCTCAGAGTTCAATGGGACCTTGATCAGATTTGCCAATGGGCAGAGGATTGACAGATGGAGTTTAATCTAGATAAATGTGAGGTGCTGCACTTTGGAAGGGCAAATCAGGGCAGGACTTATACACTCAATGGTAAGGTCCTAGGGAGTGTTGTCGAACAAAGGGACCTTGGAGTGCAGGTTCATATCTCCTTGAAGGTGGGGTTGCAGGTCAACAGGGTGGTCAAGAATACATTTGGAAGGCTTGTCTTCATTGGTCAATGCATTGAGTCCAGGAGTTGGGAGGTCATGTTGCCACTGGACAGGACATCGGTTAGGCCACTTTTGGAATACAACATTCAATTCTCATCTCCCTGCTGTAGGAAGGATGGTGTTCAATTTGGAAAGGTTCAGAAAATATTTACAAGGATGTCGCCAGGGAGAGGCTGAATAGGCTGGGGTTGTTTTCCCTGGAGCGTTAGAGGCTGAGGGCTGACCTTATAGAAGTTTATAAAATCATCAGGGACATGGTTAGGGTCAATAGCCTAGGGTAACCAGGGCCAAAACTAGAGGGCGTAGGTTTAAGGTGAAAGGAGAAAGGTTTAAAAAAGGACCTCTTTCAGTCCCTTCACTTTGTGTCTGTTGTCCTACTGAAATTGTAAAGATCCTGCATTCTATCTGGGAGGGTGCCTTCACCCAGAGGCTGAGGACACATGGAGAGAAGATTAGTGTGGTGCTGGAAAAGCACAGTAGGTCAGGCAGCATCCGCGGAGCAGGAAAATCGACGTTTCGGGCAAAGGCCCTTCATCAGGAATGAGGCCGGGATCCAGCTCAGCACCATCCTCATGACCTGTCCTACCTGCCAATCTTCCTTCCTGCTCCACCCTCCCCCTCTGACCTATCACCTTTACCCCCACCTCCATCCAGCTATTGCACTCTAAGCTACCTTCTCCCCAGCCCCACCCCCCCTCCCATTTATCTCTCCATCCCGGAGGCTCCCTGCCTCATTCCTGATGAAGAACTTTTCCTCGGATGCTGCCTGACCTGCTGTGCTTTTCCAGCACCACTCTGATCTCCAGCACCTGCAGTACCCACTTTCGCCGACATTGGTTTCATTGGGAGAGGGATTGAGTTTCGGAGCCGCATGTTATGCTGCAACTATACAAAACGTTAGTGCGGCCACCCTTGGAATATTGTGTACAGTTCTAGTTGCCATATTTCGGGAAGGATGTGGAAGCATTGGAAAAGGTGCAGAGGCGATTTACCAGGGTGTTGCCTGGTCTGGAGGGAAGGTCTTATGAGGAAAGGCTGAGAGACTTGAACCTGTTCTCATTGGCAAGAAGAAGGCTAAGAGGGGATTTGATAGAAACATACAAGATGATCAGAGGATTAAATGGGGTAGACAGTGAAAGTCTTTTTCCTAGGATGATGACGTCAGCTTGTACGAGAGGGTATAACTACAAATTGAGGGGTGATAGATTTAAGACAGATATCAGAGGCAGGTTCTTTACTCAGAGAGAGATAAGGGTGTGGAATGTTGTTAATTCAGCCACGTTAAGGAGATTTAAACAATCCTTGGATAAGCACATGGATGTTGATGAGATAGTGTAGGGGGATAGAACATAGAGCATAGAACAATACAGCAGAGAACAGGCCCTTCGACCCTTAATGTTGCGCCGACCTGTGAACTATTCTCAGCTCGTCCCCCTACACTATCCCATCATCATCCATGTGCTTATCTAAGGATTGTTTAAATCTCCCTAATGTGGCTGAGTTGAGTACCACGCCCTTACCACTGAGCTGAGAATAGTTCACAGGTTGGCACAACTTTGAGGGCCAATGGGCCTGTTCTGCGCTGTATTGTTCTATGTTCTATGTTCTGTATGGAGAGAGCTGTGGGAGCTGAATCAGTCATTTCAAGACAAAGGAGCCAAATTGACAGGAATGGCTTCGTTCAGAAGGAAGCTCAAGGGTGAAGATAGTTTGGAGCATGCGACTGTTTCTCTTAAAGAGAACGATGAGAGGAGATTTGACCGAGGTGATTCAAGCCGTGATCCTCAGGGTCAAAATCCCTCTCAGCGTCATGAGACAACTTTGGCACAATGGTCTTCAGTTCTTTTTTGTAACATATCGAACTGTTAACTCCCAGTTCTACCCTAAGGATTTAAACCCTCATCAGAGAGTTGTGTAAAAGAACCAACCCTGAGATTTCTCAGTGTGGAAACTCGCAAACTAGAAAATGAAACTGAAACAATGTCACCCCCTACTTTAACCAACACGAGATATAACTACAAGTGAAACTTCAAGAGATTGAGTAGACTGGGCCTATTCTCATTGGGACTTAGAAGAATGAGGGGAGGATCTTATAGAAACACATAAAATTATGTAGGGAATAGATAAGATAAAATTAGGGAGGTTGTTTCCTCTGGCAGGTGAAACTAGAACTAGGGGCATAGGCTCAAAATTAGGGGGAGCAGATTTCTGGGGAGGAACTTCTCCACCCAAAGGGTTGTGAACAGGCTCGAAAGGCTAAAAGGCCTACTCCTGGTCCTACTTTCTGTGCTTGTGTATAATAAATGTAATGTGTTCCCGACAGTTGAACCGTCCATCTTGTTGCACTTAATGCCATCATCGGCAATGCCCTGACATATACCAGCTTGGGGCGGCACGGTGGCTCAGTGGTTAGCACTGCTGCCTCACAGCGCTACGGACCCGGGTTCAATTCCAGCCTCAGGCGACTGTCTGTGTGAAGTTTGCACATTCTCCCCGTGTTTGCGTGGGTTTCCTCCGGGTGCTCCAGTTTCCTCCCACAATCCAAAAGATGTGCAGGTCAGGTGGATTGGCCATGCTAAATTGCCTGTAGTGATAGGTGCATTAGTCAGAGGGAATTGGGCCTGGGTGGGTTACTCTTTGGAGGGTCAGTGTGGACTGGTTGGGCTGAAGGGTCTGTTTCCACACTGTAGGGATTCTAGTCTAATCTAGTCTGCACGGGTTTCTGCCAGGTCCTCCGGTTTCAGCCCAAAGATGTGCAGGTTAGGGTGGATTGGCCATACTAAATTACCCCTAGCATACAGGTTAGGGTGGATTGGCCATGCTAAATTACCCCTAGTATACAGGTTAGGGTGGATTGGCCATACTAAATTACCCCTAGTATACAGGTTAGAGTGGATTGGCCATGCTAAATTACCCCTAGTGTACAGGTTAGGGTGGATTGGCCATGCTAAATTACCCCTAGTATACAGGTTAGGGTGGATTGGCCATACTAAATTACCCCTAGTATACAGGTTAGAGTGGATTGGCCATGCTAAATTACCCCTAGTGTACAGGTTAGGGTGGATTGGCCATACTAAATTACCCCTAGTATACAGGTTAGAGTGGATTGGCCATGCTAAATTACCCCTAGTATACAGGTTAGAGTGGATTGGCCATGCTAAATTACCCCTAGTATACAGGTTAGGGTGGATTGGCCATACTAAATTACCCCTAGTATACAGGTTAGGGTGGATTGGCCATGCTAAATTACCCCTAGTATACAGGTTAGGGTGGATTGGCCATACTAAATTACCCCTAGTGTACAGGTTAGGGTGGATTGGCCATACTAAATTACCCCTAGTATACAAGTTAGAGTGGATTGGCCATGCTAAATTACCCCTAGTGTACAGGTTAGGGTGGATTGGCCATACTAAATTACCCCTAGTATACAGGTTAGAGTGGATTGGCCATGCTAAATTACCCCTAGTATACAGGTTAGAGTGGATTGGCCATGCTAAATTACCCCTAGTATACAGGTTAGGGTGGATTGGCCATACTAAATTACCCCTAGTATACAGGTTAGGGTGGATTGGCCATGCTAAATTACCCCTGGTATACAGGTTAGGGTGGATTGGCCATGCTAAATTACCCCTAGTATACAGGTTAGGGTGGATTGGCCATGCTAAATTACCCCTAGCATACAGGTTAGGGTGGATTGGCCATGCTAAATTACCCCTAGCATACAGGTTAGGGTGGATTGGCCATGCTAAATTACCCCTAGTATACAGGTTAGGGTGGATTGGCCATACTAAATTACCCCTAGTATACAGGTTAGAGTGGATTGGCCATGCTAAATTACCCCTAGTATACAGGTTAGGGTGGATTGGCCATGCTAAATCACCCCTAGCATACAGGTTAGGGTGGATTGGCCATGCTAAATTACCCCTGGTATACAGGTTAGGGTGGATTGGCCATGCTAAATTACCCCTGGTATACAGGTTAGGGTGGATTGGCCATGCTAAATTACCCATAGTGTACAGGTTAGGGTGGATTGGCCATGCTAAATTACCCATAGTGTACAGGTTAGGGTGGATTGGCCATGCTAAATTACCCATAGTGTACAGGTTAGGGTGGATTGGCCATGCTAAATTACCCATAGTGTACAGGTGAGGTGGGTTAGCCATGGGAGGTGCAGGGATAGGGTAGGAGAATGGGTGGTATGCTCT
Source organism: Chiloscyllium punctatum (assembly GCF_047496795.1). NCBI lineage: Eukaryota > Metazoa > Chordata > Chondrichthyes > Orectolobiformes > Hemiscylliidae > Chiloscyllium > Chiloscyllium punctatum. The sequence continues at coordinate 65,882,674 of NC_092767.1, read as the reverse complement.
TTGGAGGGTCAGCGTTGGCCTGAAAGGTCTGTTTCCACACTGTAGAGATTCTACGGGCTCAGGCTGAGCATCGTATTGACTGAAGTTTGAACTAATTATTGCAGTAACTTCAATTACTTCCCGAGGCCTGTCAGCACTTTCCCCTTTTGAATCTCCGGGAACCGCTATCTCACCCATCCATGTGTCAGCACCTCCAATAGAGTCGTATATCGTATGGCTGGGTTCAGTGATATGGTATCCTGGGGCCAGAGACATGCAAATGGCTGTCATTAAAAAAAAACCTCTCAGAAGGAAGAAGGAGTGAGGGAGGAACTGGAATCTCCCTCCTTCAGGGCGGCAGACCTTTTTAACTCGCTCAAATACTTTGAATTAGTCATTTATATTATCATTTCTAGAGAGGTTAGGAGGTCAAAATCTTCCCTTTTAATAACCATGCTAACATCTCTGGCATTTGCGAGGTATTGCCAGTAAGACGTTCGACCTTCATCCAATTCTTTAGCTTCAATATCCTTCGCAGAGTCATAGAGGTCTTTAGCTCAGAAAGGGGCCCTTCGGTCCAACAAGCCAAAAACAGCCCCATTTTCCAGCACTTGGCCCAAAGCCTTGTATGCCAAATGTACTTCCAAATCGGGCATAGATAGGATCAGGGTTTCTGCCTTTCCCATCCTTCCATTCAGTGAGTCCCAGATTGCCACCACCCCCTGGATGAAGAAGAAATTCCTCAGCTCTCCTCTAACCCTCAAGTAATCATCAAATCCCTACAGTGCGGAAGCAGGCCATTCGGCCCATTGAGTCTGCGCTGACCCTCCGAAGCGCATCCCACCCAGACCCTACAACCATATCCCCAGAACACCGCGTTTCCCACGGCTAGCCCACCCATCCCTGGGCTCTGTGGGTAATTTCCTAGGAGACAGTGGGGACTGCAGATTCTGGAGATCAGAGCCAAAAAGTGTGGTGCTGGAAAAGCGCAGTCGGTCAGGCAGCATCCGAGGAGCAGGAGAGTCAACGTTTCTGTTGAAGAGCTTATACCTGAAACGTCAATTCTCCTGCTCCTCAGATGCTGCCTGACTGGCTGTGCTTTTCCAGCACCACGCTTTTTCAGTGTGGGTAATCTCCCCCAGGCCAATCCGCCCTAACCTGCATGTCTTTGGACTGTGGGAGGAAACCCACACAGACGCGGGGAGACTCCAGAGAGACAGACACCCGGGGCTGGAGTGGGACCTGGGTCCCCAACATTGTGAGGCAGTCAGCACTAACCACTGAGCCACTGTGTCGCCCTAACCTCTTGCCTCTTACCTTAAAACACCCCCTCTCCCCTGGTAATTGATCCCTCCACCAAGGGGAAGAATTTCTCCCTGGCCACGCCCCTGACAATTTACTAGTTCTCAATATCACAAAATTCCAAGCTTGCTCTCCAAGTGGTTCATTCCTGATGAGATTAGGGGGGGCCTTGCTTAATACTCCTGGTCCAGTATTCCTCCAATGAACAACTTAATGCTTGAAATAGACCTGTACATTCCAGTGTACCTTCTCTGTACCACATGGCTCCCTGAATCTTTGCTACAAAGAGGCCTGTTTACTGGATCAGGTTTCTCACAGGAACTCGGATCCAAAGTTGGCCCCGCATCTTTTAGCATTGCAGCCAGTGGTGTCTGGTGTCCCTATAATGTGATGCCGATCAGACACACACACACACACACCCACACACACACACCTTCCTTTCACCAGTGCAAATAGAGTCCCCTTTAACCTGTCTGAATGTGACTGAGGTTCAGTATTAACCACTTCAATTTGGGTGTCCATTGCACTGGAGGGTAGGCTATAGCGGGAGCAGGCCGTTCAGCCCCTCCCACCTCCTCTGCTACCTGAATGAACCATGATCTTCACCCTCAGTGTACTAACCCCCTCCCCATCCCATTGCGTCTTTTATATTTAGAAATCCATCAATCACTGTCCAGAACCGAATCACAGGAACACGAGGAGGCCATTCAGCCCCTTGAGCCTGTTCTGCCATTCAATGGGCTCATTTGCTGATGGCTGGCCTAATGTCACGTGCCTGCCCTTAGCCCACAGCTTAAACAACCATTTACCTATCACCGATTCAAAATTAACAATTGATCCAGCATCCACTGCAATTGGTGAAACTGAGTTCCAAACATCTACCACTCTGTCTGTGTGCGTAATGGTTAGCACTGCTTTTTCACAGCACCCAGGACCCGGGTTCGATTCCAGCCTCGGGCAACTGTCTGTGTGGAGTTTGCACATTCTCCCTGTGTCTGTGTGGGTTTCCTCCAGGTGCTCTGGTTTCCTCCCACAGTCCAAAGATATGCGGGTTTGGGTGGATTGGCCGTGGGAAATTCCCTATGGTATTCAGGGATGTGCAGGCTAGGTGGGTTAGCCATGGGAAATGCAGGGTTTCAGGGATAGCATGGGGGAGGGGGGGTGGGTCTGAATGGGTTGGTACGGGCTGAATGGCCTACTTCCACACGATCTCTTTGTGTGTAGAAATGCTTCCTAACACCTCTTCTGAATGGTCTGGCCCTAATTCTCAGACTATGTCCCCTGGCTCTAGAATTCCAAACAGTTTCTCTTTATCTACCCTGTATTTTCAATTTAATATCTTGAAGGGTTTCATCAGATCACCCCTTAACAGTCTAAATTCGAGAGGAAACAGGCCTCATTTGTATAATCCCTCCTTGTAACTTAATCCCTGAAGTCCAGGTGTAAATCTGCATTGTCCTCCAAGGAAAATAGATCCTTCCTAAGGTGTGGAGCTCCTATCTACTCACCATGCTCCAAGTGGGGTCTAACCAGGGGTTTGTATAACTGCAGCGTAACTTCTGCATCCTTACACTCAATCCTCTAGCTAGAAAGATTAGCATTCCACTAGCTTTCTCGATTATGGAGTTAAAAATCACACAACACCAGGTTATAGTCCAACAGGTTTAATTGGAAGCACACTAGCTTTCGTAGCGACGCTCCTTCATCAGGTGATAGTGGAGGGCTCAAAGCTAGTGTGCTTCCAGTTAAACCTATTGGACTATAACCTGGTGTTGTGTGATTTTTAACTTTGTACACCCCAGTCCAACACCGGCATCTCCAAATCATTTCCTGATTATGTTCTGCATCTGTTCACAAAGATCTGTGCACCTGAACCCCCAAGTTCTCTTTGCTTTTAACTTGGAAGTGGAACATCTCATTAAATCTCTGGTGCAGTCCTTAGAAATGTGTATGGAGTCTATAAAATGAGCAACTGAATCATCACTGGTGGCTCTTTGCACGCCCGTTCACTGGTCATCGCGTTGGCCACACAGTTCCTGGTCTTGCACTTTGATTTCCCCTGAGCTTTGTTTTACCGCCCCTATCCGTCGGGTTTGTGCTCAGAGATAGTTTGCTGAGAACTCCCAGGATGGTTTTGTCCTGTGTCAGTGTCCACTCGCCCACCACAACGACAATAATTTGTATTTATGCAGCCGCCACTCATGTCATAATCCATCCTGAGGGGGTTTATCACAATAGTATCCAAGGAACTTTGACAGGGCTCCACTGTGCGTCCTTTGTTCATTACCTACTGATCTGTGCTGTCTGCTGTCCGAATCCACTGCCTTGAGCCTTTCAGTGAGTGAGAGTGTGGCGCTGGAAAAGCACAACCGGTCAGGCAGCCTTCAAGAAGCAGGAGAGTCGACATAAGCCCTTCATCAAACTTACACCTCATCCTTGAAATGTGTGGTTCCTCTTCCTGAATCATAGAAGCTCAACCCGAGATATTGATTTCCTTCTCGTTTGTCTTCTTCCTCGTCTGCTGGTCAGATTTGGAACTGGGAATTCCAACTCTTGCCTGAGCTCTCTCTGTTTTTTCAAATTTATTCCTACGACCTGCAACGCTGAGCTTTTCCTGCATTTTCAATTTTGTTCCTAAGGATTTTGTACCTAAGGTGGTATAGTTTGTGGCAACTTGTAAGCCCTTCACTAGACTCATCTGAGTCCAGGTGTCAATAAAGCTCATTCAGTTTAATTCAATTCCATACCCTTTTCTGTGATACAGCTAATAACTGGAAGTCTCGACTCTCTTTTCAGCTACTACTAAGTTCCTTAAACCGACGCTCAGCAGCAGCTACAAGATGCTCTGCAGAAATTCACCAAAGATCCTCAGACAGCACCTTCCAAACCCATGACCACTTCCATCTAGAAGGACAAGGGTAACAGATACATGGGAACACCACCCCCTCTGAGCCACCCACCATCTACCAATTGCCGTGCATTGAAGATTTAAAGAATCATAGAGTCAGACAGCATGGAAACAGACCCTTCGGTCCAACCAGTCCATGCTGACCAAGTTGCTCAAATTAAACCAGTCCCATTTACCTGCATTTGGCCCATGTCCCTCTAAACCTCTGCTATTCATGTACCTGTCCAAATGCTGTAACTGTCCCTGCATCTACCCCTTCCTCTGGCAGTTGATTCCACATACGCACCACCCTCTGTGTGAAAAAGTTGCCCCTAAGGTCCCTTCGAAATCCTTTTCCTCTCAGCTTAAACCTATCCCCTCCAGTTTTGAACTCCCCTACCTGAGGGAAAAGTCCTTTGTTATCCACCCTGTCCACGTCCCTCATGATTTTACAAACCTCTCTAAGGTCACCCCTCAGCCTCCGCTGCGGCCATGGAAAAGGTCCCATCCTATCCAGCCTCTCCTTATAACTCAAACCCTCCATCCCCTGCAACATCCTGCTAAATCTCTTCTGAACCCTCTGCAGTTCAATAATATCCTTCCTGTAACAGGGTGACCAGAACTGGGCAGAGTACACCGAAAGTGGCCTCACCAACATCCTTTATAATTGCAACGTGATGTCCTAACCCCTAAACTCAAAGGTCTGAGCAATGAAGGCAAGCATGCTAAACGCCTTCTTAACCAGCCTATCTACCTTCCACGCAATTTTCATAGAGCCATGTACCCAAATCATTAGGTTTCTCTGTTCGACGATACTCCCCAGGGTCCGGGCACTAAGTGTACAAGCCCTGCCCTCCTTTGTTTTAACAAAGATGTGGACGAGCTGGTGTCGGACTGGGGTGGACAAAGTTAAAAATCACACAGCACCAGGTTAGAGTTCAACAGGTTTATTTGGAAGTAGAAGCTTTTGGAGAGTTGCCCCTTCAACCTCACATTTATCCAATCTGACTCCATCTGCCAGTCCTCAGCCCATTAACCCAATTGATCAACATCCCTTTGTAATCTTCGATAACCTTCAATACCATCAATTTTGACGTTATCTGCAAACTTACTTACCAAGCCTCTTAAATCCTCACCCAAATCGTTTACATAAATGACAGAACAAGAGTGGACCCAGTGCCGATTCCTGTGGGACACTGCTGGTCACAGGCCTCCAGTCCGAAAGACAACCTTCCTCCTCCTCCACCCTCTGTCTCCCACCATCAAGCTAATTTTGCATCCAGTTGGCTCGTTCTCCCTGAATCCCATGTGATCGAACTTTACTAACCAGATTACCATGTGGAACCTTGTCAAAGGCCTTGCTAAAGTCCGTGAAGACAATGTCTATCGCGCTGGGCTCATCCATCCTTTTGGTCACATCCTCAAAGTGCACAATCGTGTTAGTGAGAGATGATTTCCCACGCAGAGAGCCGCGCTGACTATCCCTCATCAGTCCTCGCCTTTCTAAATGCATGTAAATCCTATCTGTCAGCGACCCCTCCAACAACTTACCCAGAAGCAATGTCAGGTTCACAGGCCAAGAGTTGTTAGGCATCTCCTTCCAGCCTCTCTTAAATAAAGGCACAACATTAGCCACCCTCCAGTCCGCTGCCACATTACCCCGAACAGATCCCACGATAGTTTGCACGCTGTGGTTTGAAGAGCTTGTGCTTGAAACGTCGACTCTCCTGCTCCTCAGACGCTGCCCGACCGGCTGTGCTTTTCCAGCACCACGCTGTGGTTTGTGCATCTAGCAGCCTGCCAGGCTCCACGTGCTACGACAGCGAGTGCATCTTAAAGTACTCTGTGGAGTGGGCTGAGAAGTGGCAGATGGAGTTTAATTCAGATAAATGTGAGGTGCTGCATTTTGGGAAAGCAAATCTGAGCAGGACTTGTACACTGAATGATAAGGTCCTAGGGAGTGTTGCTGAACAAAGAGACCTTGGAGTGCAGGTTCATAGCTCCTTGAAAGTGGAGTTGCAGGTCGATAGGATAGTGAAGAAGGCATTTGGTATGCTTTCCTTTATTGGTCAGAGTATTCAGTACAGGAGTTGTGAGGTCATGTTGCGGCTGTACAGGACATTGGTTAGGCCACTGTTAGAATATTGCGTGCAATTCTGGTCTCCTTCCTATCGGAAAGATGTTGTGAAACTTGAAAGGGTTCAGATAAGATTTACAAGGATGTTGCCAGGTTTGGAGGATCTGAGCTACAGGGAGAGGCTGAACAGGCTGGGGCTGTTTTCCCTGGAGCATCGGAGGCTGAGGGGTGACCTTATAGAGGTTTACAAAATTATGAGGGGCATGGAGAGGATAAATAGGCAATGTCTTTTCCCTGGGATTGGGGAGTCCAGAACTAGAGGGCATAGGTTTAGGGTGAGAGGGGAAAGATATAAAAGAGACCTAAGGGGCAACTTTTTCACACAGAGGGTGGTACGTGTATGGAATGAGCTGCCCTCCTTTCCCTTCCCATCTCCTTCCCTCGCTTCCCTCTTCTCCACTCCCCTCCCTTCCTCTCGCTCCCCTTCCCTCCCTCCCTTCCCCTTGCTCCCGTCCCCTCCCTCCCTTCCCCTCATTCCCCCCTTCCCCTCCCCTCCCGTCCCCTTCATCCCTCCCCTTCCCTCGCCTCCCCTCCCCATCCCTCCCTTCCCTCCCTTCCAGTCCCTCCCATACCCTCCCTCTACTCCCTTCCACTCCCTCCCTTACCCTCGTTCCCCTCCTTCCCCTCCCCTTCCCTCCTCTCCTCTTCCTTCACCTCCCCTCCCCTCCCTCCCTTTCCCGCCCTCCTTTCCCCTCCCTTCGCTCCCCTCCTCTCCCCTCCTTCCCCTCCCCTCCCCTCCCCTCCTCTCCCCCGCTCCCCTCCTCTCCCCTCCCCTCCCCTCCCCTCCTCTCCTCTCTCCTCCCCTCCCCTCCCCTCGCTCCCCTCCCCTCCCCTCCCCTCCTCTCCTCTCTCCTCCCCTCCCCTCCCCTCGCTCCCCTCCTCTCCCCTCCCCTCCTCTCCCCCGCTCCCCTCCTCTCCCCTCCTCTCCCCTCCCCTCCTCTCCTCTCTCCTCCCCTCCCCTCCCTTCGCTCCCCTCCTCTCCCCTCCCCTCCTCTCCCCTCGCTCCCCTCCTCTCCCCTCCCCTCTCCTAGCTCCCCTCCTCTCCCCTCCCCTCTCCTAGCTCCCCTCCTCTCCCCTCCCCTCCCCTCGCTCCCCTCCTCTCCCCTCCCCTCCCCTCGCTCCCCTCCTCTCCCCTCCCCTTCCCTTCTCTCCTCTCCCCTTGCTCCCCTCCCCTCCCCTCGCTCCCCTCCTCTCCCCTCCCCTCCTCTTGATCCCCTCCTTTCCCCTCCTCTCCCCGCTTCTCCCCTCCCCTCACTCCCCTCCCCTCCCTCTCTTCCCCTCGCTCCCCTCCCCTCCCTTCGCTCCCCTCCTCTCCCCGCCCTTCCCTCCCTCTACTCCCCTCCCCTCCCTCCCTCCCCTCCTGTCCACTCCTCTTCCCTCTCCTCTCCTCCCCTTCCCTCCCACCCTTCCCCTCCCCCGCCTCCTGTTCCCTCTCCCTCCCCTCCCCTCCCCGAAAGTCCTGTAAATGAGGTGGAGCCTCTAACACAGTGACTGGCTGAAGTAACAGCAACCGATTCCCAGGGGGAACACGCGGCCTGAGCGACTTCCCACCGAATTAGCAGAGAAATGGAGGGAAGACAGAACGAAAGGGTTAATTGTCCCTGAATGCCAAGGCATTTGCGAGATATCTGTGCACTGATGGCAGGAGAAAAAGGCAAGGAGTAAATCCATTTTGAATTTTAAGTTGGTTCAAGCAAGAGCTGATTTGTTATGGTTTTTATTACTGTATAATGGTGTTTTATCTGTTCAATGCATAACCACAGGCTTTAATGTAAAACAGTTTAGATCTTATTTAAATGTAGATATTTATTACTGCTCCCAGTCTCCATGTATAAATCTGCCAGACAAATAGTTGCCAGCTCCTTTCTTCCCCAAGTTGGGAACAAACAAAGCTTGAAGCAGTGATCCTGTTCAACTCTTGGAACTGGGCAAGGTTGCTATGGCAAAAGCAGGCATAGAGGGGTTTCACTTACTCCGGGAAGCTTGGGAAATGGATGCCACCATTCAACCCCAGCTCACTGATGCTCCGAGAGCAGGGGGCAGCCGTGCTAAAGAGTGAGACCACTACCTGCCGATGGAGAGTCGATGGAGGAGCAGGGGGAAGGGTCAGTGGCACAGGCCCCAGCTATCTCTGGCTTATCCCTCTCCCCTCCACCACCCCGCTCCCACTTACAGGTGGGCAGCACTCGGATGTCACAATCCCAGCATGCAACAGCCACTATCTTGGAACCTGCTCAGAGGTGGATTCCAAAATCTTCCCAGGAGTTAAAGAAGTTCCTGTCTGCTGATCTCATTGCCTCAGAATGTCCAGAGATAGAAAGTGAGGACCGCAGATGCTGGAGATCAGAGTCGAGAGTGTGGTGCTGGAAAAGCACAACAGGTCAGGCAGCATCCGAGGAGAATCGACGTTTCGGGCATAAGACCTTCATCAGGAATCCGAAGAGCAGGAGAATCAATGTTTCAGCCATAAGCCTATCTTCGTGATTCCTGATGAAGAGTTTATGCCCAAACCGTCAATTCTCCTGCTCCCTGACCTGCTGTACTTTTCCAGCACCACACTCTCGACTCAGAGTATCCAGAGTGTCTTCACCTTTACCTCCTCTGCCTATTCGATGATTTCCCAGTAATCATTCAGCTCATCTTTGGTGCTCCTGAGCTCACTGAGCAGACAGGTCATCTCAGTCTCCTGCCATTTCTGAGCTTTCACGCTTGGGGTGGCTCAGCCATGGTTAGCACTGTCATGGTTTACTCACGTGCAAGTTAGGTGGATTGGCCGCGCTAAACTGCCTCATAGTGTCCAGGGATGTGTGGGTTGGAGATGAAGTGTGTGGTGCTGGGAAAGCACAGCCGACCAGGCAACATCTGAGGAGCAGGAGAGTCAATGTTTCGGAATCATTCCTTATGAAGACCTCATGCCCGAAACATTGACTCTCCTGCTCCTGGGATGTTGCCTGACCTGCTGCGTTTTACCAGTGCCACATTCTTCGACCCTAACCCTCCAACATCTGCAGTCTTTACTTCCTCTCAGGTTAGGTGGGTTAGCCGTGAGAAATATAGGGAGGGATAGGGTGGATCTGCGTGGGATGCTCTTGGGAGGTTTGGGTGTCAGCTGAATAGCCTGCTCCTGTTCTGTAGGAATTCTACGATTCTTCTAGTCTCCATAATTTGTACTCTAACCCTGACACTATCTGCTCCATGTGCTGTTACTTTTGGTAATCCAATGGTTTCAAGGTCCCCAGAGACAGAGAGACCAATAAAACACACAAATGAATGTATTGGAGCTCCATTTTGAGGTACACAAAAACCAGTATGTTGGTTATTCGCAGGTTTGATCCTTCCCAGTCACCATAACCTTTAGTAGCTCAAGAATTTCTGATTGATTGACTGAATTTAGATTACCCAGTGGCCTTTGCACTGGGCTAGTCCAGCCTTACTAGCCCAGTGTCATGATCCCTGTGCTGCTCTTCTCCATAGCTCTGATAGAGTACTAACGCATGTCTGCGTGGATCAGTGGTACACTCACTGACTGTGGATCTGGCTAGAACTTTCGGGCCATGGTTACAGATTCCACCATGGCAAATGGTGCAATTTAATTATTTTTGCTTAAAACATTCTGAATTATAAAAGATAGTCGCACTGGCTGTGAAAATACAATCAAATAAAAATGCATCCTGTTCACTAATGCCGCTTAGGGAGGGAAATCTGCTGTCTTTCCCCTGTTCTGGCCTACATCAGAGCAGGCAGCATCCAAGGAGCAGGAGAATTGTCGCTTCGGGCATGAGCCCTTCTTCTGGCTTCGAGCTCATGCCCGAAACGTCGATTCTCCTGCTCCTCGGATCCTGCCTGACCTGCTGCGCTTTTCCAGCAACACATTTTTCAGCTCTGATCTCCAGCATCTGCAGTCCTCACTTTCTCCTCCTACGTCAGACCATAACACATTGTAGGTAAATTAGGCCATTTGGCCCATCTGCTCTGCCATTCGTTCGTTGCTGATATGTTTCTCAACCCCATTCTCCTGTATCTCCCCATAACCCTCAATCCCCTTACTACTCAATAAACTATCCATCTCTGTATTAAATACACTCAATGACTTGGCCTCCAACAGCCCTCTGCACCAATGGCTTCCACAGAGTCACCACGCTCTGGCTGACAAAATTCCTCCTCATCTCTGTTCCAAAGGGCTGTCCCTTCACTCTGAGGCTGTGCCCTCAGGTCGTCATTTCTCCCACTAGCGGAAACCTCTTCTCCACGTCCACTCTATCCAGGCCTCTCAGTATTCTGTCAGATTCAATCAGAGTCCCCCCTCCCCCCACCAATCCTTCTAAACTCCATCGAGTACAGACCCCGAGACCTCAACCTCTCTTCATAAAACAAGCCCTACATCCCCGGGATCATGCTTGTTAACCTCCGCTGGACTCCCTCCGATGCCAGAACATCCTTCCTTAGATCCAGGGCCCAAAACCACAATGTTCCAAATGCCGCCTGACCAGAACCTTATATAGCCTCAGCAGTACCATACCTGCTCTTGTATTCTAGCTCTCTTGAATGGAATGCTAATTATTGCATTGCCTTCCGAGCTGCCATCAGAACCTGCAGGTTAACCGTAGAGAATTCTTTTCGCTTCAGATTTCTGAAACCTTTCCCCGTTTAGAAAATAGTCGATACCTGTACTTTTCCTACCAAAGTGCGTAACCTCACACTTTCCCAGATTGTATTCCATCTGCCACTTCTTTGCCCACTCTCCTGGCCTGCCCAACTCCTTCTGCAGCCTCCCCCGTTTCCTCAGCACTAACTGTCCCTCCACCTCTTTGTATGTTCCCTGCAAGCTTACCACCGTTGCCCTTCATTCCTTCACCCAGATTGTTCATGCAGAACGCGAACAGTCAGGCTCCCAACACCGACACCTGTAGAACCCCACTAGTCACAGGCTGTCATCCTGAAAAAGACCCCTTTATCCCGACTCCCTGCATTCTGCCAGCCAGCCAGCCAATCCTCTCTCCATGCCGGTACTTTACCCTTAACACCACGAGCTCTATCTTATTTAGCAAGCTCCTGTACGGTACCTTGTCAAAGGCCTTCTAGAAATCCATAAAGCTCACATCCACTCGCTCTCCTTTGTCTGAAGTGCTTGTTACCTCCTCAAAGAGTTCTAACAGGTTTGTCAGGCAAGACTTCTTGATGAAGCCATGCTGACTTGGCCCTGTTTTAACATGCACTTCCAAGTATTCTGCAATCCCCTCCTTAATAATGGACTCTAAAAATCTTCTTAAACAAGGCTGTTTCATCAGTTGTTTTCCAGTCCTCTGGCACCCTCCCTGACTCCTGAAAGATCACCACCCCTGCTTCCTCGATCTCCTCAGCTGTCTCTTTCAGAATCCCGGAGAGTAGTCCATCTGGTCCAGATGATTTATCCATCTTCCCCAGCACCTTCTTCTGAGTGATGGCCACTACCCTCACCTTTCCCCCCTGACTCTCTTGAAGTTCTGGAATGCTGCTGGCGTCTTTTTTTAGATTAGATTAGATTAGATTACTTACAGTGTGGAAACAGGCCCTTCGGCCCAACAAGTCCACACCGCCCCGCCGAAGCGCAACCCACCCATACCCCTACATTTACACCTTACCTAACACTACGAGCAACTTACATGGCCAATTCACCTGACCTGCACATCTTTGGACTGTGGGAGGAAACCGGAGCACCCGGAGGAAACCCACGCAGACACAGGGAGAACGTACAAACTCCACACAGTCAGTCGCCTGAGGCGGGAATTGAACCCGGGTCTCTGGCGCTGTGAGGCGTGAAAGCTGCTACAAAGTACCCGTTCAGTTCCTCTGTGATCCCCATTACTACGTCTCCAACCTTACCTTCCAGTGGCCCAATGTCCACTCTTGCCAGTATCGTGTCTCAGTCCCCTTGGCATCATGGCAGCCCACAAACCTACCAACACACTTAAACAGCGACTAATGAACCTAAAGGATCCATTAGATATCACCAGGAAACTAACAACATTTACAAGATATCATGCAAGAACTGTAAAAAACACTACATTGGACAAACAAGCAGGAAACATGCCACGAGGATACACGAACACCAACTGGCCACCAAAAGATATGACGCACTCTCACTATAAGACCATGAGGACATAAGACATAGGAATGGACGTAAGGCCATTTGGCCCATCGAGTCCACTCTGCCATTCAATCATGGCTGATGGACATTTCAACTCCACTTACCCGCACTCTCCCTGTATCCCTTAATTCCTGGGGAGATTAAGAATTTATCAATCTCTGCCTTGAAGACATTTAACGTCCCGGCCTCCACTGCGCTCCGTGGCAATGAATTCCACAGGCCCACCACTCTCTGGCTGAAGAAATGTCTCTTCATTTCCGTTCTAAATTGACCCCCTCTAATTCTAAGGCTGTGCCCATGGGCCCTAGTCTATAGTTTCCACACAGACAAAGAAGGACACCATTTTGACTGGGGCAACACACGCATCCTAGGGCAGGCAATACAAAGACACAAATGAGAATTCTTAGAGGCCTGGCAGTCTAACCAGAACCCCATCAATAAACACATCGAGTTAGATCCTATCAACCTCCCCTTGAGAAAAGAACCAGAAATGACATCACCCATCTTAAGAAACCAAGACAATAGACCTACCACCAGCACTTCACCAGAGACTCTCACTGATGATGGCACCTAGTTATGGTGACGAAACATCTGAAAACAAACCTTCCAGCTCAGTGAGCTAACCTACATACTTCCTATTATATGTTTTATATATCCAAAATAAAATCCAATCTTCTTTTATATTACTACGTAGACTACTCTCATCTTTCACCTCTCTCTCGGTTATTGCGTTTTAAGTTGTCCTCTGCTGGTTTTTAAAGGCTTCCCAACCCTCTGGCTTCCAGACCCTCCAGACCCACAGCAATGTGGTTGGCTCTTAACTGCCCTCAGAAACATCTGAAGGAGACACTGAGCTGAAGGGGCAATTAGGGACAATTGCCCTTGAACTGAGTGGTGCATCAAGATGTTTCAAAGGGTTACCTGAGAGCCACCCACCTTGCCTGGAGTCACATGTAGGCCAGATCAGGTAAGGATGGCAGATTTCCATCCTCACATGAGTGAACCTGCACGCATGGTTTGAAAGGGGAACTGCTCCTATAAAAATGGTATGGAGGCACATTTATTGAGTTGTTTAGGATGGAAACAGATCCTTCGGCCCAACCCGTCCATGTCGACCATACTCCCACACTAAACTAGTCCCACCTGCCTGCTCCTGGCCCATATCCCTCCAAACCTTTCCCCTTCATGTACTTATCCAAATGTTTTTAAACATTATAACTGTACCCACGTCCACTACTTCCTCAGGAAGTTCATTCCACACACGAACCACTCTGTGTATAAAAGTTACTTCTCATGTCCTTTTTAAATCTTTCCCCCTCCCCGAGTCTCGAAATGCCCCACTCTCGGGAAAAGACTCCTGCCGTTTACCCTACCCATGCCTCTCATGATTTTAAAAACCTCTATAAGCCACCCCTCAGCCTCCGACGCTCCAAGTTAAAAAAAAACGTCCCTACCTATCCAGCCTCTCCTTATAACTCAAACCCTCCATTCCTAGCAACATCCTGGTCAATCTTTTCTGAACCCTCTCCAGTTTAATTATATCCTTTCTATAACAGGGCGACCAGAACTGCAGAAGCGGCCTCACCAACTCCCAATACAACCTCAACGTAGCATCCTAACCCCTAGACTCAAAGGTCTGAGCAATGAAGGCAAGCATGCTGAATGCTACCCTTAACCAGCCTGTCCACTTGTAGAGTCACGAAATCATAGAGATCTACAGCACGAAAACAAACCCTTCGTCCAACTAACCCGTACCAACCAGATGTCCTAAATCAATTTCTAGGTTAGATTCCCTACAGTGTGGATACAGGCCCTTTGATCCAACCAGACCCTCCAGAGAGTGGCACACCCATTTCCCCGTGACTAATACACCTAACACGATGGGCAGTTTGACATAGCCAATTCACCTGGCCTGTATATCTTTGGACCATGGGAGGAAACCCACACAGACACAGGGAAAATGTGCAAACTCTACACAGACAGTCACCCGAGGCTGGGATTGAACTGGGGCCCCTGGTGCTGTGAGGCAGCAGTGCTAACCACTGAGCTACCGTGCCGCTCATAAATCATGCCCCATTAGCTCATAACCCTCCAAACCCTTCCTATTCATATCCCCATCCAGATGCCCTTTAAATGTTGTAATTGTACCAGCCTCCACCACTTCCTCTGGCAGCTCATTCCATACACGTACCACCCTCTGTGGGAAAAGGTTGCCCCTTAGGTCCCTTTTAAATCTTTCCCCTCTCATCATAAACCTATGCCCTCTAGTTCTGGACCCCCCCACCCCCGGGAAAAGATCTTGTGTATTCACCTTATCCAAGCCCCTCATGATTTTATAAACTTCTATAAGGTCACCCCTCAGCCTCTGACGCTCCAGGGAAAACAGCCCCAGCCTGTTCAGCCTCTCCCTGGAGCTCAAACCCCCCAACCCTGGCAACATCCTTGTCAATCTTTTCTGAACCCTTTCAAGTTTCACAACAGCACGGAGGCCAGAATTGCAGACAGTATTCCAAATTGTGAGACACTGGAGGCTTTATAAAAGAATTATTTTACAGGGGATGCAGCAAGGTCAGTGTTTATTACTCATCCCTAATTGATTGGCTCGCTAGGTCGTTTCAAGGGGCAGATAAGAGTGGGTCTGGAGTCATGTTTAGGCCAGATCTGGTAAGGGTGAGAGATTTCCCGCCCTGAAGGACACAATCGGGCCAAAAGAGTTTTTAACAACAATTCCAGATTTCTATTGCATTTAACTATCATTATTGGCTTGGTGGGTCAATTGCACCCACATCCCCAGACCATTGGCCTTGGCCTTGTCAGACTTAAGACATAATCACTCCACCACAGCTTTTGCAATGGAGGCTTCACTTCACGCTAGGCCGTATTATCTATCCTGAGGGTGCTGTGTTATGAACGCTGGATGCCTGAACAGGCAAAATGATCCATTAAATTCCAATCTTTCATCCTGATGAGTATAAAATCCTACAGCGACACAAAAACCGAACTCTTGTGTGAGTGATTGAGTTCGTCAGACACTGGTGGTAATAACATCAAAAAAAAATACGCTTGAAGATGCAGCTGTTTCTCAAGTTAGCTCAGACCCATCATTATAACACAAATGGAGCCTCTTAAATTGCTTGCGCGAGCTTTATTTATCATTTCATGTTAATTGTCAATTCCTAAAGATAGTCGTTTGCGAGTCTTACAGCAAAATCTTTTGACGCAGAGATATTTTTGGGGCTAAGATCGCAACTTAATGAGTCATGAGGATTTCTTCTGTTCTTTAACTAATGCAAGTGTTAAAACCCAAGGCAGCTCCAATTATTCCAGGAGCAGGAGGGGGCTGAGATGTGCTTTTATTTCTCTGAGTAGGCGATGCTTTCATGATCAGTAACTGGCAGATCTCCGAATCCTTTCATGTGGATGCAGTGACATGGCCAGCACTTGGTGTCAATCCCAAACTGCCCCTTGAGCTGAATGGTTTGCTGAACCTTTAGTGGGTGGCACGGTGGCACAGTGGTTAGCACTGCTGCCTCACAGCGCCAGAGACCCGGGTTCAATTCCCGCCTCAGGCGACTGACTGTGTGGAGTTTGCACGTTCTCCCCGTGTCTGCGTGGGTTTCCTCCGGGTGCTCCGGTTTCCTCCCACACTCCAAAGATGTGCAGGTCAGGTGAATTGGCCATGCTAAATTGCCCGTAGTGTTAGGTAAGGGGTAGATGTAGGGGTATGGGTGAGTTGCGCTTCGGCGGGTGCGGTGTGGACTTGCTGGGCCGAAGGGCCTGTTTCTACACTGTAATGTAATGTAATCTAATCTAATTCAGAGAGCAGTTGACAGTCAACTCCAATACCGTGGGTCTGGTGTCACATGTAGGCCCAGGCCCAGTAAGGACAGCTGATTTCCCTCCCTGAAGGCCATTAGTCAACCAGATCAGTTTTCGTCTTTAAAGAAAAACAGTCATTGGTGGTAGATGTGTAGGTTAGGTGGATTGGCCATGGAAAATTGACCATAGCGTTCAAAGATGTGCAGGTTGTGTTGGATGGCCATGGTAAATTGTCCATAGTGTCCAGGGATGTGTAGGTTAGGAGGATTGTCCAAGGTAAATTGGGGTAGAATAGTGGTTTAGTGGTTAGCACTACTGCCTAACAACGCTAGGGATCCGGGTTTGATTCCAGCCTCAGGTAACTGTCTGTGTGGTTTGCACATTCTCCCCGTGTCAGTATGGGTTTCCTCCGGGTGCTCCAGTTTCCTCCTGCAGTCCAACGATGTGTAGGTCAGGAGAACTGTCCATACTAAATTGCCCATAGAGTTAGGTGCATTAGTCATGGGTAAATGTAGGGTGGGTTATTCTTTGGAGGGTCGGTGTGGACCTTTTGGGCTGAATGGCCTGTTTCCATATGTAGGGAATCTAATCTAATCTAAATTGCCCATAGTGTCCAGGGATGTGCAGGTTAGGTGAATTAGCCATGGGAAATATAGGCTGGGGGGATGGGTTTTAGTGGGGATTCTGTTCAGAGGGTCAGTGTGGACTCGAGGGGCTGAATGGCCTGCTTCCACACTGTAGGGATTCTATGATTTGAGCCCCTTAGCTTTCAGTTCCACAGATTTATTAATTGAATTTTAAATTGCAGCAGCTGCCCTGTTGGGGGTACCCGAAACGTCGATTCTCCTGCTCCTCGGATGCTGCCTGGCCTGCTGTGTTTTTCCAGCACGACATTTTTCAACTCTGGTACTCCAGCATCTGCAGTCCTCACTTCCTCCCATGGCCCGTTATCTTAGCCGGGCCGTTAAATTATGATGGAGATCGCTGCAGTGCCACTGGCATTTGGCAAGAGGCTGGTGGAGGGCAGGCTTTGCCTGGAGAACTGAAGGTGGCTGGTTCTGGAGGAGGCCGAATGCCTGAAAGAGTTCGGGGGTGGGGGGTGGGGTGAATTCATTTAGAAACTGTGTGGGAGAGAGTGAGGTCAGCTGTTCCCCAGACAGTGCAGGGACAGCAACTCCTGTGAGACTAGCAGAGCTGTGTGAGAGGGGCAGTGATAGCAGGGGATAAACGCAAAGAGCAGGCAACCCCTTCAACATGTTTCTCCCTGTCAGGGCTAAACAGTGACCTCACAGGAAAACAGGTGATTGGTGGGTATTCCTTGCCCGTCTCTTTTGATTGGCTGGGTGGTTCACTTTATTGCAGCTGAGGAGCACCATTATATTCCATTTTAAATTATCTAATGTCCAAATTAATGAAATAATTAGAATAGAGGTGGCTGAGGCAGGAGATGTGTTGCAGCTGCAGTATGTGGGAATTGGTGGATGCTGATACGATGGGCGGCACGGTGGCACAGGGGTTAGCACTGCTGCCTCACAGCACCAGGTTCAATTCCCGCCTCAGGCAACTGTCTGTGTGGAGTTTGCATGTTCTCCCCGTGTCTGCGTGGGTTTCCTCCGGGTGCTCCAGTTTCCTCCCACAGTCCAAAAATGTGCAGGTTAGGTGAAATGGCCATGCTAAATTGCCCGTAGTGTTAGGTGAAGGGGTAAATGTAGGGGAATGGGTCTGGGTGGGTTGCTCTTCAAAGGGTCGGTGTGGACTTGCTGGGCCGAAGGACCTGTTTCCACACTGTAGGGAATCTAAATCTAAGTAATGATGATAAGATTAACAACGATGTTGCCAGGGTTGGAGGGTTTGAGCTAAAGGGAGACGCTGAACAGGCTGGGGCTGTTTTCCCTGGAGTGTCGGAGGCTGAGGGGTTACCTTATAGAGGTAGTTCTGCTATAACGCATCTTCTGTTAATGTGAATTGGCTCTCACGTGATTGGGTGCCGAGGGAATACTTTTTCTAAAAAGCGTGTTTTTAAATTGTGCATTGGCTCGAATGCAATTACATCACCAACATTTCAAATGTGTCTGCATTGCATGATTTTTGTGTAATGTGGGGTCACAGAGGAACACAACTAATAGCAGAACAATGTGCAAAGGTTTATAAAGTCATGAGGGGCATGGATAGGGTGAACAGTCAAGGTCTTTTCCCTAGGGTAGGGGAGTCCAAAACTAGAGGGCATAGGTTTAAGGTGAGAGGGGAAAGATGTAAAAGAGACTCACGGGGTAACTTTTTCACACAGAGGGTGGTGCGTGTATGGAATGAGCTGCCAGAGGAAGTGGTGGAGGCTGGTACAATTACAGCATTTAAAAGGCATCTGGATGGGTATATGAATAGGAAGGGTTTGGAGGGATATGGGCCAAGTGCTGGCAAATGGGACTAGATTAATTTAGGATATCTGGTCGGCATGGATGAGTTGGACCGAAGGGTCTGTTTCCTTGCTGTACATCTCTAAGACTCTATGGGGTGGTGCATGTAGGTGCCAAAGACATGGGTAGGACTAGGGAAGAAATTCTGTTGAGGGATTACAGCAGAAATTAAATGAAAGACCACACAAGAGGTAATAGTCTCTGCATGATTGCATAAAGGATGTGCAAGTTGGCATTGAGTAAATAAGATCTGAGAGTTAAATACATTGCTTCAAGATTGGTTTGGGAGAAACAGGTCCTGATTCATGGGGCACCTGGCCCAGTGTTGGGATGGGTTTTGTTTGAACTGTGTAGGGACCAGTGTCCCTGAATCGTATCATTAGATTTGTAGATAGGATTTTAAACTAATTGATTAAGGATTAATTGAAGGGAAATTACAAAATCATAGAATGGAGCCCCTCCAGTGTGGAAACAGGCTATCCAGCCCAACAAGTCCATGCCAACCTTCTGGAGGGGACCCATCCCAAACCCCTACCCTATCGATCTACATTTCCCGTGGCTAGTCGACCTAACCCACACATCCCTAAACACCATGGGCAATCCATTCTCACTTGCACATCTTTGGATTGTGGGAGGAAACCACGGGGCAAATGTGCAAACTCCACACAGACAGTTGCCCAAGGCTGGGAATTGAAGCCAGGTCCCTGGCGCCGTGAGGCACCAGTGCTAACCACTGAGCCACCGTGCTGCCTGCATACAATGCATCTGGAGTGCAAATAGAAAGAAGAAGTGAGAGAGTGGAGGTGTAGGATGGTGAAGTATTGATCAATAATCAAAGTGTGACAGGAAGGGACAGAAGGAACAACCGAGGTTTGAATCAGAGATTACAAATAATGAAAAGTGAAAGCTTAAGATAATAGATTTGTAACAGTATAGAGGAGTCAATGGTGCAAAAGGGAACAAATGGAATATGACTTGGTAACTATTTGCAGAGACGTGGTTGCAAGGTGACCAAGATTGGATACTCACTTTTCAAGTGTAGTCAATATTCCAGAAAAAATAGGCAAAAAGAAAAAGGGGATAACGTGGCATTGTTTGTAAAGGAATACTGTTATAGGAGACCTACAGGTCCAATAGATGATGTTGTGGAATCAGTTGGGTGGAAATAAGGAATAGGAAGGGAAGGAGGTTGTAGTTGGGAGTCATCTATCAGTCCGTGCTGAATCGCCTCACTGTAGGACAAAGTACAAATGGGGAAACAGTGGAGGGGTGTTAGAGGGACACGACACAAGTCACGGGTAGTTTTAATCTGTACGTTAATTGGACAAATCCTCCAGTTAATAGGCAGGGCTAACATGGAGGACGAATTTGTGGATTGTATCGGGGATTATTTCTTGGAGCAGCACATTGCGAAACCTTCCCAGAATAATCCAAAACACCAGGCCACAATACTACAGGCTGGTGTAATTTAAATTCAAATGGTAAACCTTGAAATCAAAGCTCGTCTCAGTAATGGTACCCGTGAGGCTACCATTGATCATTATAAAAGCCCAGCGGGAGCACTAACTCCCTTTAGGGAGGGAAATCTTCAGTCCTTACTTGGCTTGGGCCTACATGTGACTCCAGGCCCACGGCGATGTGGTTGACTATTAACTCCCCCCCCCACCCCCAGCTTCTGAAACAGCTCTAGTTTGGCACTCAGTTTAGGGGGCAGTTCGGGTTGGACAATAAATACCACCCTCGCCCCCCATGAAAGGTTGGAGAGGAATTGAGTAACTGCTGGAGGGGAGCTGTCAGGCTTCTGGCTAGGCCTCAGTACAACAACGTGTCAAAGTGAAATTCCCCACCATCGGGGACAAAGCCGACACCACGATCTCCAGACACGCTTTGTGAAAAACACACAGCTGTCAGATCGGCGGAAGGTTGCCCCGAGCAATACATCTATGTTGATATACAATAACCAAAACTGTAAACATCTCAATGTAAAACCAGAGAACCATAACAACATAAGACGGAAGAGCTGAAGTGGGCCATTCAGCCCATCGGGTCTGTTTTGTCATTCAATGGCTGAGCTGATTATTCTTATCCTCCTTGACCCTCGATACCCTTCCTGGTGAAAAATCTCTCCATCTGACCCTTGAATATACTGAACGATCCAATCTCGACAACCCTCTGAGGTAAAGAATTCCACTGATTACCTCCCCCTCTGAGAGAAGAAATACATCCTCATCTCTCTCTTAAATAGGCGACCCCTTATTTTGAGATTATTTCCTCTGGTCCTAGCCCGTCCCATAGGGAAAATAACCTCTCAACATCTCCCCATATGTGTTTCAATAAGGCCACCTCTCACTCTTCTAAGTTCCAATTCAGAATCTACTCAACCTTTCCTCAATCTGCTTTGTTACTATTGTTTTGTTTTAAAGAATGCATCATGTGAACACTGAAAGGCTTTTAAAAACAATCTGACTGCCAGAAATTCCGGTTGCTAAAGAATTCCAATGGATAAGAGTGTCGAGTGACATGTTCAGTGAATTACTGAGAGACAGAACAGGGAAATCCCGCACTCTCTCGGTCTGGCACCTGACCCTTTCGCACTTGACGTTATCATTAGATACAAAACTGAAGACATTCTGCTTTTTTTGCTGAGCCTGATATCACTTATCTCAATGTTTCAAACATCTCTTTGTTTAATTGTTGGAATCTGTATTTTATTCTTATTGAAAATTGCAATGTCATGCCTGCCAAGCCAGTGAAATGTTTAAATCCATGGGATGCAATCTGTTCCCAATGAGTAGACATCCTCATCGCCTCTCCCACCTGGTTTGATTCGCTATCGAGGTGTACGAGTTACAGATGTCAGTAATCTCATGGTTACTGATTGTGATTACTCACTGTCCCCCAGTGAGTACTCCCCAGCTTCAACTGGAAGTCACGTGGCAGTGGGATCACCATTACCTCTGGCCAATGACACACAGGAATTAGAATTCCCAGCTAAAACTGAATGAAACGATGGCTTTCAATCTCTGACATCACCACAAGGTCCTGTGCTGGGGAATCTGTCAATAATACACAGATCGGAATGATGTCAGTCTAGGTGAAGGGTAAAACCAGTGAGACATAGATAGATAGATAGATAGATAGATAGATAGATAGATAGATAGATAGACAGACTGAAAGAATGATAAATGATAGATAGGTGGATAGACAGAAAGAATGATAAAGGACAACTAGATAGATGGATAGATAGGTAGGTAGGTAGACAGATAGATAGATAGATAGATAGATAGATAGATAGATAGATAGATAGATAGATAGATAGATAGACAGACTGAAAGAATGATAACTGATAGATAGGTGGATAGACAGAAAGAATGATAAAGGACAACTAGATAGATAGATACAAAGATAGGTAGGTAGGTAGGTAGATAGATAGATAGACAGACAGAAAGAATGATAAAGGATAAACAGATCGATGGATGGATGGATGCCCTGGCAAATGGTATGTGGATGAGTGGGGTGTGAGAGTTCATTCTCTATGGGGCAGTGGGTTGGAGGCGAGGGCTGCATAAACCTCCCCCTGAGGGTATTGCAGGTTCACAGTGAAGTCACCTCCTGACATGGCACTTAACCCCACTGCAGTCAGGCCCCAGGTGACTGGAATAACCCCCCACTCCGTCTGAGACCTGCTCCCAAACCTCCCTTCCCCTTCATGTGTGCGCCGGAAGGTATTATGTATGGAGCAGAGATTTGCAGGAACCGGTTGCATGCAATAGGTTGAGACAAGAATATTTTGTCTTCTTCTTATTTAAAGTAGCCGTGGTCCATATTTTTTTTATTGTGATTCAAAGTGCTTCCCAAAATAGTGCAGACATAGAAAAAGTAAAACACAATAAATCTGCCTGTGGGGCCATTGAAGGTTTCAATCAACTCATTCTGGTATTCTGACTGCAGCAACACACAAGAAAATGTTATTTGTAACAGTTGGGTTGAAGTGAGCGTTGGCTCAGGTTTTGCCAATATGCTGGTCTTCTGTTACGATGAGATGAAAAAGGTGATACTGGAATGCTCGTGTCCTGCATACTATTGGCTCAGTGGTTAGCACTGCTGCCTCACAGCGCCAGGGTCCCAGGTTCGATTCCAGCCTCAGGTGACTGTCTGTGTGGAGTTTGCACATTCTCCCCGTGTCTGCGTGGGTTTTCTCCCACAGTCCAAAAATGTGCAGGTCAGGTGAATTGGCCAGGCTAAATTGCCCGCAGTGTTAGGTGGATTAGTCAGGGGTAACTATAGGGGTATGGGTCTCTCTTCGGAGGGTCGGTGTGGACTTGTTGGGCCGAAGGGCCTGTTTCCACAGTGTAGGTAATCTAATCTAAAAGAAAAGTCAGCCAACTGAGCAGCTTTCTCAAGCTTCTGGACAAAGTGCCAGATGTTGAGGTGCTGGTCTGAGCTGGCCTACTGTACTGGGCCAATCATTGCTCAGGGGGCTACAAGTGGGCTGTACCAAAGCTGGAATGTCTGACACTCTCGAATCAATGTGTCAACGTAAGGCTTGGGTCTGTGATGCACCCCATTACAAAGGGAACACCCCAAAAGGCCTGAGGAGGTTTGGGATTGATTTCGAATCTTTGGAGATGCAACTAATTAACAAAAACAACAGCGTGGGGTAGGTGAGGGAGAGCAAAAACCACGTACAGAAATAAGAGGAGAGAAAGCACACAGTGAGGAAAGTCCAAATCCAGAACACGGCCAAATCTTAATCATCCTTAACATTACACGCAACATGGTGGCTCAGTGGTTAGCACTGCTACCTCACAGCACCAGGGTTCCCAGGTTCGATTCCAGCCTTGGGCAACTGTCTGTGTGGAGTTTGCACATTCTCCCCGTGTCTGCGTGGGTTTGCTCCGGTTTCCTCCCACAGTCCAAAGATGTGGAGGTCAGGGTGGATTGGTCATGCTAAAATTGCCTGTAGATTTAGGTGCATTAGTTAGGGGGAATGGGTCTCGGTGGGTTACCCTTCGAAGGGTCGGTGCGGACTAGTTGGGGCGAAGGGCCTGTTTCCACACCGTAGGGAATGTAATCTACACAACTGAACTACTCCTCCCCTTGGCAAGATGGTGATTAGCAAATGCTACCATGCCAATGTAATGCGTGCCAATCTGAATGGACTGTTGGTACTCTGGGTCAAAACACTTAAGCTCCAAGCGTGAGGCTCACTGAGGCTGACTTTTCCTGCACTGCACAGTCAGAATTAGAGGAACACTTGAGACCCAAATTGGGTCAGGTGAATGAGCAGAGCGGAGAAAAATATATGTAACACCTTTGCAGGCGTGAAATTATTTCTTAGGCTGAGGGGAGATGCAAAAGTCAGGCAAGGCTTTCAAGTGAGTAGTAGGCCAAACCTGGCAGGATGATACATCCAGAAAAAAATTTGCAAAAAAGCAACAGAGGGGAGTTTATTGATCTTTCCATGGGATGTGTGATCTAATCAAGTCAAGTCACCACAGTCTTGGAGACGGTGAGGACTGCAGATGTTGGAAGTCAGAGTCGATTAAATGTGGGGCTGGAAAGGCACAATAGGTCAGGCAGCATCGGAGGAGCAGGAGAATCGACAGTTCCAGTCCTGAGCCGCAGCGCTTTTCAGCTCCATATTTTATCAAAGTCGCCACAGTCTTACTGTATCATAGAGTCGCTGTCCCATTAGCGAGAGATGAAAGATTGACAAGGATGTTGCCAGGGTTGGAGGATCGGAGCTACAGGGAGAGGTTGAACAGGCTGGGGCTGTTTTCCCTAGAGCATCGGAGGCTGAGGGGTGACCTTATAGAGGTTTATAAAATCATGAGGGGCATGGATAGGATAAACAGACAAGGTCTTTTCCCTGAGGTTTGGGGGAGTCCAGAACTGGAGGTTTAGAGTGAGAGGGGAAAGATATAAAAGGGACCTAAGGGCAATGTTTTCACCCAGAGGGTGGTACGTGTATGGAATGAGCTGCCAGAGGATGTGGTGGAGGCTGGGACAATTACAGCATTTAAAAGGCATCTGGATTTGCATATGAATAGGAAGGGTTTGGAGGGATATGAGCCTACATTAATTTAGGATGGTCAGCATAGACAAGTTGTAGGAGAAAGTGAGGACTGCAGATGCTGGAGATCAGAGCTGAAAATGTGTTGCTGGAAAAGTGCAGCAGGTCAGGCAGCATCCAAAGAGCAGGAGAATCGACGTTCCTGAAGAAGGGCTCATATCCGAAACGTCGATTCTCCTGCTCCTTGGATGCTGCCTGACCTGCTGCGCTTTTCCAGCAACACGTAGACAAGTTGTACTAAAGGGTCTGTTTCTGTGCTTTCCAACTCTATGACTGGTGGTGATTTAACTTGAGGGTCATCTCATCTCAGGCAAGGGGTGAGGTTGAGAAGGGGAGCCCTTCACAGTAATCTCAGTCGGTGATGGGAATCAATCCCAGGCCTTTAGCATCACGCTGCTTTGCAAACCATCCAGCCAGCTGAGCTAAACTGACCCCCTGTGGAACCCGTACAGGCCAGTAACCCCACAATTTGAAACAGTAAACGTAACAGCTCTTTGAAAGTAATTGAACCAAGTGGCTTTCTCAGCCATTTCAGAGGGTAGTTCAGAATCAATCACACTGCTGCATGTCAGCAGCCACAGACACACCAGACCAGGTAAGGATGGCAATCATTCCCTCCTGAAAGGATATTGGTGAATCAACTAGGTTTTTACAACTTCCAACAACCATTTGGTCACCATTTACCAAATCTAATATTCAGATTTAATCAACTGAGTTCAAATTTCACCAGTCAGAGGAAGTGGAGGCTGGTACAATTACAACATTCCCAAGGCATCTGGGTGGGTACATGAATAGGAAGGGTCCAGAGGGATATGGGCCAAACGGAACTACATTAGTTTCGGATGGGTCAGACTGAAGGGTCTGTTTCCTAGCCTGTACATCTCTACACCATGATGGGATTTGAGCCCATAACATCAGTCTGCACCTTCTGAGGACCAGCCCAGTGACACGACCATGACTCCACCGGCCTGCACTGCTCAGCCTGACCTTGGAGTTACACCCTTAAGTAGAGAATTATTATGGATCTGGAACACACTGGGGTGCAGGCTGGTGTCAGTCTCCAAGGGAACAGCATAAAGAGTTGCAAAGTAGATGTCATGAGAATATTTATTTCCAGGCTGGAGGTGTCACTGGGCTAGACTGGTATTTACTGCTCATCCCTGATTGTCCCTGAACCGAATGGCTGGCATAACTATTGCTGAGGCAAGTTAAGAGTAAAGTGCATTGCTGTGAATCACTTGTATTTTAAGCAGCACAGTCCCTTCCCTCAAGGGCATTAGTGAACCAGATGGGCTTTTAAACAACTATCGACGTTGTCACCATTTGACTGGATTTCCTCACTCCAGATTTATTTTTTAAAAATTGAACTCAAATGTTAACCATCTGCTTTGAACCCATGCTCCTTGACCACTAACCTGAGGCTTATGGGTTCAGTGACATTATCACTGCATCATCACCTTGCCAGGGTTGGAGGATCTGAGCTACAGGGAGAGGCTGAACAGGCTGGGGCTGTTTTCCCTGGAGCGTCGGAGGCCGAGGGGTGACCTTATAGAGGTTTATAAAATCATGAGGGGCATGGATAAGGGCAAATAGACAAGGTCTTTTCCCTGAGGTTTGGGGGAGTCCAGAACTGGAGGTTTAGAGAGAGGGGAAAGATCATGGCTGACCTCTTTGCGGCCTCAGCTCCATTTACCCACCCTCTCACCATAACCCTTAATTACTTTACTGTTCAAAAATCTGTCTTTGCCTTAAAGACTTTCAATGAGGTAACCCCAACTGGGCGGGGAATCCCACAGATCCACATCCCTTTGGGTGAAGAGGTTCCTCCTCAACTCAGTCCAAGATCTGGTCCCCCCCCCTTATTTTCAGTCTATGCCCCTTAGTTATAGTTCCACCCACTGGCGGGAACAGCCCCCCTGCTTCTATTCCCTTCATAATTTTGTACGTTTCCAGTAAATTCTCCCCTCATTCTTCTAAATTCCAGTGAGTATAGTCTCGGTCTAGTCAGTCTCTCCACAAAAGCCCAACCCTCTCAACTCCGGAATCAACCGAGTGAACTTCCTGTAATCTAAGTTGTCACCATACGGAGAAAGTGAGGACTGTAGGTGCTGGAGATTAGAGTGTGGTGCTGGAAAAGCACAGCTGGTCAAGGCAGCATTCGAGGAGCAGGAGAATCGACGTTTCGGGTATAAGTCCCTCGTCAAGACTCATAAAGCTAGTCACCGTATAGCTAGATTCTGCAGAGTTGGGAGAGGGCAGAAGGAGGCAAAAGACTCTAATTCTGAGATTTTATACCTTGAATGGTTTCTAAGGGCGTACGTAGGTGTACAGGGCCCATCCCCCCAGCCTAACTCCATCCCACTCCACAGCATCGTAGCCTGAATCAAAACCAGACTGCCTACATTCCCCTCTGCAAATCCATGGACTTGTCCCGAGGATGGCTGCATATGGAAATGAGAACAGATCAACAGCTTTTGTAATCAGATCTCAATTTGAGCCCTGGTATTCTGATTGTTTCAACCTCTAATAGGGCAGCCATTACCTCTCCGAATTGGAAATGTATGTGGTAGGCCACTGATTTAGTCTGAGCGCTTTCTCTTCCCCCTCCTCGGCACGAGGAACTTGAAATAATAAGGTTAAGCCGGAGGAAGCTTACCGGTCGGAATCAGATTGGCTGCTCGACGTTAACCCTCAGAAGGCTTTGGAATCTCGGGAGTGTTGTAAAGTGGACACAGGCCACTGAGCCAAAGGCTGGCTCCCTGTTACAGAGGGATGACAGAGCACAGAACGAGGTTTGACCTGAGGGTCACCATGCCGCGGGTGAGGGGCATGATTGAGCCCTTCATCAGGTCTCTTGTTACCGGCGCTTGGGTGATAGTAAGTTGAAGGGTATGTAGGTAGTTTGATCCGAGAGTAAGATAAAAGGCTGGCACAACATTGAGGGCCGAAGGGCCTGACTCTGCTGTTCTGTTCTCTGTTCTATGGTGTGGAAATTGAACCCAGGCTGTTGATGTCCCTCTGCATTGCCGACCGGCCAACTGGGCTTCCCCGCCCCCAATCCTGACTTAACCTCATCATAGGCAAACCAGAAAGGTCCTTTGGCCCATCAGTTGGTTGGACAATGAAAAATGGCTATGGCTTTGTCCCAGACCTGTTGTACATCTCCCTATCTCTCCATCTACACACACAAAAGTGAGCATCCCAACCCAGAGAGTGTGTCGAACCCTTACGCTGTGAAAGCAGGCCATTCAGCCCATCAAGTCCACCCCAACGCTCTGAAAAGTATCCAACCCGGGCCCACGCCCCTACAGTTCCCATGGCTAATCCACCCAACCTGCACATCCCGAGACAATATGGGCAATTCAGCATGGCCACACCTAAATCCTGCATTTCTTTGGACTGTGGGAGGAAACCAGAGCACCTGGAGGAAACCCACACAGAGACAGAGGGAATGTGCGAACTCCACATAGACAGTCACCTGAGACTGGAATTGAACCCAGGTCCCTGGCGCTGTGAGGCAGCAGTGCTAACCACCAAGCCACCATGTTCCTTATTCCTGTTTAGGGACCCAGTTGTCAAAGAGAAGGTCCTTGAGAAGGTGGGGGAGAGCTGCCTTCTTGAACTGCTGGAGTCCATGTTGGTATAGGGATGCCTTCTGAGGGAAGGTGTTCCAGGATTTTGACCCAGCCACACTGAAGGAACTGCAATGGCGTTCTCAGTCAGGATGATCCGTAGCTTAGGGGTGAACAGATGTTCCCATGTGGCTTCTGGCCAAAGAGGGGCAAAAGATTTGGGGAAGATGTGGGATCTATTGGAATCAAACTCAAATCTGACTCACAGCCAATCAGAATCTCAGCGGGGTTGCCGGGTAGAATCAGAGAACCCTGCCTGCCTTTGTTTTAAAAATTAATTCATTCACAGGATGGGGGAGTCACCAACTCACTCAGTGCTTATTGACTATGCCTTAGGGACATTGCTGAGGGCCTGGAGTCACATATAGATCAGACTGGGTAAGGATGGCAGTTTCGAACATATTGCCGCAGACTGTGGAAGTCAAGTCATTGGGTGTCTTTAGGACAGAGATAGACTGGTTCGTGTTTTGTAAGGGAATCAAGGGTTACAGGGAGAATGGAATTGAAAGACATCTGAGTCATAATTGAAGCGGGCGCTGGTAGGTGGGACTAGATTAGGTTGGGATACCTGGTCAGCATGGATGGGTTGGACCGAAGGGTCTGTTTCCATGCTGTACATCTCTATGACTCTATGAATGATGGAGCAGACTTGATGGGCTGAATGGCCTAATTCTGCTTCTATATCTCATGGGGTCATGTGTAGGCCAGACTGGGTAAGGACAGCAGATTCCCCTCCCTAAAGGGCATTAGTAAACTCAATGGGTTTTTAGTCAATGCTATTTTCATGGTCACTTATAATTTGGGATGTTTTAACAAAAAATAAATCAAACTCCACTAATTGCCATAGTGGGATTTGAACCGAGATCTCCAAAGTGTTAGTTGTTGGCTAGGTTCAGTGACTAGACCACAATAACGAGCATCATCACTTACCCTATTAGAGCTATGGAGAATAGCAATGCAGGGATTGGGCTAATAAGTCTAGCCTACTTATCTGGGGTCTAGTTCAAATCTTTGAAATTTTATGGTCTATTTCCTCCCCTGAGGGAGTGTCAATGAACCAGATAGGTTTGTAACACCGACCAACATGATTGACGTCAGACACAAAAGCAGCAATTGCTGAAAAAGCCCAGCAGGTCTGGTAGCGTCTGTGGAGAGAAAGCAGATTGAATGTTTCGTGACCCTTCCTCAGAACTGAACTGGTCGACAGCATGTTAGCTTTTTAATTCCCAGATTTTTTTTTTTAAATTGAGATCAAATTTCCCACCAGTTGCCAGAAGGGATTCAAACCCACCTTCCCAGAACATTAACCCTGGGCCTCTGGGTTATTGATTTAATGACATTAGCATCACACCACCAGCTCCCCATTTGCTCTCCCATCCACCGAGTCCAGTTGATGTCCTTAACTAAGATTAGATTAGATTAGATTCCCTACAGTGAGGAAACAGGCCCTTCGGCCCAGCAACTGACCCTCTGAAGAGTAACCCACCCCCCTTCTGACTAATGCTCCTAAAAGCTATGGACAATTTAGCATGGCCAATCCAGTCTAACCTGCACAGCTTTGGAATGTGGAGCACACCCACACAGACATAGGGAAAACATGCAAACACCACACAGACAGTCGCCCGAGGCTGGGATCGAACCTGAGACCCTAGTGCTGTGAGGCAGCAGCACTAACCATTGAGCCACCGTGCTACCCCAAGCGCTCCCTACTGAACCAAATCGTCATTGTGGAACTCAACATTTTTTTCCCAGCATCATCTTTTCACCGCTCATCTGTACAGAAATATAGCAGCAGGAGTAGATTTGATTTTGATTGATTTGTTGTTGCCACATGTAGCGAAGCACAGTGAAAAGTTTTGTTTTGCGAGCTGTCCAGGCAGATCATACCATACAGAGATCGCAGGGGTGATTGAACCGAGCGATGCATACAAAATTACAGAAGGTGCACAAAAGCAGGATCAACATTCAGTTTGAAATTTGAGAGGCCCACTCAGCAATCTCATAACGGGGGCAGGAAGCTGTTGCTACGCGTGTCTAAGCTTTTGTATCTTCCTGGTGGAAGAGGTTCTAACTGGGGTGGGAGGGTCTTTGATGATGTGGGCTGCCTTCCCAAAGCAGTGAGAGGTGTAAATGGAGTCAGTGGGTGGAAGGCTGGTTTGCGTGATGGAAATCAAATTCAGCCCATTGATATGGGACCTATTTCCTGGTTCGAATCTAATTTTT
Source organism: Chiloscyllium punctatum (assembly GCF_047496795.1). NCBI lineage: Eukaryota > Metazoa > Chordata > Chondrichthyes > Orectolobiformes > Hemiscylliidae > Chiloscyllium > Chiloscyllium punctatum. The sequence continues at coordinate 65,852,078 of NC_092767.1, read as the reverse complement.
TAACCAATTTCTCGAAATACATCTTAGTCTTTTCCTATTCGGGAGAAGGTCACTAATTATGACCTGTACATTCCATCAAATAATTGACTTTATTCCATTTTGAGCTGACCCGTTTGTGCTCGTCACTAAACAGGGGCTTACTATGAGTGTAAACTATTATTTATTTTCCTTTATTCCTCCATGGGATGTGGGTGTCACTGGCAGGGCTAGTGTTTGTTGCCCATCCCCAATTGCCCCTTGAACTGAGTGACTTTCAGGTCAGAGGGCAGTAAAGAGTGAACCACAATGCTATGGGTCTGGAATCAAATGTAGACTGGATCAGGTAAGGATGGCAGATTTCCTTCCAATTGGGTTTTTACAAGGATTGATGTGATTACAATTGTGGAGACAAGGTTTATGCTCCAGATTTATTAACCAAATCTCCCTTGGAACTACTGGGATCTGTGCGTGACTCGTTCAGGGACATTACCACTCTGCTACCTGTGTCATCCTGCTTTAACGCAGTTAAAAATCACACAACTCCAGGTTATAATCCAATTGGTTTACTTGGAAGGAGTATAGCCTGGCTTTGTGTGACTTGTAACTCTGTCCACCCAAGTCATGCTTTTACAGAGATTATCCATGGACTCTTCCTTCTTGAGTAACTGATGAGATTACATTGGACTCTGAGACTGGGTTCTCTCACTATGCCCATTCATAGAGTCATAGAGTCATGCAGCACAGAAACAGACCCTTCGGCCCAACCAGTTCATGCTGACCATAATCCCAAACTAAACTAGTCCCACCTGCCTGCTCCTGGCCCATATCCCTCCAAACCTTTGTAGAAAGAGGGTGCAGGTCTATAATTCTTTGTAGTTTGTGTCACAAATACTCAGGTCAGTTAAAAAAGCATTTGGCACGTTTGCCTTCACTGCTCAGACCTTTGAGCACAGGAGTCAGGATGTTATGTTGGGGTTGTACAGGACATTGGTGAGGCCTCTTCTGGAACACTGTGTTCCGTTCTGGTCGTCCTGTTATAGAAAGGATGTCATTAAACTGGAGAGGGTTCAGAAGAGATTTACCAGGATGTTACTGGGTATGGAAGGTTAGTTATAAAGAAAGGCTGGATAGGCTGGGATTTTTTTTTTCACTGAAGTCTAGGAGGTTGAGAGGTAACCTTAGAAGTTTATAAAATAATGAGGGTTAGAGTTAATGGTCGTTGTCTTTTCCCTAGGATTGGGGGATTTCAAGACACAATTTTAAGGTGAAAGGAGAGAGATTTAAAAAAGACATGGGGGCAAATTTGTTACACAGAGGGTGGTTCAAGTGTGATTAAATTAGATTCCCTACATTGTGGAAACAGGACCAACAGGTCCACACCAACCCTCCGAAGAACAATTCACCCCTGACTAATGCACCTAACATTGCAGGCAATTTAGCATGGCCAATTCACCCACCCTGCACATCGTTGGACTGCGGGAGGAAACTGGAGCAAACCCACGCAGACAATGTGCAAGCTCCACACACACACACACACACACACACACAGATGCCCGAGGCGGGAATTGAACCCAGTCCCTGATGTTGTGAGGCAACAGTACTAACCACTGAGCCACCATGCCACCCTGTGTGGAATGAACTTCCTGAGGAAGTGGCGGACAGTTACAAAGCTATTTGGATATGTACATAAATAGGAAAGGTTTGGAGGGATATGGGCCAGGGGCAGGGAGGTGGGACGAGTTTAGTTTGGGACTAGGGTCGGCATGGACTAGTGGAGCGACGGACCTGTTTTTGTGCTGCACGACTCTGTGACTGTTCTGACACACCCTAGCCCGGCCTCCCACATTCCACCCTCTGTACAACTGAGCAATCTGACACTTAAACCAGCAGCGAGGTCCCCTTTGTTTTTCACCTGACTGACATTTGATGTGCCATTGAAGTTCCCATCTCCTTTTCAAATCCCAATCAGTCCCATCTTTTCTGATGACTGCACCAACTTGGTTGTGGAATTGTCGTAGCAAATCGTTTTATTTTTCCACCTTCTCCAGTGTCCGTGTATCCTTTTATTAATCTGGGGCTCAGAAATGTGCAGTGTAATGGTGCGAATATTTTAAGTGCGGTGTACAGCACTTGAAGATACTTACCCTTTCTCCCAGCGCTGTGTGATGCCATATCAAGCACATTAATCAGGCAGCAATTGGCTAAAGCAGCTGCCCTTTGAGCAACAATAAAATGTCCATCTTCATCTGACTTTAGTTACTGCTAACTCCCACAGAAAGCAGGAAAAGAGTAAATGAATGAAATCACAGAATTAATAAGGAACGAGGGTAGTTAAAATTGAATTACCTTAGTCATACCAACAGAACTGATTTTCCGTTTGTCATGTTTCTGTGAACGGCATTTTTTGAGAATGTGCTTTGACGGCAGGGTATGTGTGCGGGGCTCTCGCCAGACTCACCCCCTTCCCAAATCTGGTCAGTTTTACAGTTTGCTTTGGATGCTCATCTGCAAACCCCCCCACACCCCGGTGGCTCAGTGGTTAGCACTGCTGCCTCACAGCACCAGGGGCCTGGGTTTGATTCCATTCCCGGACAGCTGACTGTGTGGAGTTTGCACGTTTTTCCTGTGTCCCACAGTCCAAAGATCTGCAGGCTAGCTGGATTGGCCGTGGGAAACTCAGGGTTATAGAGATGGGCTGTGGCTTGAGTGGGAGGGTTGGTGTAGCCTGAATGGCCCACTTGCACAATATCAGGATTCTATGCCTTTGGCCCATGTCCCTCTAAACCCTTCCTTTGCATGGACCCATCCAAATGTGGGTGGCATGGTGGCACAGGGGTTAGCACTGCTGCCTCACAGTGCCAGGGACCTGGGTTCCATTCCTGCCTCAGGGTGCTCCAGTTTCCTCCCACAGTCCAAAAATGTGCAGGTTAGGTGAATTGGCCGTGCTAAATTGCCCGTAGTGTTAGGTGTAGGGGAATGGGTCTGGGTGGGTGTGAACTTGGTGGGCCGAAGGGCCTGTTTCCACACTGTAAGTAATCTAATCTAATCAAGTCCCTTTTAAATGTTGTAATTGTACCAGCCTCCACCACTTCGTCTGGCAGCTCATTCCATACACGCACCACCCTCTGCGTGAAAAGGTTAACCCTCAGTTCCCTTAAAAATTTTTCCCGTCTGTCCTTAAGCCTATGGGTGGGATGCTCTTCAGAGTCAGTGTGAGCTGAATTGGCCTGCTTCCACACTGTGGGGATTCTATGTTTCTGTGAAGTGTTTGTGGTATTGATTGCGATTCAGTCAAAGGAAGGTCTGATGTACCCAACCAACCGCCTAAAGGTTCTCATCCCAATGCAAGGGACCTGGATGCTGACAGTCACTGCTACCAGCTGAGCTTGTCATTGCTATTGCTGACTCCCCCCGGCAACATTCATTCTCCAGAACCTGAAGGGCAGGAAGAGTTCGCTGTCAGCCTTAGTCCATGGACCCCGGAAGGTCAACTCCGGGATGTAGGCCAACCTGAGTCAGAGGATTCCTATTGGCACTTGACGGTTCCTATTGAATCTCCATCCCCACCAATCATCATGTTCCTCTACTGCTCTGAGTGTTGAGGGTTGGTTAGCTCAGTTGGCCGGACAGCTGGCGAGCGACGCGGGTTCAATTCCCACATGGGATGAGGTTATCTTGAAGGACTCCCCTTCTCGGCCTCTTCCCCCCCCCTCGCCTGAGGCGTGATGACCCTCAGGTTAAACCACCACCAGACCTCTCTCTCTCTCTCTCTCTCTCTCTTTCTCTCTCTCCCTCTCTGTCTCTCTCTGTCTCTGTCTCTGTCTTTCTCTGTCTCTGTCTCTCTCTCCCTCTCTGTCTCTCTCTCTCTCTGTCTCCCTCTCTCTCTCTGTCTCTCTCTGTCTCTCTCTCTCTCTAATGAGGGAACGGAGGTGCCGGTGTTGGACTGGAGTAGATAAAGTTAAAAATCACGCAACACCAGGCAACACCTAGTCCAACAATAAATTCCATGTCCTATGATCCTGCCCCACTAGCCACCTGATGAAGGAGCAGCGCTCTGAAAGCTAGTGCTTCCAAATAAACCTGTCGGACTATAACCTGGTCTTGTGTGACTTTTAACTTTCGCCAATGAGGGGAGGGACTATGCTAACATCCCCTGCTGAGTGCAACAGTAATCTGAACCCTTCTCACTAACTTTAGCATGTCCGTCAGATAATAAGTGAGCAGTCTTCGAAAGCATCCCATTGGCTGCTCAGAAAGCATCCAGCCATCCTGAGAAAGCTGAGTGATTAAAGCCCTCCTTTCTAAGGGTCCGCAGATTTGTTGGCCTCAGGGAGAGGGAATCTGTTGTAGTGATTTGCTCAGATGGTTACAGCATTGACTGTAACATTTAAGCAGACCTTCAGTTTGTTAGAGCCTGCTGAGGGTGTAAATTGCCCTATAATTATCCACACGTGTCCAGCCGTTTTCTAACTTAATCCTTTAATCCGTTTCCACCTGCTCTAGCGCTGTTCCCATCAGCTTGGAGTGGAGGCCATTCACTGAGGTGCCCGTCAGGAATCTGGATTCACGCCAAGGCAAGTCTCAGAATCCAGGGCAGATGGAGGCCATTCAGCCCATTGAGTCCACACCGACCTTCCAAACAGCATCCCAGCCAAATCCCCCGGTCTCTGTAAACCCCAGTGACCGTGGCTGACCTGCACATCTCTGGACAATGTAGCATGCCCTGATCCAGCTGACCTGCATATCTATGGATTGTGGGAGCAAACCCACGCAGACACGGGGAGAATGTACAAACTCCACACAGACAGTTACCCGAGGTTGGAATCGAACCCGGGTCCCTGGCACTGGGAGGCAGCAGTGCTAACCACTGAGACACCCCAGAGAATACATCATAGGCTGGCTTATGCCACAGGGGTGTACCTGACTGATTGCATTGGCTGTGCCATGTTTATTTTAATTCAGTCATAGCAAGTAGGCATCGCTGGCAAGGCCAGCTCTTGTTGTCCAGCCCTAATTGCCCTCTGAACTAATAGCTTGCCAGACCATTTCAGAGGGCAGTTAAGAGTCAACACTTTGTCTGGAGTCACGTGTAGGCCAGACCAGGTAAGGGATGGCAGATTTCCCTCCCTGAAGGGCACTGGTGAACCAGATGGTTCTTCTTTATAAGAACCAATGATTATTGTTCACGATCACTGTAACTGAGGCTAGTGTTCAATTCCAGATTTATTCACTGAATTTAAACCCTATCATCAGCCATGATGGGATTGAGAGTCACAGGGACAGCATAGAGAGTTTTGAGAAGATTTGTAGCTCAGGTTGAGGTTCTGGGTGTAGCTGGAGGGTTCGTTTTCGGACGTTTCGTCACCATACTAGATAACATCATCAGTGAGCCTCTGAATGAAACACTGGTGGTGTAGCCCACTTTCTATTTATATGTTTGAGTTTCCTAGGGTTGGTGATGTCATTTCCTGGGGTGACATCATTTCCCATGGTGATGTCATTTCCTGATATTTTTCTCAGGGGGTGATAAATGGGATCCAAGTCAATGTGTTTGTTGATAGAGTTGATCGACAGAAAGGAACAGGCCCTTCAGCCCACCATGTCTATGCTGACCATCAAACCCCAAATTGCACTAATTCCATTCACCTACACTTGGTCCATAGCCCACTATGCCCCGGCATTTTAAATGCTCATGCAGATGCTTCTTAAATGTTACAGGGATCCCTGCCTCCACCACCCTGTCAGGCAGCGCCTTCCACATTTCTGCCAGTATCTGAATAATAGTTTATTTTCTCAAATCTCCTCTGAACCACTTACTCCTCATCTTGAACTGATGCCCTCTGGTCTTAGACATATCTGCCATGATCTAGTCTGCCTCTGCCTCTTGTAATGTTGTATATCTCAACCAGATCCCTCCTCCACTCCAGGGAAATCCCAGCCTCTGCTCATAATAAAGTCTTTTTAATCCCAGGCAACGTCCTGGTGAATCCCCTCTTGCACCCTCTCCAGGGCAATCATCTCCTTCCAATAGAGTGGGGACCAGAACTGCACCCAGTATTCCATCTGTGGCTTAACCAATGTTTTGTTTGGATTGAAACCCACGCTCCCCAGACCTATAATCTGTGCTTCAGAATTTGCTCCCCCCTTTATTCATTCATGAGATAGGGCCTGCTGCCTGGACATGCAATTATTAGCCATATCTAGTTAAGAGTCTGGAGTCACGTGTAGGCCAGACCAGGTAAGGGATGGCAGATTTCCCTCCCTGAAGGGCAGCAGTAAGCTAGATGGGTTTTTTTCCTGGCAATCAATCATTAGAGTCTTAACTCCATATTTTTTAAAATTGAACTCAAGTTCCACCATCTGCTATGGGGAGATTGGAGTCCATGTTCCCCAGCACATTATCCAATACCACTAGGCCATTACCTCCCCATTGCGAGTCCAAAGACTTTGCCGCTACAGTAACATCTCCCTGAATGAATCCAGGAATGCTTTAAAGGAAGAGTATTTGATTGATTGGTCCCCATATACAAGGAAGTAGTTAGGATCACAAGCAAGGTCTGTATTGGTGGAGGGGGAGTTGGTGGAGAGTTGTTACAATCATGCCTTGGATTAGTGGGCACGAGGAGACGGAACATGCATTTGTGCGCACTCCCACTCTGTGCCAACTAATTGCACTCCCCAATGTCCACAACGTCCAGCGATGTTTGTTCGGGAGGTGATAGTTGACGCTCATTTACCGTCCAAGTTTTAGGGACTTGCGGCCCCCACTATGTTAGGATGATCTTGTTCATTCCGGGCAGCACAGGTGATTGTTAACCAGGAACCCACACCAGGGGGCGACTTCATTGGAAGACCCGTCAACCAACCAGTTGGCCGCAAGAGACCCAGAGGCTGAAGTGCCAACTCCCAGTGCAGCCTGGGAATGTTCAGTCCCTGGGAATTGAGGGTGACTTTCTGCCAGCCCAGTTTGGTACTCTGGGGCAAGACTACAGAATTAGGTCATTCAGCCCATCAAGTGCGATCATGGCTGACATGGTGTAGTGTGTGCTCTGCACCTCTGCCGTGTGCAGAGCAGGTTATGCAGGAAGGGTTAGTTAGATGAGTACTTGGGAGGTTTGCACATTCCCTTGAATGGTCCAACGCCACATTTCTGATCCCCGATGGCAAAACGGTGCTGGTCTGTGGCAATTGTTGAAGCGTTTCACTCCATTTTCCTGTATTACTCATCGTAAAATGCAAGTGACAATAAATAACTCATCGTCATCTCTCAATGCGTCCTGGGTGTACCTTCTCCTCTTTGGTCAGTCACAAGCTAGGGTCTCTCAGCAGCTGCCATGTTGATGCACCATGTTGGTTTGGGAATGCACTGGGCCACCTTTGTTGGCACCCAATTTGGCGCCGGCTGGTGGTACCTCAGCAGAACGTTGAGGTGCCCACAGCAGGCTGCCCAATTCCACCTGGGAAATGAAAATGGCACCAAAACGCACGGTCAGTTCCTGTTGAGGGGCAAGTTTATACAGGAGGTTCAACCATGGCGGAGATGCTGGGCTTGTCCGTTGGGATCTCTCTGTGTCAAGGTGTTCCCAACTCCCCAGTGAATCCTCACCTCCGTCCGACTCGAAATGGCCAGTGTGGGTGAGGAGGAAGATATCACGGGAGATCGATGATTTGACACACGCTTGAATAGTTGCACAGCAATGCTCTCTGGCTCAGTGCCAGCAACTGCCATTTACAGTTTACCATGGCAACGTGTCCAGTTAGTCATGTCTCCACGTTAGTCACACTCCAGTTATCAACCTTGAGAAGGACAACTGCCGTGATGGAATGTGCTTGCATATATTCTTTCTCTATTTTCCATGATTCCTCCAGCCTTGTCTTCTCTAACACTCCATCTAACCACAGAATGGTCGGTGCATTGAGTGTAGACGTTGGGAGGTCATGTTGCAGCTGTACAGGACATTGGTTAGGCCGCTTTTGGAATATTGTATTGTGAAACTTGAAAGGGTTCAGAAAAGACTTAACAAGGATGTTGCCAGGATTGGAGGGTTTGAGCTATAGGGAGAGGTTGAATAGGCTGGGGCTGTTTTCCCTGGAGCGTCGGAGGCTGAGGGGTGACTTTATTAAGTGTTTATAAAATCATGAGGGGCATGGACAGGATAAATAGACAAAGTCTTTTCCCTGGGGTGGGGGAGTCCAGAACTAGAGGGCAGAGATTTAAGTGAGAGGGGAAAGATTTAAAAGGGATCTGAGGGGTAGATTTTTCACACAGAGGGTGGTAAGTGTATGGAATGAGCTGCCAGAGGAAGTGGTGGAAGGTGGTACAATAACAACATTTGAAAGGCATTTGGATGGGAATAGGAAGGGTTTAGAGGGATATGGGCCAAGTGCTGGCAAATGGGACTAGTTTTATTTAGGATGTCTGGTCGGCAAGGATGAGTTTGACTGAAGGGTCTGTGCTGTACAACTCTCTGACTCTTCAGAATGATCAAAGCTGTGTCATGATAAAACAGGCTGGCACTGACCTTTGTAATCACCAGGGGATCATTTCAACTTGAGTGAACTGACGATAGACTCACAATCACAAACAGATAACACTTCTGCACACTTTTTTCATAAAAAGCCACTTGCCTCAGTAACCTACAACCAGAGAAAACAATCAGTAACCAACCCAACACTGTGTGCTTCCCGCAGTCTAACATTAACCAAGAATAGAGAGGGAAGGGAAAATTAAATATTTGAATTATTGTGGACCTGATCAAGCCCATCCAAATATATTTGGGAGATAGTCTAGACCTAACCTTTCCTTATTTTAAAGGTAACCATAAGGCGTTGCCTTCCAGATGCAACTCAATTGGTCAAACGACCAGATTTGAAGCAGAAAAACTTTATGCATGCGCTAGTTAGAATACAATAAAAAAAAGAAATTGGAATGACAACTCCATTGGAAAACTTAACAGAACAATGGATTATTTCACAGCTAAACCGTAACTGTTCCAATATAGTAACATCCCGTAAGCACACCCTTGGCAAAGGCAAATTCAGTAACACAGATTGTCTCACAGGTAATTCTCCAGTCCAGGATGAAAAAAATATCAAGAGAAAACTCTAAGAGAGAGAGAGAGAGAGAGAGAGAGTAGCAGCGAGAGATATACAGCAGCTCCCAAACTCAGCTTCAAATCCCCAGCAACTGCTACTGAAAACTAAAAAGTAAAAATCCTGGTGCTGTGGGAGCTTGATGCCACCCAGCCAGGCTGCTTCTATTGTTCTAACATTTGGGGGGAAAAAAGCCCAAGGCCTCACAAGCTGTTTACTCTAATACCTCTGAACAAATTGCTTGGCACTTCCCTCTCAACTTTCTTTATTAAAAAAAAACCAGAACAAAATATGCCTCTTAAAGCCATAGTATAATCCTGGTGTTCATCTAACACTAGGTCGGACTAGATTGGGTTAGGATATCTGGTCGGCATGGACAGGTTGGACCGAAGGGTCTGTTTCCATGCTGTACATCTCAATGACTCTATGACTCTATAACACTTTGCTGCATCCCTCACCAGATTCCCAAAATAATTCCTGTGCACTTCAGAACAGAGGAACATTTGGTATCTAGGCGTGTATTAGTCATTTTGTGCACATTAGGGGCACCCCCAAGACCCAATTCCAAGTTTGCATTGCCAACAGAGTAGCACTCCCTCAATGCAATGCTTCGAATCCTCCAATTTCAGACGAGTGCACTACCCACTGGTCAAGGAGGATCACATCTCACTCTGAGCAGAAGTGGTATTAGAGGAGGAGGATGATAAATGGATAAGGGTGTGTAGACGTGAGAATCTGAATAAGGTATGTAGAGAGGTAGGAATATAAAATAGAAAACATATTCATTCCCCAGTGTTGTCGAGATGTGGAACTGCAGAAGAAATAATCTGTGGGACAGTTCGGGAAACCTGTGATATAGCACCACTACTGGCAGGAGAGTGCAATTACAGTGTGACAAGTTTACATAGGAAGCTACCATTCTAGAACATGTAACGTAGAACAGTACAGCATAGAAACAGGCCCTACAGCCTATGTCTGCGCCGACCATGATGCTATTTTAAACTAATCCCACCAGCTGGCACATAGTCTGATCCCTCCATTCCCAACCTGTCCATGTGTCTGTCTAAAAGCCTCTTAAATGTTGCTATTCTAACTGTTTCTACTTCCTCCCCGGCAGCATGTCCCAGACACCAACCACCCTCTGTGTAAAAAACATCCCTCATACATCTCCTTTAAACATTTCCTCCCTCTCACCTTAAACCTATGTCCCTAAGATTTGGTATTCCCATCCTGAGAGAAAGACTCCGACCATCCGCCCTATCCAAACCTCTGATAATTGTATATATGTCTCTCAGTTTGTCCCTTCAGGCTCCGACGGTCCTGCAAAAACAATCCAACTTTGTCCGACCTCTCCTTATAGCTAATACGCTTCATTCCAGGCAACGCCCTGGTTAAACCTCTTCTGCACCCTCTCCAAAGCCTCTGCATCCTTCTGGTAGGTGAGCTGAACTGTACGCGATACCTCAAATGGCACCGAACTGAAGTTTCATACGGCTGCAACATGACTTGCCAACTTTCATACTCAATGCCCCGACCAATCCTTGCACCTACTTTACCATCTTATCCACTCGTCTTGCCATTTTCAGGGAGCTATGGACTTGGGCCTCAAGATCCCTCCGTATATCAATCCTCCCAAGTGTCTGGCCATTTACGGTACACTTTCCTCTTGAATTTGACCTCCCAGAATGCATTCCCTCACTCACTTTCTGTCAAAGGTTGGCACACTTCAGGGAAGCAGGAAGTGAGTCATTCGAATAATTCTCCAGCTTCTCCCTCAGTCTCATAACTATAGATAAAGACTGTGGAACATGCACCAAATTGGGACAGTAGAGTTTTGTAGTCTGGATGTTCATGAAAGTGTAAGCTTTTTCCCGGGCTATATAAATAGACATGTCACTTTTATTTGACACTTTTATTATTTAAATGGAGAAAGACTGTAGAAAGTGGCAGCACAGAGATATTAGGGGCTCCTTTTGTAAAAGAGACTAACAGCTAGTGCACAATCTCAACACGTAATAGGGAAGGAACATGAAATTCTTTGAAATTTGCATCACAGGTAGACAGGTCGGTTAAGAATGTGATTAGCCTTCATTGCTCAGGTTCATTGGGTATAGGGGTTGGGACGCCATGTTGGGGTTGCACAGGACCTTGGTGAGGCCTCTTCTGGTGTACTGTGTCCAGTTCTGGTTGCCATGCTATAGGAAGGATATTACTAAACTGGACAGGGTTCAGAAAAGATTTCCAGGTTGTTGCCAATAATGGAGGACTTGAGACATAAAAATAGATCGGAAAGGTTGGGACATTTTTCACTTGAAGCATAGAAGGTCGAGGGGTGATTTTATTGAGGTTTATAAAATCATGAAGGGCACAGATAAAGGATCTGTTCCCTCGGATAGGGAGTTGAAAACTAAAGGGACATATTTTCAAGGTGAGAGGAGAAAGATTTAAGAAGGACATGAGGGGCAACATTTTAGCACAGGGAGTGCTTCATGTGTGAAATGAACTGTGAGAGGGAGTGATGGATGTGGGTACAGAGGATGCTGCCAGAGGATGGGTATATGAATGGGAAAGGTTTAGAGGAATATGGGCCAAGTGCTGGCAGATGGAACTAGATTAGCTTCAGAGATCTGGTCAGCATGGATGAGTTGGGCCGAAGGGTCTGTTGACGTACTGTACATCTCTATGACTCTGTGACATGATGAATAGGAAAGATTTGGAGGGATATGGGCCAGGAGCAGGCAGGTGGGACTAGTTATAGATTGCAATTATGGTCAGCATGGATTGGTTGGGCCGAAGGGTCTGCTACCATGCTGTAAGACTCTCTGAAATGTTGGCCTCTGTTTCAAAGGGAATCAAACATAAACATAAGAAAGGTTTGGAAATCCTATACAAGGCAGTAGTCAGGCCCACAGTTGTAATACAATGCACAGCTGGGGGCCTCTTACCTGAGGAAAGATAGACTGGATGGGAGGCAGGTCAGTGATGGTACATTCGGCTGATCCTAGGTTAGAGGGATTTTCTAGCGAGAAGAGATTGCGTAGTTTGGACTTGTACTTCCCTTGTACTTTCCTCTCCATTGCCTGACTAATTTTGAATTCATTTGGATACCTTAATATCCAGCTGATGGACTTTTATTTAACTCCCTCCCAGGTCTCCTGTGTTGGCTCCTCACGAAGTAACAACTTGATTTGGAAATTGTGCTTGTTTGCAAATCCCTTCATGAACACCCAGCCCTGATGATTGCCTCCAACAGTGGTAGCGCTGTTTGCCTCAAAGTGGGGTGGACACGGGTTCAACGTACCCCACTGCGGGGCTGGAGTGTGGAGATTAAGACTGACTCACAACTGCCGTACCGAGCACGCACGAGACCAAAGCAGATCATTGGCTCAGCGAGCGCGCCACTGGTGGGATCGCACTGTGCGCTAAAAAACGCCGTGTTTCCGCCATCACTGCGCGATGCTCCTCCGGAGCACGGCGTGGGCCTCAAATGCTGAGAGGTTCATTGGGGTCTCTCTTCCCTCCATGACGTGTACTCCACACGCTGCATCCAAAAGGCATTCTGGAGGACCCCACACACCCCTCACCCCTTCTCCCCCCTGCCATCTGGCAGAAGATTCCGGAGCATTCGGTCTCTCACGGCCAGACTGTGCAACAGTTTCTTCCCCCAAGCCATCAGACTCCTTAACACTGTATCGTCAGACTCTATTCCATCTGAAACTCTTTGAATTCCTGCTAGAACAATGTTTTATTAATTATCATTCTTTTATTACACTACAATTTCTACACTGTGCCTAGCATCTTGACATATCTAGAAGTACAGTGCCATTTTGCACTTCTTATGCGATTTTATGCCACCCTGCGTATGACCGTGCTGTTTGTGCATGTAACACCCTCCGTCCTGGAGGAACGCGGTCTCGTTTTTACTGTATCAGTTGTATCTGGTAGAAATGACAAACAGAGCTACTCCTGACGCTCGACCTGACTCTAAAAATGTGCATTAGGGTGCCCTGCGGACGTGAGAGTTGCTATCCAAATGCAAGTCTTTTTGCAACAGTTCATGGTCTCTCTCTAGGCAAAAATGGGTACTGCAGATGCTGGAGATCTGAGTCAATATTAGAGTGGTGCTGGAAAAGCACAGCAGGTCAGGGAGCATCCAAGGAGCAGGAAAATCGAGTTCAGTCATCTCAGGTTCAATGAAGCAGTTAACAAAGTCAATTCAATGCAAGATGGCGTCAAACAGACCGGAAACAGGCCCTTCGGCCCAACTTGCCAATGCCGACTGGGTTTCCTGATTTTGTTGATTTTCCTGCTCCTCGGATGCTGCCTGACCTGCTGTGCTTTTCCAGCACCACTCTAATCTTGACCATGGTCTCCCTCTGTTGACTGAGAGCAACAGTCCATTTAAAAATGGGAGGCGGGGGGGGGGGGGGGTGGGGGGGGGGGGTGGGGGGGTGGGGGTGGGGGGGGCGGTGGGGAGGAGCGTGTGGTTTGTGAGGGGAGGAGGTTGTTGGACCGAAGCACTGCTTGGCCAAGAAAAGCAAATGGCTGACTAAAGTTAGGTCTCCATGTTCGACCTTTGGTGTTTGCGACGTCTATGTCATAAACACAACCAGGTCAGCTTTCATTGCAGGTTCTGTGACAAGTGGTCGTGTGTTACTGCTGGACAAATGATTTCATCATGAGCTTTGGGGGAATGGTGCCCAGATGAGAATATTTGTCTGCAGCACAGTTAAGTACAGGATGATGTCATTGCCATTATCCACCTCCTAGTGTAGTACTTCCAGATGTGTATAATATATATATATATATATATACCTCATTATTCCATATCAGCCAATTTCAGATGTACAAGCTATTCTTGGTTTTGAAATTACAAAAATGTTTTTAAATTCCTATTTATCTTACTAAGTTCGACAAAATCTGCAATTTCCTACCAGCTTCATGTGTGAGAACTGGCTGTTACGTTCACGGCAATAGAATGGCATTCAGTGCCAAGATTCGCACCTCGGATTGATATGGGTGATGCCAGGCACGAGAGGTTATAGACATCGGGGCGGCACAGTGGCTCAGTGGTTAGCACTGCTGCCTCATAGCACCAGGGTCCCAGGTTTGATTCCAGCCTTGGGCGACTGTCTGTGGGGAGTTTGCACATTCTCCCCGTGTCTGCGTGGGTTCCCTCCGGGTGCTCCGGTTTCCTCCCATAGAAAATGCACTCAGATAACTATGTGACCTGGAAAGGTTTGGAGGGATGTCGAGCTGGTGGGGCTAGTTTAGTTTGGGATCATGGACTGAAGGGTCTGTTTCTGTGCTGTTTGGCTCTATGTGTGGGTCAGTTGGATTGGAAATGGGGAAATACACAGTAATAGGGTGTGGATCTGGATGGGGCGCGCTGTAGAGGATCTCAGTGTGGACTCAATAGGCCGAATGATCTGCTTCCACACTGTAGGGATTCTAGGACCAGGGCTCTATTCGCCCTCCCTCTTTCTCTGACGTGACCTGTTTAACATGACAAAGGTCCGTGAGGAAGGCACACAGGACTTGTGTGACTTATTTCTCTCTAGCTGTGTTTCTGTCTCCACAGATGCTGCCAGCTCTATTGAGTTTCTCCAGCAACATTTGCTCTGTTTGAACTTAGCGTTTCTCTCTTTCATTCATGGGGGGTAGTGTGCACTTGTCACCTCTGCCCCTGTGAGAGCAAGTTGAGGGTCTGGAGTCACATGTAGGCCAGGCTGAATAAGAGTGGCAGATTTCCCCCTCTAAAGGGCATTCATGAACAAATTGGGATTTTATTTTTCACGAAAATAATCATGATAATTTCTGTAGCCATTATTACCAAAACCTGCTTTTCAATTTACGATTTATGAATTGAATTTTAATTCTATCTGCTGATGTGACCCAGTCTCCCCAAGATATTTGGCTGGGCTGTGTATAGTCAACTCAGGGACATGACCACAACATCACCATCTCCCCTTGTCTTCACTGATGTCCCATGTTCAGTGAGACCCCTGAAAAATAAGAGATGGAGATAACTAGTCCTTCTGCCTCAGGTTTGTAGATAATTTCCAACGACATTGTAACACACTTCCGGAGCAGGTAGCACTTGAACCCGGGCCAGCTGGTGTAGAGGCAGGGACACTACCATTGCACCACAAGACGCTATCTGTTTCAGGTTTGTAAGTGTGTACATTACAGTGATGACTTCCAAGGTGTTTTCTGGAGCTTTCTAATATGAGGAGTTGAGACAAATCGATGCGTTCCATGGGAAGCTGGATAAACGCATGAGAGACTGATGGTTGGAAGGAGTAAGAGCAGGACTGGATAATTCAGGCCGAGCCTCCATGTGGGGAGATGTTGCTCAATCGAATAGTGGCCTCAACTCTATTTCTCTGTCTGCCTGTTGGCACTTTACTGATTCAGTCTAACTCATCCATTCGCATGCTCCCTAACCCACCCAATCCCATACTCCCTAACCCACCCATTCCCATGCTGTCTAACCCACCCATCCCCATGCTCTCTAACCCACCCATTCCCATGCTCTCTAACCCACCCATTCCCATGCTCCCTAACCCACCCAATCCCATACTCCCTAACCCACACATTCCCATGCACCCTAACCCACCCTTTCCCTTGCTCTCTAACTCACCCATTCCCATGCTCCCTAACCCACCCATCCCCATGCTCTCTAACCCACCCATCCCCATGCTCCCTAACCCACCCATTCCCATGCTGTCTAACCCACCCATTCCCATGTTCCCTAACCCAGCTATTCCCATGCTCTCTAACTCACCCATTCCCATGCTGTCTAACCCACACATTCCCATGCTCTCTAATCCACTCATTCCCAGGCTCTCTAACCCACCCATTCCCCTGCTCCCTAACCCACACATTCCCATGCTCCCTAACTCACACATTCCCATGCTTCCTAACCCACCCATTCCCATGCGCTCCAACGCATCCATTCCCATGCTCCCTAACTCACCCATTCCCATGCTTCCTAACTCACCCATTCCCATGCTTCCTATCCCACCCATTCCCATGCTCCCTAATCCACCCATTCCCATGCTCCCTAACTCAGCCATTCCCATGCTCTCTAACTCAGCCATTCCCATGCTCCCTAACTCACCCATTCCCATGCTTCCTATCCCACCCATTCCCATGCTCCCTAATCCACCCATTCCCATGCTCTCTAACTCACCTATTCCCATGGTCCCTAACCCAGCCATTCCCATGCTCCCTAACCCACCCACTCCCATGTTCCCCAACCCACCCATTCACCTGCTCCCTAACCCACACATTCCCATGTTCCCTAACCCACCCATTCCCATGCTCCATAACCCACCCATTCCCATGCTCCCTAACTCTCCCATTCCCATACTCCCTAATCCACCCATTCCCATAGTCCTTAACTCACCCATTCCCATGCTTCCTAACCCACCCATTCCCCTGTTCTCTAACCTCCCCCATTCCCATGCTCTCTAACCCACCCATTCCCATGCTCCCTAACCCTCCCATTCCCATGCTCCCTAACCCTCCCATTCCCATGCTCCTTAACCCACCCAATCCCATGCTCCCTAACCCCCCCCCCATTCCCATGCTCTCTAATCCATCCATTCCCATGCTCCCTCACCCACCCCTTCCCATGCTCACTAACCCACCTATTCCCATGCTCCCTCACCCACCCTTTCCCATGCTCCATAACCCACTCATTCACATGCGCCCTAACCCACTCATTTCCAAGCTCCCTAACCCACCCATTCCCATGCTCTCTAACCCACCCATCCCCATGCTCCCTAACCCACCCATTCCCATGCTCCCTAACCCACCCATTCCCATGCTCCCTAACTCTCCCATTCCCATGCTCCCTAACCCTCCCATTCCCATGCTCCTTAACCCACCCAATCCCATGCTCCCTCACCCACCCCTTCCCATGCACCCTAACCAATCCCGCCCCCATTCCCATGGTCCCTAACCCACCCATTCCCATGCTCCATAACCCACCCATTCCCATGCTCCCTAACTTTCCCATTCCCATGCTCCATAACCCACCCATTCCCATGCTCCCTAACCCACCCAATCCCATGCTCCCTAACCCACCCATTCCCATGCTCCCTAACCCCCTCCCATTCCCATGCTCTCTAACCCACCCATTCCCATGCTCCCTAACCCACCCAATCTCATGCTCCCTAACTCCCCCCACCCATTCCCATGCTCCCTAACCCCCTCCCATTCCCATGCTATCTAACCCACCCATTCCCATGCTCCCTAACCCACCCAATCTCATGCTCCCTAACTCCCCCCACCCATTCCCATGGTCCCTAACCCATCCATTCCCATGCTCCCTAACACACCCATTCCCATGCTCCCTAACCCACTTATTCCCATGCTTCTGAACCTACCCATTCCCATGTTCCCTAACCCACCCATTTCCCTGCTCTCTAACCCACCCATTCCCATGCTCCCTAACCCACCCATTCCTATGTTCCATAACGCACCCATTCCCCTGCTCCCAAATTCACCCATTCCCATGCTCCATCACCCACCCATTCCCATTCTCCATAACCCACCCATTGCCATTCTCCATAATCCACTCATTCCCCTGCTCTCTAACCCACCCATTCCCCTGCTCCCTAACCCACCCATTCCTATGCTCCCTAACCCCCCATGTCCTTGATCTCTAACCCACCCATTCCCATGCTCCCTAACTCTCTGATTCAATGCACCATAACCCACACATTCCCATGATCCATAACCCACCCATTCCCATGCTCTATAACCCACTCATTCCCATGCTCCCTAACTCACCCTTTCCCTTGCTCCCTAACCCACCCATTCCCATGCTCCCTAACCCACCCATTCCCATGCTCTCTAACCCACCCATTCCCATGCTCCCTAACCCCCCCATTCCCATGCTCCCTAACCCACTCATTCCCATGCTCCCTAACTCACCCTTTCCCTTGCTCCATAACCCACCCATTCCCATGCTCGCTAACTCACCCATTCCCATGCTCCCTAACCCACCCTTTCCCATGCTCTCTAACCCACCCAATCCCATGCTCCCTAACCCCCCCATTCCCATGCTCCCTAACCCACCCCATCCCATGCTCTCTAACCCACCCATTCCCATGCTCCCTAACTCTCTGATTCCCATGCACCATAACCCACGCATTCCCATGATCCATAACCCAACCATTCCCATGCTCGCTAACTCATCCATTCCCATGCTCCCTAACCCACCCATTCCCATGCTCCCTAACCCACCCTTTCCCTTGCTCTCTAACACACCCAGTCCCATGTCCTCTAACACACCCATTCCCATGCTCCCTAACCCACCCAGTCCCATGCTCTCTAACCCACCCATTCGCATGCTCTCTAACCCCACCCATTCCCTTCCTCCCTAATCCACCCATTCCCATGCTCCCTCACCCCCCCCCATTCCAATTCTGTCCAACCTCCCCACTCTGGAACTTGTTTGGTTTGCGATTACAGTTAGCATGGACTGGTTGGGCCGAAGGGTCTGTTTCCGTGCCTTTTGATTAACTGGAACGTTTGCCCTTATCACAAGGATGATGGAACACAAAACTCAGCCTTGAATATATTCAACAGCCAACGACCATCTCAAAGAAAAGTCTGAAAAGGACGATTCTTTCTTCTGGAATGATACCTTCTGTTAATGGATTGCTATCCAAGAGGTAATGTCCTCTGTCTCTCCTCCTTAACCTCCCCCATGAATTGTACATGCTTCAAAATGGCCACGTCTGACAACCCCCTCCCCTCCCCCACCAAAGACCCAGCAGTATAGGCCCAACCTGCTCAACCATTCCTCAGAAGACAAACCCCTGTATCCCAGGAAACAGCCAAATTAATCCCCTTTGAACCATATCCGATGTGAGTCTTTTCACCCATTCCACACCCCCCCCACCCCACTCCACTGCTTAAACAAGGAGATCAAAAGTGTACACAGTTCTCAAAGGGCTGTCTCACCATCTTGTGTACCATTGCAGAAAGTCTTCTCTTGCTTTTGTGCTCCATCATCCTTGTGATAAGGGCCAACGATCCAGTTAATCAAATGGTGCGCGGAAACAGACCCTTCGGCCCAACCAGTCCATGCTGACTGTAATCGCAAACCAAACTAATCCCACTTGCCTGACCCTGGGCCATAACCCTCCAAACCTTTCCTCTTCATGTACTTACCCAAATGTCTTAAATGGTGTAACTGTACCCCATCCACACCTTCTCTGCCAGTTCATTCACACACACACATACCCCTCTGTGCAAAAAAAAGGTTCGCCCTACATGTCCTTTTTAAATCCTTCCCCTTTCACCTCAGAAATATAGCCCCTAGGTTTGCATTACTCTACTGTAGGGGGACACCCTTGTCCACGCCCCTCATGATTTTATAAAACTCAATACAGTCGCCCCTCAGCCTCCTGCGTTCCAGTGAAAGACATCCCAGTCTATCCGGTCTAATTTTAAATCTCATGCCCTGCATTCCCGGCAATGACCTGGTAAATATTTTCCGACCCCTCTCCAGTTGAATAATATCCTTCCTATAACAGGACAACTAGAGCTGCACACAGTACAAGGGAACCTTGATTGTCCAGCATCCAGTTAACTGAACCTCAGATCATCCAAACAACATCGCAAGGTCCCAGTGTGTGGCTAACTATGGCACCTATTATCCAGCATTTGGTTAACTGAATGAAATACTCCGCGCCCGCGTCCTTCGGAAAATCGAGGTTCCTCTATACTGCAGCAGACGCCTCGCCAATGTACGATACAACCTCACCATGCATGCTGATGCTATGTGGTTCACGTGAAAGGGTGGCATGCAGGCTCAGTGGTTAGCACTGCTGCCTCACAGCATCAGGGTCCCTGGTTCGATTCCACCCTTGGGTGACTGTCTGTGTGGAGTTTGCACATTCTCTGTGTGGGTGTGCTCTGGTTTCCTCCCACAGTCCAAAGATGTGCAGATCAGGGTGAATTAGCCATGGGAAATTGCCTGTAGTGTTAGGTGCATTCGTCAGTGGGAGAATGATGGGGTTTGGGTTCAGAAATACGGTTACGTTTAGAGATAAGGGTTTGGGTTAGGGTCTGTGATAGTGTTAGGGTTAGGGTTAGGGTAGTGTTCAGGATAGGGTTTGGGTTACTTTTAGGGATTGGGTTAGGGTTAGGGTTAGGGTTTGATTCGGGATAGGGTCAGGGTTTTGGTATCTTTCGTTTTGTTTTTTTAAAATTTTTCTTTCCCCCCACATTACCACCTGACCGTGGTAGTGCTTATATTTTCCCCAGCCCCCATGTTGTGTGCGTGCAGGTGTGAGACACAGTGAAAGACAACAGATGGACAACTGGGTGGGTTACTCTTTGGTGGGTTAGTGTGGATTTGATGGGCCGAAGGGCAGGCTGTAGGGAATCTCATCAAAAGGATCTGCAGATATTATTTAAGTGGAGAGAGTTTGCAGAAAACTACAGAACAAAGGGACTTGTCAGTCCTTATCAATGAATCATAAACAGCCAGCATCCAAGTTCAGCAGGTAATAGGGAGTTCCTTGGGAATATGTGCCTTTATTCCAAAGGGAATGGAGTATGGCGCTAGATAAGGCCTTAGTCAGACCACAGCTAGAATATTGTGAACAGGTTTGGACCCTTTATCAAAGGAAAGATAGACTGGCTTTGGAGGCAATCCAGAGCAGGTTCACTGGGCTGAGACCAGGAAAGGTTGAGTCAGTTGGGCCTGGATTCATTGGCGTTTCAAAGATTGAGAGTAGAACTTACTGAAACATACAAGATTTTGAGGCAATTTTACAGGGTAGACACAGATTGGTTCCCCCTGTGGGAGAGTGTGGCGCTAGAAAAGCACAGCAGGTCAGGCAGCATCCAAGGAGCAAGAGGGTCAACATTTCAGGCATACGCCCTTCATCAGGAATGTTGGGGGGGAGAAGGGGACTGAGAGATAAATAGGAGGGTGAGGGTGGTGGTGGGGGGGGGCGGCAGTAGGTAAGCAATAGGTAGATGCAGGTGGGGGGTGATGGTGATAGGTCAGAGGGTACAGTGAAGGGGATAGGTGAGAAGGGAGATGGATGGGTAGGACAGTTGAAGAGGGCAGTGCCGAGTTGGAGGGTTGGATCTGGGATGAGGTGAGGGGGAGGGGAGATGAGGAAACTGGTGAAATTGATATTGATGCCGTGTGATTGGAGGGTCTCAAAGTGGAAGATGAGGCATTCTTCCTCCAGACGTTGAGTGGCTTGGATTTAGTGGTGGAGGAGGCCCAGGACATGGTGAAGGTTAGGAATAGTGTTAGGGATGGCCCTTAGGGATAGGATCAGAGTTAGGAAAAGGATTAGGATTATGGCTGTGGATAGAGTTTGGGATGGGGTTAGGATTAAGGTTAAGGATCACAGTTAGGGTTCGGAATAAGTTCAGAAATAGGGTTACGTTTGGAGATAAGTATAGGGAAAGGGATAGGGTTAGGATTAGAGATAATGTTAGGATTAGTGTTTGGGATAGGGTTAGGGTCTGCGTTAGTTTTAGGGAGAGGGTAAGAGTTAGGGATTGGGTTAGGGTTAGGGTAGTGTTCAGGATAGGGTTAGGGTTTGTGTTACTTTTAGGGATAGGGTTTGGGTTAGTTTTAGGGAGAGGGTTTGGGTTAGGGATTGGGTTTGGGATTGGGTTAGGGTTAGGGTTAGGGTTACGGTTTGGTTAGGGATAGGGTCAAGATTTTGGTATCTTTTGTTTTGTTTTTTTTTAATTTTTCTTTCCCCCCACATTACCATCTGACCATGGTAGTGCTTATATTTTCCCCAGCGCCCATGTTGTGTGTGTGCAGGTGTGAGACACAGTGAGAGACAACAGAAGGACAAATCTTTATTCAGTTTCCGCTACCAGGAAGAAAGGAAACACCCGAGTGGCCAGTGACAAGCAGTGCCCTTCACATCAAAGGGCAATGTGTGATCAAACAGTGAAGGGGAGGGTAAGGATTAAATCAAAATAAATTGGAGGGAGAAATAATGCACTCCACTCCCTGCAGTGCCCACCTCTCCCTGAAAACCTTGAGGGTGTTGGTCAACACAGCATGCTCCTTCTCCAGGGGCACCTATTTATAACTATCAGCTCCCTGATTGGACGAGGATAACATCCTGGTAGCTCATATTCTCCAATGTCTTCCTGGCTGACCTCACTACAATCACTACATTCTCTGACTCCAAGGACATGAGCTGTTTTTTTTTTTTCCCTCTCTGTGTTTTCTATCTCCTCCTGGGGCATGTTAGCACTGGGTCAGGTTTCTCAACTCTGCCCCCCCGGGGTACAGGTGGCGTGTGACTCCCTGTAGCTCTCTGCTTGCGCCCGGAGCATCTCGGATGAAATTTATCCTCCTCTTCAGACGGCGAAGGCATTGAGGTGGCGACATCTGGCACGGAACACCTCAGATCCCGAGGTATCTCCGAGCCTGATGGAGAGGGCAAACCCATCGAGAACATTGGGAAAGGCAGTCGAGGAGTCTGGCTGGTTTTGCTCCCCGCATCGTTTGTGGGTTTGCAGCTTTCAAATAGGCCAGATGCTTGCTCAGAGCAATAGCACTTACCCCCACTTTATACACCACCGGACCTGACCCCTCATTGACCCATGCAGGGCCATTCCCATGATTCCTCCATCCCTGAAGTAAACCTGTCTCTCTCTCTCGCTAAACAGAGTCTTGCGTCCAACATCAGCGTTCCTGATGCTGTTTCCCCCAACTACGGGGTGACGAAATGTCTGAAAACAAATCTTCCAGCTCAGTGAGCAAACCTACAACTAGAACCTCAACCTGAGCTACAAATCTTCTCAAAACTCGCCAAATCGCAACATTGTCCAGGAAGCTAAGTAGCATTGAGCTGCCTTCTCCCAGGCAGATACACCATGGGTGGTACTGCCACGCTCCCAGGCACAGCTGATAATCTCAGAGTTTGGACGCCGAGAGATCTGGTCCTGGCAACACTGAAGCAGCTGGTGGTGATGGGGGAAACCAAAAAGGCCGTCATCACCAGAATGGAGACATTTTCGGACCCAGAGAGACCAGATCGTGGCAGAGGATGGCATTACCTCCCTTAAGCTTATGCTCCAGTACAGACATGGGAGCCAGGGCATCTTTGATTTCCTTCACTTTATCTTCCAACAGGTATAACCTTATCTTGCTGACTCTGTAGCCCAAGTACGTCACTCTGGGCGCCTGGGACACATTTTTCTCTTCTCAGGTGTACGCCCAGCTTGGAGAAAAATCTCAGGACTATGTTAAAGCTCCCCAAGTGTTTTTTTTTTATTGGTCTCTCCTGTTGTGGGCGGCACGGTGGTTAGCACTGCTGCCTCACAGCGCCAGGGACCCGGGTTCAATTCCCGCCTCAGGCGACTAACTGTGTGGAGTTTGCACGTTCTCCCCGTGTCTGCGTGGGTTTCCTCCGGGTGCTCTGGTTTCCTCCCACACTCCAAAGATGTGCAGGTCAGGTGAATTGGCCATGCTAAATTGCCCGTAGTGTTAGGAAGGGGTAAATGTAGGGGTATGGGTGGGTTGTGCTTCGGCGAGGCGGTGTGGACTTGTTGGGCCGAAGGGCCTGTTTCCACACTGTAAGTAATCTAATCTAATCTAATTTCTGAAGTTATTAGCACATCATCTGGATAAATGGCACCCTGGGCTAGACCATGTAAAATGTTCTCCATCGTCCACTGAAATATGGTACAGACTGATGATAAAAACTTCGAGGAGAAAGTGAGGACTGGAGATCAGAGCTGAAAATGTGTTGCTGGAAAAGCGCAGCAGGTCAGGCAGCATCCAAGGAGCAGGAGAAACGTCGATTCTCCTGTTCCTTGGATGCTGCCTGACCTGCTGCGCTTTTCCAGCAACACATTTTCAGCACAGACTGATGATACCCCGAGATGGCGGTCTCGTGTATCGGTACAAACCCTGATGGTATTAAATATAGCATACTTTTGGGAATCCTCATCGAACTGTAAATGGAAGAACATGTGACTCATGTCCAGCATAGTCAGGGATAGCCCTTCCTGCTGGCTTTGCGTAAAAATCCTCGATGTGAAGGAGTGGGTATTTATCCAGCTGCAAGAAGCGGTTTATCGTTAGTTTAAAATCCCCACTAAGGCAAACCAACCCATCAGACTTCACAAACTGCCCATTCCACAGACCTGGAGCTGGGTTTGATGATACCTGCGCTCTTCCAGCTCCCCTGATTTCTGCCTCTACTTTTACTCTGCAACCTCTTTGGACTGTGGGAGGAAACTGGAGCACACCCACAGAGAGAACGTGCAAACTCCCCACAGTCACCCAAGGCTGGGAGCGAACCTGGGTCCCTGGGGCTGTGAGGTCCTGGTGCTCACCATTGAGCCACCCATTTCACTCTACAATTGGCTTTTGCTGTTTCAAAAAGTACTTGCTCAATCGCATGGCCAATTACAGATAACCACCAGCCAGCACGTTCTGCATTTGCACTCTCGTCACTTGGTTACTCACTGGGAACACCAGCATTTATTTCCCATTCACTGATTGTCCGCAAGAAAGTGGTGGTGAATCCCTCCAGCGTGGAAACAGGCCATTTGGCCCAACAAGTCCACACTGACCCGCCAAAGAGTAACGCACCCAGACCCATTCCCCTACCCTATATTTACCCCTAACTGATGCACCTAACAGCATGGGCAAGTTAGCATTGCCAATTCACCTAACCTGTACTTCTTTGGATTGTGGGAGGAAACCCACACAGACACGGGGAGAACGTGCAAACTCCACACAGACAGTCGCCCGAGGCTGGAATCGAACCTGGGTCCCTGGCGCTGCAAGGTAGCAGTGCTAACCACTGAGCTGCCCTGTTTGAACCTCGACAGTCCGGTGCTGTCTGGGGGCTGGGGGGGGGGGGGGAGGGGGGTGTGGGGGGCGGGGGGTGCGTTCCAGGATTTTGACCCAGTGAGAGCAAAGGAGCACTCATAAATGGAGTGTGATTTGGAAAGGGGGGTTTGTTCCCCTGTGCCTGTCACCTTGCCCCTTCCAGAGGTGGTGGGTGGGGAGGTACTGTCGAAGGTGGGTTGTCGCGATGCTTCTCAGCGATGGGTGTGCTCTGAGCGTTGGTGGTGGGCGTGAACGTTTAAGAGTGGGGAGCCCATTAAGCAGGGTCAGCAGGTGTGGCGCTGGAAAAGCACAGCCGGTCAGGCAGCATCTGAGGACCTGGAGAGCCATCTTTTCAAAGCAGAAGCTCTTGATCAGCCCGTGAAGTTGGACAATGTTGAGCTGGGTGGGGCTGAAACATGGGACGATGAGCTCGTTGGGAAGATACACACCAGTACTGACACAAGGGCCAGATGGGCCTGTTTCCAGGCAACTCTTGGCAGGGGGCGGCTGGAGGCTGCTGGTGGAAGGTGATGGCCTAGTGGTATTATCACTGGGCTGCTGACCCAGGTAATATCCTCCGGATGGAAGTTCAAATCCGACTACAGCAGATGGCGGCATTTGAACCCAATTTTTAAGAAGTCTGGAATTTAAGAGTTCAATGGCCATGAATTCAGTGCTGATTTGTTGGGGGAAAACCCACTCATGCCCCTTTAGGGAGAGAAATCTGCCAACCTCACCTGGTCTGGCCTACAGGTGTCTCCAGCAATGTGGTTGACTCTTAACCGCCCTCTGGCCAATAATTAGGGAAGGGCAATAAATGTTGGGCCCAGCCAGCGACGCACTCACCGTGAATGAGTTTTAAGGAATCTCAATAACATTTATCTCAGGAACACAGATTTCACCTTCGGAATCCTGGCCCCTCAAATGAGCTAAGAAAGGACTTAGCATTTCCACAGCCTGCTCCATGATTCAGTGAAGTTTCAAACTCGAAAGGTGTGGCGCTGAAAAGGCACAGTCCCTCGTCAGGAAGGGCTCGAAACATCGACTCTCCCGCTCCTCGGACACCACCTGACCGGACCTTCTGGACTCTGATCTCCAGCATCTGCTGTCCTCACCCTCTCCCCCTCTCCCAGAAGTTTCAAACTGCCCATTGAGTGACTGGCCTGAACCTCTGACCTTTGACCTTCCACACCACCTTTGCATCCAGAAGGATCGCAGATAAGTCAGCTGGTCTCCCGGCTCGAGGAGAGATGTTGCTAAACCTGAGAGGGTTCAGAAAAGGATGGCAACAGGATTGGAGGGGTTGAACAGGCTAGGGGCTATTTTCCCTGCAGCGTCAGAGGCTGAGGGGTTGATAAAATCATGAGGGCCATGGATAAGATAAATAGACAAGATCTTTTTCCGAGGTTAGGGTAGTCCAGAACTAGAGGGTTAGGGTGAGATGGGAATAGTTATAAAAGAGACCTAAGGGGCGACTTTTTCACCCAGAGGGTGGTACGTGTATGGAATGAGCTGCCAGAGGAAGTGGTGGAGGCTGGTACAATTACAGCATTTAAAAGGCATCTGGATGGGTATATGAATAGGAAGGGTTTAGAGGGATATGGGCCAAGTGCTGGCAAATGGAAATAGATTAATTTTGGATATCTGGTCAGCATTGTCGAGTTGGACGGAAGGGTCTGGTCAAGTGCTGTACATCTCTATGACTCTATGACCCACTCCCACTGTCCCTCAAACCCCTCAGTCTGAAAACCAGCAGCCCCCAGTACATGTGAAGCCCAGGGACAACAACGAGGTGAAGGTCGAGGTGGGGAAAGGCTTGGGACAGCTCTCCCAGTGAGGAGATGACTCCCTTGCACCATTGCAGCACTGCACCAGCCTTACCTGTAAGGGTTAACATGCAGGGGTGTTTGGGAAACCCACTCTCTCTCTCTCTCTCTCACACACACACACAGTTATTCCGCCCCGACAGAAACAGCTTGTCAATGATTGCTACTCCCTCTCTCGGTTAGCCGGGTCGCCTAGTGCACGGGAGAGAGTTACAGAAGGACCCAGCTGGTTCCGGGTTTACTCAATACCGGGAAACGGCGGCGGAGAGAGAGAGAGAGAGTGATCGTGGGAAAGACAGAGAGACACCCGGGAGAGACAGAGAGAGATAGAGAGCAATAGAGGGAGAGAGAGATACAGGGTAGAGAGAGAGAGAGTGAGAAAGCTATATAGGGAGAGAGAGAAAGCAAAGAGGGAGAGAGAGAAAGACACACGGGGAAGTGAGAGACCGAGTAAGGCATAGGAGAGAGGGAAGGACATAGGGGAAAGAGAGAGAGAGATTGGGAGGAGAGAGAGAGGGAAAGACATAGGGGAAAGAGAGAGAGAGATTGGGAGGAGAGAGAGAGGGAAAGACATAGGGGGGAGAGAGAGAAAAAGACACGGGAGAGAGAGTGTGTGAGAAATACAGGAGAGAGAGAAAGACGAGTTGGAAAGATAGGGGAGAGAGTGTGACAGAGGCAAGAGAGAGAGAGAGTGAGAAAGACATAGGGGAGAGATACAGAGAGAGAGAGAGAGTGGGAGACGAGTGAGAGAGAGGGGGGAAAAACAATAGTGAGAGAAGAACAAAATAAAAGAGAGAGGGAGACCGCAAGAGAGTAGGAGAGAGCGAGAGAAACACCGAGATAAACAGAGAGCGAGTGCAGAGACAGGGCCAGCATCTGGTTAACATCCAGATCAGGGCAAGTCAGGGAAAAGCCCTCCAACCCCCTCCTCCTGCCTTGAGCAGCCCGACCAGGCTGCATTGGGAGGGTGGAGGGGGCAGGGCCTTTAGAAGCTGCTCCCACCTCCCCTCCTTCTCCCTCCCCTCCCCTCCTCTCTCTCTCTCTCTCTCTCTGGGTCTATTGTGGAACTCAGATTATCGTGGTTTGCAGCTGATGCACGGGAGATTGAGAGTGTGTGTGGGACTTCAGCTCGGATGGGAGTGGATAGCTTTTTGATTTCCTGATCCTGGGAGAGAGGGGAGGGTGGGGGTGGAGAGAGAGGAGGGGGTGGGGGGGGGGGGTGAGGAGAGAGGTGTCCATCTGTTTACTAGTAAAAGCTGACCTAATCTGAAAGGTGTGGATGCTAATACGGGGGGGGTGGGGTGGGGGGAACGTTTCTCTGGCTTCCCCCTCTCTCTCTTTCTCTCTCCCCACCCTCCCTCACGCTCTCTCCCTCTCTCCCACCCTCCCTTCTAAGGTTTTAATCATCATTCATTTGGAAAAGTGACACCACCGCTTCTGGATGGACGAGCCAAGCGGACAGAAGATTGCAGATCCAACACCGATTACATCTCCAGTGGCGACAGAGCGGCTTTGCATCGACTTGGTTTTCATTTGGAAATTGTGACCTTACATTTTCAACAGAGAGAGAGAGAGGGAGAAACCCTACACACACACACACACACACACACACACAGATGTATCAATGATCAACAGAGGCACAGAGAGAGTGCGTGCGTGAAAGAATCATCTTCCAATTTCTGGGGATTTTTAAGATTGTCAAAAAAAAAATCTACATCGGCAAAAAAAAAATTTCATCTGGCAAAATCCAGCGGCCGTGTGCTCACAATAAAGGCTGCCTTTTTAAAAAAAAGAGACACAGAGAGACAAGACTAGCTATAAACACGCTGGCTGATGGCACAAAGGGTAGGTATGGGAGCGACAGCCCGCTACCCCGGGCGAATTGGGTCGCCTTAGCCGCCCGCAGTGTCCCGCTTGTCGGCCTGGGCAGGCAGGAAGGCCCGCTGTGGTTGTGCTCTTGGCTTGTTGTTATCTCCGTTGTTACTATCCGTCTCTTTTATTTGATGTTACAAGGCACAGATTTCTTCTTTTGTGAAGTCATGTTAAAGACGGCCGCTTATTTGTAGTATTGCTGGATTTATGTGTGTGTGTGTGTGTGTATGTGTATGTTCCCCAACACTTCCCCCCTCTGTCTCTGGTGATATGATGGTTTTTCTGTGGGTTTCCGAGTCCGCCCGGGATATTTTGAATGTTCATTTTGTGATGTACATTTTTGTTTTTATTTCCCCCCCCAAATATTCTGCTGTCTCTCTTTCTCTCTCTCTGTACTGCGCGATCCCACAAAGGGACACTCTGCAGTTTGAGAAAATGAGATTGAATTTAATTTAAACCCTTTAGGCAGTAGAATCACAGCCGAGCCTAACATGTAAATCTCGGATAGAACTGTTCATATCTAATGTAGCCCCAGCCTGGCAGTGTCTTTGCAACATAGTTAATGGCACTTTCACTTATTTTGGATTGTTCGTGCTGGTTGAAACCCTGTATTTAAGTTAATTATTTGCCTTGGGAGTGTTTGAATTGTGTGTTTCTTCTGACACCCCCCCCCCTCTCCCCCCACCCCAGCCCCCGGTCCATTTTGAACGTTACAAAGTAGGTGCATTGAAAGCATTCTCCCCTCTCCCGCCCCTCCAAGTTCTAAACCAAACACCCCGCTCCCCAAAATGTTGTTCTCTTGCAAACAGAGGGTGCGGGCGTGGAACCGTCTGGTGGAGGTCTCGCTAGAAACCCTCTGGACTTGAGTTTCTCTTGCACTCCGGTGCGGTGGGTGTTGTACAAAGTTCCAAAGATGTTTGAAGAACAAGTTTCCAGAAAGTGAGGGTCGATTGTGGTGTGTTCTCCTGAGAGAGAGTGTGTGTGTGTATGTTTCTTTTATACGTTTTGTATGTGTATATTTTGTCTGCTACAGGATCTGAGTGTTTTCGTTTAAATATGTGTAGTTTTAAAATAAACCCTCCTGTGTCTAATTTCACCCCCCCCCCCTCTCTTTTTTTCACCCCCATTTTAACTTTCCCCTTCTCACTTTATTTCTCCAGTATGATGAGCTGTCCCATTATGGGATAGACGGGGTGTCCATGGCGAGTTATGGAGATTCACACGTCTCTCGGAATCTGGGTCACCATCTGAACCACGGCCCCGGCATTCACGCACAACACTACCCGCCTGCAAGTGCATCTCACCGGGCGCCGCTACCTGGGAGCTTGGGTAACACCATCAATGACAGTCTGAAGAGAGAAAAGGACACCATATACGGGTAGGCTACTCTCCTTCCTATGCACACACACACACACACAAAATAGGGTTGGATGTAAGGGAGGGGGGGGGGGGGGGGAAGATATTTTTTTCTTGAACAAGTGGTGTTGACTATCAATTATATTGTGTGTGAGGGGAGAGTTCAGACTGTGCTGGGAAACAGAGAGAGAGAGAGAGAAACTGGCAACGCAAGAGGAGTTTGTCAAACTTTTTAACTGCAGAGGCAAAAACAGACGGAGAGCAAATAAATTTGCAGAAAGTGGGGGGGGGAAGAACACATAGATGGAGGGTGCGATGAGGCAAGAGTTGGGAAGCGAGTGTTCGAAAAATGTCACAGAGCGTGGAGCGGTCGGTGAGGGGGACTCCCCTGTTCATAGTCCACACTGATTCGCCTTAACGTGGGGAACATCCTGAAGTCAAGGGTAAAAGTGAAGTTTACAAGTAGAATCGAGGATTGGACTTTTTGTTTTAGGGCCGTCGGATCAAATTGTAGCCCTCTGTGTTTGGAGTTCTCTGCAACCTTTTCACGCTCCCAAACCACCCCCTCCCCCCCAAAAAATGTGCTTTTGGATCGTTTATTGGGACGATAAGGGGTTCCCTCAGCCGGGGTCTCAGTCGCTCTAGCCCAGAGTTTTAAAAGAGTAAATTGTCAAATCGCCAACCGCAGATGAGGGTAAATATTTTATACATTTCTGGAATGTCTAACAGCCAAACCCCCCTGTGCAGTGAGGGTAAACGTTATCCTCAATATCACCCCGTGGGGTTCCCCATCCCTAGCTCCAATGTATTTACCGTGGTCGACTTTGCTTCCCCCAAACTCGTGTCTGTTTTAAAGAGTTGCATATTTGCCTTTATTATTTGAGAACTGGTGTCAAAAATCTAGAACGGTTTGAGCGTTGAGGGGGAACCTCTTTCTCCCCCTTTCTCTGGGGAATTTTTGACAGTTAAAGGGAGTCAGGGATTGAGCGGGGGCTGTGTTGACTAAGGGACTGAGCCATTGTATTTTAAAGATAATCTTTTGAAATCTCCCTTTTTTAAAAAAAAATCTAACTTGCAATATCTGATGTGGTTTATAAAGATCTGAACATCAAGAGTCGGGAGAGATCAGAGATAACAGTATTTCAATTCTCCGACATTCTTGTTATTAACAAACAGAGAGATACATTTCACACCAATTTCTCTCGAGTTTATACACATACCGGGGGAAAAAAAGGAAACATACAAACTTTTTGGCAAAATATATTTTTGCAGCAATTCTTCAACTCTGCACGATTTGAGTGCCAATCAAAAATAGAAATTGCTGGAAAAGCTCAGCACAATTTAAGTGTGTGGATAATATTTAAAGAGTGGTAAATTTACTGATTTGAAATACTTTGACAAAATTGTATTTTTTCAACAATTTTTCAACTTTGCACGATTTGAGTGTCAATCAAAAATAGAAATTGCTGGAAAAGCTCAGCACAATTTAAGCGTGTGGATAATATTTAAAGTATGTTAATATTTTGGCAAAATATATATTTTCCAGCAATTCTTAAGCTCTGCACGACACCGTTTGTGTGTATGGATAATGTTGAAGATTACTCGTTGAAATTTTAAAAATTCTCTCACTAGGACTATGTCCTGTACTTACTATCAGAGAGATATCTATGCAGGGTTAATTATTTACAGTGCAGACTGAATCGTGCTGAAAAAAAACCCATACTTCCAAAAAAAAATAATAAATGGAACTGACTCACTCCAATTTGGAAGACTGGTTCAGGTGAACGGGTTAGAGGGGGGGGGAATCCAGATTAGATCCTATTGATTCAGACTCTCGCCCTCTCTCTTTTACCCGTCCAAATGAGAGGGGGGGGGGGGGCAAATAATCTGAAAATTTCTCCCCATTCCAACCCCTCTACATGAATTGAGAACAGAATAAATGGTGCCTAAAGCCAAGCGGTCTGAGAGTTGATGCTGTTACAAAGACAGAATTTCCACCTATTTTCACAGCGATGTGTTAATCTCCACTCACCCACCGCTGTTGCTCTAATACTTGAGTATTTTACGAGCTAGCTTTGTACGATACTTGCTTCCACGATAACACCTCGCAAACTGCCCACATTTAAAAACCAATAGATTTCCCCCTCCAAGTATTTTAAACTGCTGGAGAATTTGAGCAATACTTTCTGCATTTGGGCCGGTAACGTTTTTTTTTAAAGGCACCGGGCTGTTTCTTTTTTTTACCCAAAAAAATAAAAATAAAAACAGATGCTATTTTTCAGGGGGATTTTTGTTTCTGGCTCCCGAGCCCGTGACTCTGAACAAACGCGAGCTACTTAACTGGGAGCGTGAGACAGGCTCATTCCTGTTTCACATGTTCTGTTAAAATGTTAAATCATAATTGCAGTGTGGAGGGCGAGGGTTAACGGGAACTGTGTGTTAATCACACAAAAATGTCCTTAGCGCCCAATACTTGTGTGTATTTAATGAGCTGATCTTTTTGACTGTACGGTCAGTTGACAGATTTCACACACTCTCTAGTTTTCAGTGGTTTTTTTTAAAAAGTTATTTCATTTTAAAGTTATTTCTTTCTTTTTCCCCTAAGCATTTCATATTCTTTTCCTCTCGTGCTCCAACAAGGAAATTAAACGCCGTGGTAAAAACGCGGCAGTCTCTAATGCAAAGCTAAACTCGTTATACAGGCACTTAGCCAATGCTCTCAAATAAAGAGATATGTGTTACAGAATGAGTCCCACTCCTTAAATTTGTCAGGTTGTGAAGAATGGACTAACATGCACCAATATTTTTAACATTGAATGTGCACTAACTGTATATCGTATCTAAAGCACTTTGTACGTATATAAAACGCACACAGCAAAGAAATATATTTACCATTTGCTCTTTCTGTCTTCTGTATTCTCTCGCTCGGCTGTTTTGCAACAGCGAAGATGCTGGTATTTTAGATTTTATAATTACGTGCACTATACACCATTTCAACAGCAAAAAACCCTGTTGTTAAAAATGATTACTTTTCCAGAATAGCTCAAATTTATCTTCTTGTTTGTATTGTAAATGATGCACAGTAGAGAATTGACTGCACTTGGGCATGTGCAGAGTCACCTATTTTTCTGACTTTATTTAGCCTTCAGTAAAAGTAACTCTGTCCCCCAACTGTTAATTTTCTTACTTATAAATATCTGTGTCTATTAACTTTGGACCCCTCTATTCGCTGCTGGTTTTTCTTCACGTTTTGCACATTAAAAAGAGAACAGTTTCTCAATTGCAAATCTTTTTTTTTAGAAAGGGAACATTTCGGTTCTTTTATTTTGCTCGGTTTAGGAGGTGATTTTTTTTAAAAAATTGTTTTTAATTCTGCATTCATATTTTTGATCATTCAATCTCTCTCTCTCCCCCCCCCCCCCACCTCCTTCCCTCCCAAATTAAACAGGCACCCTCTATTCCCTTTGCTGGCCCTGGTGTTTGAGAAGTGCGAACTCGCGACGTGTACTCCCAGGGACTGCGGGATGGCCGGAGGAGATGTGTGCTCATCAGATTCCTTCAATGAAGACATCGCCGTGTTCGCTAAACAGGTTTGGAGAGAGAGGGAGGGAGATGGGATTGGGGGCGACTCAAGGGGACAGCGTGCAAGAGCGAGTTTAGAGACAAGTTTCAGTTGTCAGGGAATTTCTAACAACAGTGCATTGTACAATATGGGTGCAATAATATATTTTTAAAAAGAAGCGGGGTGGGGGGTGAATGCATTCCAGGTTACTGATTCAAATCAGCCACAAATCTGCCCAAAGATCTTTTGAAAAACAACCCCCCTTTTGGTGTTGTAAATATATCGGCTTTGCACCGCTCCAGATGACCAAAAACAGTGTGAAATCTTTCTGATTAATTTCGGCTTGCACTGGTCTCCAGGATTAATTTAATCGCGGCGGATGTTCGTAAACGCGTCAATTCCAACTCAACATCAAACTGAAATGGGTTTAATTTCACTTGGCCCCGAAAGGGTTGATGCAGGGGTCAAACACTGGGGGAGAAGGGGGATGTCTCACATCCATCTCGTGGTCCATGGGGCAAGTTGGGATGGAGAGAGTTTCCACTCTCTTCCCTTCCACTCAGACCCCCTCGTCCCCCTGAAAGGCAAGCTCCCTGTAACGCTAGCTGGGGGAGACTTGAGCTATTGGAGAAAGCGGAAGGGGGGTAAGGATGGTCTCTGAGAGAGAGAGAGATAGTAGGAGAAGAGGCACAAACTGCAGGAGATCCCCACAGTAAATTCTGGCCGGGTGATTTCCCTACTGTCCCAAAACACAAACCGGGGTCTGGACAAATCCGAAATTATGAAAGGGTTCCTCTGGGTAAGAAGCCTTTCTGGCTGAGATTATTTAGCTCAGTGACTGCATGACTGGGAAACTGCAAGATTAGAGAGTAGATTGTGTATGTGTGTGTGTGTGAGAGAGAGAGACCGTGTAGCCTTTGAATGGGTAGATGGTGTTGGTGTTTAGATTGGGAGCCTGTGTAACCAGAGTGTGTAGAGACTGTCTACATGATGTTCCATGTCTTTTTGTACATGTATGACATCCCATGTCAGTATAAATGCTCCTCAATTAAATCTGTATGAGACTGGCTAATGATTTTGCTAGTGATCATTTATGTAACTATCAGTCTGGTGTGTTTGTGTGTGTTTGTGCGTGTATAACTCTCATTGTATGTGTGTGTGTAACTCTCACTGTATACGTGTGTGTGTAAATCCGTGTGTATATTTTCTCACTGTTTATGTATGTGTATCTGTAACTCTCACTGTGTGTATAACTCTTACTGCATGTGTGTGTGTAACTCATTATATATGTGTGCAAGTGTGAGAATATCAGGACCTGTGTTTGTGTGTGAGTTTGTCGCTGTATGTCCGTGTGTCTATATTTGTGTGTGTGCGTGTGTTTGTGTGTGTGTAACTCTGTGTGTGTGTGTAGCTCTGTGTGTGTGTGTATTTTCTCACTGTATATGTATGTGTGTGTCTGTAACTCTCACTGTATGTGTGTGTGTAACTCACTCACTATATGTGTGTGCAAATGTGAGAATATCAGAACCTGCATTTGTGTGTGAGAGTTTGTTGCTGTCTGTCCATGTGCCTGTGTGTGCGTATGTGTGTGTGTGTATATGTGTGTGTGTACGTGTGTACGTGTGTGTATGTATCTGTAAGTATCTGATATACTTGGCAAAGCAAGATTGGTGTCAAACATTCTGTTACTGATTCTGGATCCAAATATTTGCAGTTAACTATTAGAAGTCTGTTGAATTCTAATAAAATCTCTCCCCACTCTCTTTTAATTTCCAGATTCGAACAGAAAAACCTTTATTTTCCTCCAATCCGGAGCTGGATAATTTGGTAATTAGAGTTTAAAATCTCAGTTGTACTAATGTTAAACTGACTGGGAGAGAGAACAGATAAAAGGGCTGTCTGCTTTCTCAATTTGACCTTGCAAGTTAGGTCACGTCCATGAAAGCGTTAATGTTCTCTATTTAATTGTATCAAAGTAATATTTGGAGGGAGGATTTAATTCAATTAATTTGTTACTGTTGCAAATTAAATTTGTAATCAAACCAAAATGTAACTTTTGCAGAGAGTGTTTCCTGTATTAAATTCAATGTAAGAAGCTCACTGGCTCAAATAATAGTATCAAACTTTAAACCAGGTACTTGCTGGGTTCCCCTTTCCTAACTATATCTGTTGTACCCAACAGATGATTCAAGCCATCCAGGTGTTGCGGTTTCATCTGTTGGAGTTGGAAAAGGTAAGGGGGCGTTTACTGGAAAGTGTGCGAGTGTGCATAAAAGTGCCTGAGCTTACACACTTGTCTGACACTGTGTGTGCCTGAGTGCATGTATGTGAGAGTGGGCATGTATGTGTTATTGTGCATGCGAACATAAGTGTGTGTGAATATATGAGGGAGCAAATTACTGTAGATGCTGGAATCTGTATTGGGCACAAAAAAAAATGTTCCAACTCAAAATGTTAGCTTGCTGTCTCTCCCTGGTTGCTGCCTGACCCACTGTGATCTCCAGCATTTTATTTTGTGAATAGTTGAGGATCTGTGTGTTTGTCGGTCTGTTGAAGTACATGTATTTGTGCGCGAGTGTCTGTGGGGATGTGAGAGTGGAGAGAGGGGGTGGAGTGTCTGTGGGGGTGTGAGAGTGGAGAGAGGGGGTGGAGTGTCTGTGGGGGTGTGGGGAAGCGTGTGTATTGTGAGAGACAGTGAGGCTGTGCCGAAGCTTATGGAATGAGGTTACTGGTCTGTTTGAGATCTCGGACGTGTCTGAGCTGATTTCAGTGCCAAGTGTTCGTACCAAGTCATTTACTTCTCTAAACCCTCACTAATGTGATAATTAACTATTTAATTCCGACCCCCTGAGAGGCACTGATTGAATCCTGTGGCAGTGAAGCAGAATACTATTATGTCCAGTTCATTCTTTCACTATTTCTTTCTTCACTCCTCATTGTAACTTTTTCCATCCTCTCCTTTCCTATTTTATTTCCTTCCCACTCTGTTTTCCCATGTGCATGAATCTCTCCTGTTCTCTACTAAATCCTGTACTAATTTCAGACTCTCTTCCCAGATCCTTCTCTCGATTTTATTCCTGCTTCTAAATCTTTACAAGGAGCCTTAGCAATTGGGAGCAGGGAGTGATGATGAATGACACACTTTGTTTTGTTCAATAATCCTCACCTTTATTAACATTCATTAAATATCTGCATGACCAGATAGCACTGGCTCCTCACCATCAATCAGTATGGTTAGATCTCGAGCTACTCGATCTACTAGGGCAATTAGTACCAGAATTATTGTGGTGCAGGTGGAAGCCATTCAGCCCATTCTCCCGGATCTGTACCCTATCTGATGGAGCCATTCTTTATAAGCGGTTAGCTCAGATGGCTGGACAGCTGCTTTGTGATTCAACCAGAGAGCTTTCAATTCCTGCTACCATTGAGGACTCTCCCCTCGCCTGAGGAATGGTGACCTGCAGGTTAAACCACTATCATCGTCTCTCCCTAATGAGAGAGCAGCTCCTCTGGTCTGGTCAGACTATGGCGACCTGATACAATGAAGGACTCCCTTTCTCAACCTTGCCTGAGGTATAGTGGCCCTCAGGCTAAACCACCAATAGTCCTCTCTCTCTCTCTCTCTCTGTCTCTATTTCACTCTCTCTCTTTCTCTCTCTCTTTCTTCTCTCTCTCTATTTCTCTCTCTCTCTCTCTCTCTCTCTCTCTCTCTCTCTACTTCTCTCTCTCTATCTCTCCCTTTCTCTTACTCTCTCTCTAACCATTTACCCTCTGAAATTGTGGTGACTTGCTCTTTTATTTATAACAAGCAGTACCTCAAATGCTTTGGAACAAATACTGTACCATTTTAAAATGTGTTCAGCAATATTTACATCAAATCTGACATCTTAAAAATTATATACAGCATTTAGATATATGTTGCAAAAATATTTGGATTCTCGTTGAGTACAATTTAAATCATATATGATAGTTAAACATTATATATAGGATGCCGAATGACATACATTATATACTATGCAAATATTATTTTTAATGTGTCCAGTATTATTTGTCCTGTAGCTGATACAGGGCTTTTGTTTCACCTTGTATAATGCAATTATTTTTTATACAATGTTCAGTAACTTTATAATACTTGATATTAAATGGAGGATGTTTAGTGATGTTTGTTTTATACGTTCTGTGGGCTTTATACGCAAACAGCAAATCTTTTGTAATTATTTTCAATTTGTCTTAAAATGCCCAGCAGTAGTGCAGATTTGAGCATTTGAGTGAGGTGCCGCTATTTGCAATGGGTGCCTGGGTTTTATGTCATTGCATCTCGGCTATTTTTCTCCACGGGATCATTTCTCCTCAGGAGGAAAGAAAGGAAAAATTTTCAGCATCATTAATCTTAAATCAGATTATTAAATCAGCCCTGGTCCTGAGAATGCGAGAGGAGACAGGGGACCCTCTAAAAGGCCGTTATTCTGAGCAGGATTTCATATCTGAGCGGACAGCTGTGGATTGCAACATTTAAGAGGCATCTGGATGGGTATATGAATAGGAAGGGTTTGGAGGGATATGGGCCGGGTGCTGGCAGGTGGGACTAGATTGGGTTGGGATATCTGGTCGGCATGGACGGGTTGGATCGAGGGGTCTGTTTCCATGCTGTACATCTCTATGACTCTAAATGCCTTGAAACGATGGCAACACTGATACAGGATCAGTGCAAGTGGTGATTATATTCCTGTACCATCGCACCCGTTTCTTGCAACCAAAGAAGTTCACTTTGTCTAAGCTTGAACAATGCTAGGAGAGGCAACAGCCTAGCTGTATTATTGCTGGACTGTTCATGTAGAGACCCAGGTAATGTTGTGGGGACCTGGGTTCGAACCCTGTTGCAGCAGATGCAATAAAAACACCTGGAATTATTAATCTAATGATGACCGATTGTCAGGAAAACTCATCCGATTCACTAATGTCCTTTAGGGAAGAAAACTGCCATCCTTACCTGCCATCCAAGCCCATATCTCTTGACTCTTAACTGCCTTCCAGGCAACTTGGGGTGGGTAAGAAAGGCTGACTCACCCCTCATCCTGTGAATGATTAAAAAAAAAGTGTGCGGAATTGTAACATGAGGCATTTCCCTCTGTGATGGTATTTGAAGGCGGTGGGGAAGAGAGTGGGATTACAGGAATCGTATCTGAGGGAGAGAGAGTCAAGTGGATTCATCCTTGATCAGATGGCTCTGGGGAAGTTGCAACCCCCTTTTCAGCTCTTGTCTTGAGAGAAATTCCATTGTTGGAGTCACTTGGGGAGATCCTTTTCCCCCCCCCCACCGACCCAGTCCACCATCTTGATCTCAGGCAAATCATTGGAGATTCTTAGACATTGTACATCAGAAAGGGACAGAGTTCAATTCTTTAAAACAAAAACAGGCTTGCTTTCATTGCACAGAGCTTTGAGCCGATCGACGTTATGTTGCGGTTGTACAGGACATTGGTGAGGCAACTGTGCACAATCCGAGTTTAACTGCTGTGGGAGTGATGTTATTAACTGAAAAGGGTGCGGGAAAGATTTTCGAGGATGGAGGGTTTGAGTTATGAGGAGAGGCTGGGACTTTTTCTTTCCCCGGGAGCATCAGAGGCCAAGGGTGATCTTGAAAGAGGTTGAAAAATCACGAGGGACGTGGGTAGAGTGAATGCCAAGGAATCGGACCCAGGCCCTGGGCGCTGTGAGGCATCAGGGCTCACCACTGAGTTGTCAGGGGCGTGCAGGCAAATGCAGTTTAGTTTGAGAAACCTGGTCAGCATGGACGAGCATTACTGAAAACTCTGCTTCCGTGCTGTATGACTCAACAAAACTTGCCTTGAGCCACAGGGTGTGGGTCGAGTGGGGGGGTGCTAAAGTTAGTGACTGAACATCAGTGTCACCGGCCCATCCTTCAGCTCTGGGGACGTGGGTTCAAATCCTATCGTGACACCCAGGTAGGATTTAAATTGTGGACGGAGGAGCCGTGAGCCATTCCCGGGATGAGTGACCCAGGGGCTCATGCTCTGGGTGCGCGGATTCCAGGTGCCTCACCGTAGCAACGTGGCCTGCTCCAAAATGGCCTCACTGGATGGTAGGGCAAGCCAGGGAGAGTTAAGAAACAGCAATCCCATGAATGAAACATTAAAACGTGACCATACGCAGGGACGTAGAGTACGGGACTGGAACTCAGGCAGTTTACAAGATGTTGATGTTGTGAGATGTCAGGAATGCCATGTTTTGCCAAGGTGGGTGGCTATCCTGGCATAAATCTCAATGGGGATAGGTTGAAGTGTCCCAGAGTAATGCCCCTAAAACTGTCAGCAGGGTAAGAAACGCGAGCCAGTAAACCTATCGCCCATGATCCTCACACAAATCTCGATCAGAGGAATTCTCGGACTGATTTCAAAGCTGTAACCCCATCCCAGGGTTCAGATGGGGGTTACGAGCTGGTGTGACCTTTGACCCTCCCGGCGGCTGACATCATTGGAGTATCTGTTGACGTTACTGGTTTGGAATGGTTCCCGTAACACTCCAGCCCTGAGAGTGACCCAGGGCCTGGCGAAGGCCTGTGCTGCTCACGAGGTGATTTATAACGCTGCTTGTCTCTGTGTGTTTGATTAAGGCCGGAGGGCCATTGCTTTAGGGGCTGCAGTGAGACCAGCATGGTCTCGGTCCACTGTGTCACCTCACCCTCCAACACTCCCCCTCCAACACTCCCTACACCCTCCAACACTCCCTCCAACACTCCCTCCAACACTCCCTCCAACACTCCCTCCAACACTCCATCACTCCCTCCACCCTCCAACACTCACCCTCCAACACTCCCTACACCCTCCAACACTCACCCTCCAACACTCCCTCCAACACTCCCTCCAACACTCCCTCCACCCTCCATCACTCCCTCCACCCTCCAACACTCACCCTCCAACACTCCCTACACCCTCCAACACTCACCCTCCAACACTCCCTCCAACACTCCCTCCAACACTCCCTCCAACACTCCCTCCAACACTCCATCACTCCCTCCACCCTCCAACACTCACCCTCCAACACTCCCTACACCCTCCAACACTCACCCTCCAACACTCCCTCCACCCTCCATCACTCCCTCCACCCTCCAACACTCACCCTCCAACACTCCCTACACCCTCCAACACTCACCCTCCAACACTCCCTCCAACACTCCCTCCAACACTCCCTCCACCCTCCATCACTCCCTCCACCCTCCAACACTCACCCTCCAACACTCCCTACACCCTCCAACACTCACCCTCCAACACTCCCTCCACCCTCCAACACTCACCCTCCAACACTCCCCCTCCAACACTCCCCCTCCATCACTCCCTACAACACTCCCTCCACACTCCAACACTCCCTACACCCTCCATCACTCACCCTCCAACACTCCCTCCACCCTCCAACACTCACCCTCCAACACTCCCTCCACCCTCCAACACTCCCCCTCCAACACTCCCCCTCCAACACTCCCCCTCCAACACTCCCTCCATCCTCCATCACTCCCCCTCCAACACTCCCCCTCCAACACTCCCTCCATCCTCCATCACTCCCCCTCCAACACTCCCTCCACCCTCCAACACTCCCCCTCCAACACTCCCTCCATCCTCCATCACTCCCCCTCCAACACTCCCTCCACCCTCCGACACTCCCCCTCCAACACTCCCTCCACCCTCCAACACTCACCCTCCAACACTCCCTCCACCCTCCAACACTCACCCTCCAACACTCCCTCCACCCTCCAACACTCCCCCTCCAACACTCCCCCTCCAACACTCCCCCTCCAACACTCCCTCCATCCTCCATCACTCCCCCTCCAACACTCCCCCTCCAACACTCCCTCCATCCTCCATCACTCCCCCTCCAACACTCCCTCCAC
Source organism: Chiloscyllium punctatum (assembly GCF_047496795.1). Lineage (NCBI taxonomy): Eukaryota > Metazoa > Chordata > Chondrichthyes > Orectolobiformes > Hemiscylliidae > Chiloscyllium > Chiloscyllium punctatum. The sequence goes on along the minus strand of NC_092767.1, from coordinate 65,810,622 downwards.
CCTCCAACACTCCCCCTCCAACACTCCCTCCATCCTCCATCACTCCCCCTCCAACACTCCCTCCACCCTCCGACACTCCCCCTCCAACACTCCCTCCACCCTCCAACACTCCCCCTCCAACACTCCCTCCACCCTCCAACACTCCCCCTCCAACACTCCCTCCATGCTCCAACACTCCCTCCATGCTCCAACACTCCCTCCATCCTCCATCACTCACCCTCCATCACTCCCTCCATCCTCCATCACTCACCCTCCAACACTCCCTACACCCTCCAACACTCACCCTCCAACACTCCCCCTCCAACACTCCCTCCATCCTCCATCACTCCCCCTCCAACACTCCCTACACCCTCCAACACTCACCCTCCAACACTCCCCCTCCAACACTCCCTCCACCCTCCAACACTCACCCTCCAACACTCCCTCCACCCTCCAACACTCCCCCTCCAACACTCCCTCCAACCACCATCACTCCCCCTCCAACACTCCCTCCACCCTCCAACACTCCCCCTCCAACACTCCCTCCACCCTCCATCACTCCCCCTCCAACACTCCCTCCACCCTCCATCACTCCCCCTCCAACACTCCCTCCACACTCCATCACTCCCCCTCCAACATATCCTCCATCACTCCCCTCCAACACTCCCTCCACCCTCCATCACTTGCCCTCCAACACTCCCTCCACCCTCCATCACTTGCCCTCCAACACTCCCTCCACCCTCCAACACTCCCCTGCAACACTCCCTCCACCCTCCAACACTCACCCTCCAACACTCCCTCCACTCTCCATCACTCCACCTCCATCACTCCCTCCACCCTCCATCACTCCCCCTCCAACACTCCCTCCAACCTCCATCACTCCCCCTCCAACACTCCCTCCACCCTCCAACACTCCCCTCCAACACTCCCTCCACCCTCCAACACTCACCCTCCAACACTCCCTCCACCCTCCATCACTCCACCTCCATCACTCCCTCCACCCTCCATCACTCCCCCTCCAACACTCCCTCCATCCTCCATCACTCCCCCTCCAACACTCCCTCCATCCTCCAACACTCCCTCCATCCTCCAACACTCCCTCCACCCTCCAACACTCACCCTCCAAAACTCACCCTCCAACACTCACCCTCCAACACTCCCCCTCCAACACTCCCTCCACCCTCTATCACTCCCCCTCCAACAGTCCCTACACCCTCCATCACTCCCCCTCCAACACTCCCTCCAACCTCCAACACTCCCTCCACTCTCCAACACTCCTTCCACCCTCCAACACTCCCCCTCCAACACTCCCTACACCCTCCATCACTCCCCCTCCATCACTCCCCCTCCAACACTCCCTCCAACCTCCAACACTCCCTCCACTCTCCAACACTCCTTCCACCCTCCAACACTCCCCCTCCAACACTCCCCCTCCAACACTCCCTGCACCCGCCATCACTCCCCCTCCAACACTTCTTCCACCCTCCAACACTCCCCCTCCAACAATCCCTCCACCCTCCAACACTCCCCCTCCAACACTCCCTACACCCTCCAACACTTCCATGCCAACACTCCCTCCACCCTCCAACACTCCCACGCCAACACTCCCTCCACCCTCCAACACTCCACCTCCAACACTCACTCTACCCTCCAACACTCCCACGCCAACACTCCCTCCACCCTCCAACACTCCACCTCCAACACTCCCTCCACCCTCCAACACTCCACCTCCAACACTCCCTCCACCCTCCATCATTCCCCCTCCAACACTCCCTCCACCCTCCAACATTCACCCTCCAACACTCCCTCCATGCTCCAACACTCCCCCTCCAACACTCCCTCCACCCTCCATCACTCCCCCTCCAACACACCCTCCACCCTCCATCACTCCCTCTCCATCACTCCCTCCAACCTCCAACACTCCCCCTCCAACACTCCCTCCACCCTCCATCACTCCCCCTCCAACACTCCCTCCATCCTCCATCACTCCCCTTCCGAACTCCATCCACCCTTTTCCATCACTCCCCCTCCAACACTTCCTCCACACTCCATCACTCCCCCTCCAACATATCCTCCATCACTCCCCTCCAACACTCCCTCCACCCTCCATCACTTGCCCTCCAACACTCCCTCCACCCTCCATCACTCCACCTCCATCACTCCCTCCACCCTCCAACACTCCCCCTCCAACACTCCCTCCACCCTCCAACACTCCCCCTCCAACACTCCCTCCACCCTCCATCACTCACCCTCCAACACTCCCTCCACCCTCCATCACTCCACCTCCATCACTCCTTCCACCCTCCATCATTCCCCCTCCAACAGTCCCTCCAACCTCCAACTTGCCCTCCAACACTCCCTCCACCCTCCATCACTCCCATCCAACACTCCCTCAAACCTCCATCACTCCCCCTCCATCACTCCCTCCAACCTCCAACACTCCCCCTCCAACACTCCCTCCACCCTCCATCATTCCCCTAATATCACTCCCTCCAAGCTCCAATACTCCCCCTTCATCACTCCCTCCACCCTCCATCACTCCCCCTCCAACACACCCTCCACCCTCCATCACTCCCTCTCCATCACTCCCTCCAACCTCCAACACTGTCTCTCCAACACTCCCTCCACCCTCCATCACTCCCCCTCCAACACTCCCTCCATCCTCCATCACTCCCCTTCCGAACTCCATCCACCCTTTTCCATCACTCCCCCTCCAACACTTCCTCCACACTCCATCACTCCCCCTCCAACATATCCTCCATCACTCCCCTCCAACACTCCCTCCACCCTCCATCACTTGCCCTCCAACACTCCCTCCACCCTCCATCACTCCACCTCCATCACTCCCTCCACCCTCCAACACTCCCCCTCCAACACTCCCTCCACCCTCCAACACTCCCCCTCCAACACTCCCTCCACCCTCCATCACTCACCCTCCAACACTCCCTCCACCCTCCATCACTCCACCTCCATCACTCCCTCCACCCTCCATCACTCCCCCTCCAACACTCCCTCCAACCTCCAACTTGCCCTCCAACACTCCCTCCACCCTCCATCACTCCCATCCAACACTCCCTCAAACCTCCATCACTCCCCCTCCATCACTCCCTCCAACCTCCAACACTCCCCCTCCAACACTCCCTCCACCCTCCATCATTCCCCTAATATCACTCCCTCCAAGCTCCAATACTCCCCCTTCATCACTCCCTCCACCCTCCATCACTCCCTCCACCCTCCAACACTCCCCCTCCAACACTCCCTCCACCCTCCATCACTCCCCTCCAATACTCCCTCCACCCTCCATCACTCCCCCTCCAACACTCCCTCCAATCTCCATCATTCACACTCCAACACTCAATCCACCCTCCATCACTCCCCGTCCAACACTCCTTCCACCCTCCATCACACCCTCCACCCTCCATCACTCCCCCTCCAACACTCCATCCACCCTCCATCACTCTCCCTCCAACACTCTACCCTCCATTACTCCCCCTCCAAAATTTCCTCCACGCTCCATCACTCCCCTCCAACACTCCCTCTAACCTCCATCACTCCCCCTCAAACATCCCCTCCACCCTCCATCCCTCCCCCTCCATCACTCCCTCCATCCTCCATCACTCCCCTGCCATTACTCCCTCCAACCTCCAACACTCCCCCTCCATCACTCCCTCCACCCTCCATCACTCACCCTCCAACACTCCCTCCACCCTCCATCACTCACCCTCCAACACTCCCTCCACCCTCCATCACTCCTCCACCAACACTCCCTCCCACCTCCAACACTCCCCCTCCAACACTCCCTCCGCCCTCCATCACTCCCCCTCCCCCAACAATCCCTCCACCCTCCAACACTCCTCCATCACTCCCTTCACCCTCCATCGCTCCCCCCTCCATCACTCCCCCTCCAACACTCCCTCCACCCTCCATCACTCCCCCTCCAACGCTTCCTCCACCCTCCATCACTCCCCTCCATCACTTTCTCCATCCTCCATTACTCCCCCTCCAACACACCCTGCACCCTCCATCACTCCCCCTCCATCACTCCTTCCAACACACCCCTCCATCACTCCCTCCACCCTCCAACACTCCCTCTGCCCTCCATCAGTCCCCCCAACAATCCCTCCACCCTCCATCACTCCCCCTCCAACACTCCCTCCACCCTCCATCACTCCCCCTCAAACACTCCCTCCACCCTCCATCACTCCCCCTCCAACACTCCCTCCACCCTCCATCACACCCCCTCCAAACACCCCCTCCCGCCTCTCTAACACCCTCTCTCTTCCCTCCAACATCCCCTCCCTCTCCTCCAACATCCCCTCCCTCTCCTCCAACACCCCCTCTCCCCTCCAACACCCCTTCTCTCACCTTCAACACCCCCTGTCTCCCCTCCAACCCCTCAATGCTCCCTCCCCCTCCAATATCCCCTCCCTCCCCTCCAACACCCCCTCCCCCAACACTCTCTCCCCCTGCAACACCCCCTCCCTCCCCTCTAAATCCCCCACTCCCCCCACACTCCCTCCCCCTCTGACACTGCCTTCCTCCCCTCCAACTTCCCTCCCTCCCCTCCAACACTCCCCTCACCCCTCCAACACCCCCTCCCTCACCTCCAACACCCCCTCCCTCACCTCCAACACCCCCTCCCACCCCTCCAACACCCCCTCCCTCACCTCCAACACCCCCTCCCTCCCCTCCAACACCCCTCCCTCCCCTCCAAGACCACCTCTCTCCCCTCCAACACCCCTCCCTCCCCTCCAAGACCACCTCTCTCCCCTCCAACACCCCTCCCTCCCCTCCAACACTCCCTCCCTCCCCCTCCAACACCCCTACCCTCCAACATCCCCTCCCTCCCCTGCAACACCCCTCCCTACAATAATCCCTCCCTCCCCTACAACACTCCCTCACTTCCCTCCAATACTCCCCCTCTCCCCTCCAACACTCCCTCCCCAACCCTCCAATACTCCTCCTCCCCTCCACCCCCCCTTCCCCCCCCCCCCCACCCCCCCCCCCCCTCCCCCCCTCCCCCCCTCCCCCCCTCCCCCCCCCCCCCCCCCCCCCCCCCCCCCCCTCCCCCCCCCCCTCCCCCCCCCCCTCCACTGCCTCCCCTGCTCCAACACTCCCTCCCTCCCCTCCAGTGCTCCTTCCCTCACCTCCAACATCCCCTCCCTCCCCTCCAACATCCGATGCCTCCCCTCCAACATCCCCTCCCTCCCCTCCAACACTCCCTCCCTCCCCCAACACCCCCTCCCTCCCCTCCAACATCCCCTCCCTTCCCTCCAACATCCCCTCCCTTCCCTCCAACATCCCCTCCCTCCCCTCCAATACTCCCTCCCTCCCCTCCAACACCCCCTCCCTCCCCTCCAGCATCCCTCCCTCCCCTCCAACACCCCTCCCTCCCCTCCAACACACCCGCTCTCCCTCTCCAACATCCCCTCCCTCCCCTCCAACACCCCCTCTCTCCTCTCCAACACTCTCTCCCTCCCCTCCAACACCCCTCCCTCCCCTCCAACACCCCCTCTCTCCCCTCCAACACCCCCTCTCTCCCCTCCAACACCCCCTCTCTCCTCTCCAACACTGCTCCCTCCCCTCCAACACCCCCTCCCTCCCCCTCCAACACCCCTACCCTCCAACACTCCCTCTTTCCCCTCCAACATCCCTCCCTCCCCTCCAACACCCCTCCCTCCCCTCCAACACTCCCTCTCTCCCCTCCAACACCCCTCCCTCCCCTCCAATACTCCCTCCCTCCCCTCCAACACTCCCTCCCTTCCAATACTCCCTCCCTCCCGTCCAACATCCCCTCCCTCCCCTCCAACATCCCATCCCTCCCCTCCAACTCTCCCTCCCTCCACTCCAACATCCCCTCCCTCCCCTCCAACACCCCTTCCCTTCCCTCCAACACCCCTACCCTCCAACACTCCCTCTTTCCCCTCCAACATCCCTCCCTCCCCTCCAACACCCCTCCCTCCCTTCCAATACTCCCTCCCTCCCCTCCAACACTCCCTCTCTCCCCTCCAACACCCCTCCCTCCCCTCCAATACTCCCTCCCTCCCCTCCAACACTCCCTCCCTTCCAATACTCCCTCCCTCCCGTCCAACATCCCCTCCCTCCCCTCCAACTCTCCCTCCCTCCACTCCAACATCCCCTCCCTCCCCTCCAACACTCCCTCTCTCCCCTCCAACACCCCTCCCTCCCCTCCAATACTCCCTCCCTCCCCTCCAACACTCCCTCCCTTCCAATACTCCCTCCCTCCCGTCCAACATCCCATCCCTCCCCTCCAACTCTCCCTCCCTCCACTCCAACATCCCCTCCCTCCCCTCCAACACTCCCTCCCTTCCCTCCAACATCCACTCCCTCCCCTCCAACACCCCCTCCCTTCCCTCCAACATCCCCTCCCTCCCCTCCAACACCCCTCCCTCCCCTCCAATACTCCCTCCCTCCCCTCCAACACTCCCTTCCCCCCTCCAATACTTCTTCCCTCCCCTCCAACATCCCCTCCCTCCCCTCCAACATCCCCTCCCTCCCCTCCAATACTCCCTCCCTCCCCTCCAATACTCCTTCCCTTCCCTCCAACACCCCTCCCTCCCCTACAACACTCCCTCACTCCCCTCCAATACTACCTCCCTCCCCTCCAACATTCCTTCCCTCCCCTCCAATACTCCCTCCCTCCCTCCCCTCCAACATCCCATCCCTCCCCTCCAACACCCCTTCCCTTCCCTCCAACACCCCTCCCTCCCCTACAACACTCCCTCACTCCCCTCCAATACTACCTCCCTCCCCTCCAACATTCCTTCCCTCCCCTCCAATACTCCCTCCCTCCCTCCCCTCCAACATCCCATCCCTCCCCTCCAACATCCCCTCCCTCCCCTCCAACATCCCTCCCTCCCCTCCAATACTCCTTCCCTTCCCTCCAACATCCCCTCCCTCCCCTCCAACACCCCTCCCTCCCCTACAACACTCCCTCACTCCCCTCCAATACTCCTTCCCTTCCCTCCAACATCCCCTCCCTCCCCTCCAATACTCCCTCCCTCCCCTCCAACATCCCCTCCCTCCCCTCCAACATCCCCTTCCTCCCCTCCAACACTCCCTTCTCCCCCCTCCAACATCCCCTCCCTCCCCTCCAACATCCCCTCCCTCCCCTCCAACATCCCCTCCCTCCCCTCCAATACTCCCTCCCTCCCCTCCAACACTCCTTGCCTCCCCTCCAACATCCGATGCCTCCCCTCCAACATCTCTACCCTCCCCTCCAACATCCCCTCCCTCCCCTCCAACACTCCCTCTCACCCCTCCAACACCCCTCCCTCCCCTCCAACACCCCCCCTCCCCTCCAACATCCCTCCCTCCCTTGCAACACTCCCTCTCACCCCCTCCAACACCCCTCTCTCTAACATCCCCTCCCTCCCTCCCTCCCACCCCTCCAACATCCCCTCCCTCCCCTCCAACATCCCTCCCTCCCTTGCAACACTCCCTCTCACCCCCTCCAACACCCCTCCCTCTAACATCCCCTCCCTCCCCTCCAACATCTCCTCCCTCCCCTCCAACACTCCCTCCCTCCCTCCCCTCCCCTCCAACACTCCCTCCCTCCCCTCCAACACCCTTCTCTCCCCTCAAACACCTCCTCTCTCCCCCTCCAACACCCTCTCTCCCCTCCAACACTCTTGTCTCCCCCTCCAACACCCCTCCCTCCCCTCCAACACCCCCTCCCTCCCCTCCAATACACCTCCCTCCTCTCCAACACACCTCCCTCCTCTCCAACACACCTCCCTCCCCTCCAACACTCCTCCCACCCCTCAAACATTCCTTCCCTCCCCTCCAACACCCCTCTCTCCCCTCCAACACCCCTCTCTCCCCTCCAACACCCCTCCCTCCCCTCCAACACCCCTCCCTCCCCTCCAACACCCCTTCCCTCCCCTTCAACACTCCTCCCTCCTCTCCAACACCCCCTCCCTCCCCTCCAAAACCCCTCTCTCCCCTCCAACACCCCCTCCCTCCCCTCCAACACTCCTCTCTTCCCATCTAACACCCCACCCTCCCCTCCAACACTCCCTCCCCCTCTCCAACACCCCTCTCTCCCCTCCAACACCCCTCCCTCCCCTCCAACACCCCTCCCTCCCCTCCAACACCCCTCCCTCCCCTCCAACACCCCTCCCTCCCCTCCAACACCCCTCCCTCCCCTCCAACACCCCTTCCCTCCCCTCCAACACCCCTCTCTCCCCTCCAACACCCCTCTCTCCCCTCCAACACCCCTCCCTCCCCTCCAACACCCCTCCCTCCCCTCCAACACCCCTTCCCTCCCCTTCAACACTCCTCCCTCCCCTCCAACACCCCTCCCTCCCCTCCAACACCCCTCCCTCCCCTCCAACACCCCTCCCTCCCCTCCAACACCCCTTCCCTCCCCTTCAACACCCCTCCCTCCCCTCCAACACCCCTCCCTCCCCTCCAACACCCCTTCCCTCCCCTTCAACACTCCTCCCTCCTCTCCAACACCCCCTCCCTCCCCTCCAAAACCCCTCCCTCCCCTCCAACACCCCTTCCCTCCCCTTCAACACTCCTCCCTCCCCTCCAACACCCCTCCCTCCCCTCCAACACCCCTCCCTCCCCTCCAACACCCCTTCCCTCCCCTTCAACACTCCTCCCTCCTCTCCAACACCCCCTCCCTCCCCTCCAAAACCCCTCCCTCCCCTCCAACACTCCTCTCTTCCCATCTAACACCCCACCCTCCCCTCCAACACTCCCTCCCCCTCTCCAACACCCCTCTCTCCCCTCCAACACCCCTCCCTCCCCTCCAACACCCCTCCCTCCCCTCCAACACCCCTTCCCTCCCCTTCAACACTCCTCCCTCCCCTCCAACACCCCCTCCCTCCCCTCCAGCATCCCTCCCTCCCCTCCAACATCCCCTCCCTCCCCTCCAACACCCCCTCTCTCCTCTCCAACACTCTCTCCCTCCTCTCCCTCCCCTCCAACACCCCCTCTCTCCCCTCCAACACCCCCTCTCTCCCCCTCCAACACCCCCTCTCTCCTCTCCAACACTGCTCCCTCCCCTCCAACACCCCCTCCCTCCCCCTCCAACACCCCTACCCTCCAACACTCCCTCTTTCCCCTCCAACATCCCTCCCTCCCCTCCAACACCCCTCCCTCCCCTCCAACACTCCCTCTCTCCCCTCCAACACCCCTCCCTCCCCTCCAATACTCCCTCCCTCCCCTCCAACACTCCCTCCCTTCCAATACTCCCTCCCTCCCGTCCAACATCCCCTCCCTCCCCTCCAACATCCCATCCCTCCCCTCCAACTCTCCCTCCCTCCACTCCAACATCCCCTCCCTCCCCTCCAACACTCACTCCCTCCCCTCCAACACCCCCTCCCTTCCCTCCAACATCCCCTCCCTCCCCTCCAACACCCCTCCCTCCCCTCCAATACTCCCTCCCTCCCCTCCAACACCTCCCTTCCCCCCCTCCAATACTTCTTCCCTCCCCTCCAACATCCCCTCCCTCCCCTCCAACATCCCCTCCCTCCCCTCCAATACTCCCTCCCTCCCCTCCAATACTCCTTCCCTTCCCTCCAACACCCCTCCCTCCCCTACAACACTCCCTCACTCCCCTCCAATACTACCTCCCTCCCCTCCAACATTCCTTCCCTCCCCTCCAATACTCCCTCCCTCCCTCCCCTCCAACATCCCATCCCCTCCCCTCCAACACCCCTTCCCTTCCCTCCAACACCCCTCCCTCCCCTACAACACTCCCTCACTCCCCTCCAATACTACCTCCCTCCCCTCCAACATTCCTTCCCCTCCCCTCCAATACTCCCTCCCTCCCTTCCTCCAACATCCCCTCCCTCCCCTCCAACATCCCCTCCCTCCCCTCCAACACCCCCTTCCCTTCCCTCCAACACCCCTCCCTCCCCTACAACACTCCCTCACTCCCCTCCAATACTACCTCCCTCCCCTCCAACATTCCTTCCCTCCCCTCCAATACTCCCTCCCTCCCTTCCCTCCAACATCCCCTCCCTCCCCTCCAACACCCCTCCCTCCCCTACAACACTCCCTCACTCCCCTCCAATACTCCTTCCCTTCCCTCCAACATCCCCTCCCTCCCCTCCAATACTTCCTCCCTCCCCTCCAACATCCCCTCCCTCCCCCTCCAACATCCCCTTCCTCCCCTCCAACACTCCCTTCTCCCCCTCCAACATCCCCCTCCCTTCCCTCCAACATCCCCTCCCTCCCCTCCAACATCCCTCCCTCCCCTCCAATACTCCTTCCTTCCCTCCAACATCCCCTCCCTCCCCTCCAACACCCCTCCCTCCCCTACAACACTCCCTCACTCCCCTCCAATACTCCTTCCCTTCCCTCCAACATCCCCTCCCTCCCCTCCAATACTCCCTCCCTCCCCTCCAACATCCCCTCCCTCCCCTCCAACATCCCCTTCCTCCCCTCCAACACTCCCTTCTCCCCCTCCAACATCCCCTCCCTCCCCTCCAACATCCCCTCCCTCCCCTCCAACATCCCCTCCCTCCCCTCCAATACTCCCTCCCTCCCCTCCAACACTCCTTGCCTCCCCTCCAACATCCGATGCCTCCCCTCCAACATCTCTACCCTCCCCTCCAACATCCCCTCCCTCCCCTCCAACACTCCCTCTCACCCCTCCAACACCCCTCCCTCCCCTCCAACACCCCCCCTCCCCTCCAACATCCCTCCCTCCCTTGCAACACTCCCCTCTCACCCCCTCCAACACCCCTCTCTCTAACATCCCCTCCCTCCCTCCCTCCCACCCCTCCAACATCCCCTCCCTCCCCTCCAACATCCCTCCCTCCCTTGCAACACTCCCTCTCACCCCCTCCAACACCCCTCCCTCTAACATCCCCTCCCTCCCCTCCAACATCTCCTCCCTCCCCTCCAACACTCCCTCCCTCCCTCCCCTCCCCTCCAACACTCCCTCCCTCCCCTCCAACACCCTTCTCTCCCCTCAAACACCTCCTCTCTCCCCCTCCAACACCCTCTCTCCCCTCCAACACTCTTGTCTCCCCCTCCAACACCCCTCCCTCCCCTCCAACACCCCCTCCCTCCCCTCCAATACACCTCCCTCCTCTCCCAACACACCTCCCTCCTCTCCACACACCTCCCTCCCCTCCAACACTCCTCCCACCCCTCCAACACTCCTCCCACCCCTCAAAACATTCCTTCCCTCCCCTCCAACACCCCTCTCTCCCCTCCAACACCCCTCCTCTCCCCTCCAACACCCCTCTCTCCCCTCCAACACCCCTCCCTCCCCTCCAACACCCCTTCCCTCCCCTCCAACACCCCCTTCCCTCCCCTTCAACACTCCTCCCTCCCCTCCAATACACCTCCCTCCTCTCCAACACCCCTCCCTCCTCTCCAACACATCTCCCTCCCCTCCAACACTCCTCCCACCCCTCAAACATTCCTTCCCTCCCCTCCAACACCCCTCTCTCCCCTCCAACACCCCTCCCTCCCCTCCAACACCCCTCCCTCCCCTCCAACACCCCTTCCCTCCCCTTCAACACTCCTCCCTCCCCTCCAACACCCCTCCCTCCCCTCCAACACCCCTTCCCTCCCCTTCAACACTCCTCCCTCCCCTCCAACACCCCTCCCTCCCCTCCAACACCCCTTCCCTCCCCTTCAACACTCCTCCCTCCCCTCCAACACCCCTCTCTCCCCTCCAACACCCCTCCCTCCCCTCCAACACCCCTTCCCCTCCCCTTCAACACCCCTCTCTCCCCTCCAACACCCCTTCCTCCCCTCCAACACCCCTCCCTCCCCTCCAACACCCCTTCCCTCCCCTTCAACACTCCTCCCTCCACTCCAACACCCCTCCCTCCCCTCCAACACCCCTCCCTCCCCTCCAACACCCCTCCCTCCCCTCCAACACCCCTTCCCTCCCCTTCAACACTCCTCCCTCCTCTCCAACACCCCCTCCCTCCCCTCCAAAACCCCTCTCTCCCCTCCAACACCCCCCTCCCTCCCCTCCAACACCCCCTCTCTCCCCTCCAACACCCCTTCCCTCCCCTTCAACACTCCTCTCTCCCCTCCAACACCCCTCCCTCCCCTCCAAAACCCCTCTCTCCCCTCCAACACCCCCTCCCTCCCCTCCAACACTCCTCTCTTCCCATCTAACACCCCACCCTCCCCTCCAACACTCCCTCCCCCTCTCCAACACCCCCTCTCTCCCCTCCAACACCCCTCCCTCCCCTCCAACACCCCTCCCTCCCCTCCAACACCCCTTCCCTCCCCTCCAACACCCCCTCTCTCCCCTCCAACACCCCCTCTCTCCCCTCCAATTTCCCCCCAACACCCCCTCCCCTACCACACTCCATCCCCACTTATGCACCTCGACTCCCCCTCCAACACCCCCTTCCCCCTCCCCCGTCCAACTCTCTTCCCCTTCAACACCCCCTCTCCCTAAAACTCCCCATTCCCCCAAAAAACCCCTCTCCCCCCACCAACACTCCCTCCTCCGCAACACTCCCTCCCCCTTAACACCCCTCTCCCCTACAACATCCCGTCCCTCCCTCCACCAACCCCTCCCACCTCCAACTCCCCCTCTAGCTCCTCTACAACTCACCTGTTCCCCCTTCAACAACCCCTCCCCCTGCACACCCCACTCTCCAACACCCCCCGTCCCCTCTCGAACACCCCCACCTCCCCTTCAACAGCCTCTCAACACCCCCCCCAACACCGCCTCACACCTCACCATCTGCACACTGCCCCCCCCCCCATCCACTCCACCCCCCCACTCAGACCATGGCCTCCCGGTTTCCCAACTGCGATCACCTTCCAAGCCCATCAGCCCAAATAGCCAACCTTTTGGCAGTGGGGAGTGGTGGCAATGCTATTCGGCCATGAGAGGCATCACCCCCTTCTCTTGTTTCTGGAGAGTTGGGCTGGGTGGGCTGTGTGAGGAGACGTCAGAGGTTTTGTTGATTTACTGCTTTTCCTTTTCTCTGCACTGACCCCCCCTCGGCCTGGGAATCTAAGCTGAGTCTCTCTCTCTCTCTTTCTCTCTCTCTCTGTTTCACAATGTGATACATTTACCTGTCAGCCTGCTGTGCGGTTTAGCAACATGATACTCAGACGATAGTGCCTGGCGTTCAAACAGATGCTGTTTTAGAGGTTTGATAACCATCTCCCTGCGTGTCCCATCACTCTGCTAACGTTCACAGTTATTTCCACTCCCTCTAACCAGACCCTTGCAGTGTGGAGTGCTCCCCAGGTCAGGTACAACGTCCTCTTGATGCAGGGCCTCACTCCCCGACCTATCCCAAATTATTTCCTGGAAATATTTAACGCCCATCCCTCAGAAAAACGGTGCGTTCGGTTCGGGCGAGAGAGAAAGAAAAGTAAGAAAAGATTTCATTGATGTAGCACCCTTTCAGCACAATGGAAGCGTTGGATGATGCTCAATTCGCACACAGCAAGCTCCCACAGGTCCCACAATCCTTCACACCTTCAAGGGATGCGTGGTATCACTGGCTAGCACCACATTTGTTGCCCGTTCCTAATTGCCCCTCGAACCGCTCGGCCCACTGCAGAGGGCAGTGTAAAGAGTCAATCGTGTTGCTATGGGCCTGGAGTCACGTGTAGGCCAGACCAGAGTGAAGGCAGAAGATCTCCCGCTCTGACACAATAGACAGAATGATTTATTGTTCTTTGTTTCTGTAATAACCTCCGCTAGTTACCTGGTTACCGTCACCGAGACTAGGTTTCAGTTCAAGATTTTATTGAAGCTCCAGCAGCTACAGTGGCAGGGTTTAAACCCGCGCCCCTGGATTATTACACTAGCCTGGGTCCCTGGGTTACGACAGACTAGATTGGGTTGGGATATCTGGGCAGCATGGATGCGTTGGACCGAAGGATCTGTTTCCGTGCTGTATAAGTCTATCTTAGTGAACTATTCCAACATCTCCCACTATCAGTGACCTGTATTTGTGATGTCATGGAGTCATGCAGCACAGAAACAGACCCTTCGGCCCAACCAGTCCGTGCTGAGCATCATCTCAAACTAAACCAGTCCCACCTGCCTGCTCCTGGCCCATATCCCTCCAAATCTTTCCCATTCATGAACTCATCCAAATGTCTTTTAAACGTTGTAGCTCTACCCACACCCACCACTTGCTCAGGAAGTTCATTCCACACGCAAACTGCTCTCCGTGGTAAAAAAAATTGCTCCTCCTTGTTTATTTTAAATCTTTCTCCTTTCAACTTAAAACTATGTTTCACCTTGAAACCCCCCGTCCAAGGGAAAAGACACCTGCTATTCACCTTATCCGTGCCCCTCATGATTTTATAAATCTCTGTAAGGTCACCCCCTTCAACTTCCTTGATGAAAGGGTAAATATCACATCTGCTGTTTTATGAAACAATGCTTTGGAATCTCGCTGAGTGGGCAAATGGGGTCTCGGTGTAACGTTATATCCAAATGACAGCCTCCTTATCACTGAAGCATGGGAAAGTCAGCCTTAACTGTTACAACCAAGTCCGGAGCGGGATTTGAACATTCAGAAACCTTTCCAGCTCTGAGGCTATCGACTGAGTCAGAACCGACACTGGAACGCTAGTCCAAAACATGTCCAAGGCTGACCCCTGACCTGGATCCAGCCAATAGAGATAGGGTGGAGAGCAAGGGCTGGTTGACCAGTCAGGCGTAAGATCACTTGATAAAAGTTGTGTTCTTGTTTTGAAACCCTAAACTGGTGCATTCCCTGGCACGGTGGCTCAGCGGTTAGCACTGCTTCCTCCCAGCACCAGGGACCAGGTTCGATTCCACCCTCAGGGGTGACTGTCCATGTGGAGTTTGCACATTCTCCCTGTGTCTGCGTGGGTTTCCTCCCACAGTCAACTTAGGGCGAATTGGCCACGCTAAATTGCCCCATGTTGTCCAGAGCTGTGTGGGTTAGCCATGGGAAATGCAGGCTTAGAGGATAGGGGAGTGGGATGCCCCTCAGAGGGTGAGGGTGGGCTGAATGGCCTGCTTCCATACTTTGCAGAGATTCTGTGGGACAAGGTAAGGAGGGTGAAATTGTCAGGTTTTTACAGCACTATGTGGACTGAGAGGAAACTGGAGCTCAGCAACCTTCCCAGCTACAACTGATCTCCCCTGACCCCTCCACTCATATACAAGCTTCCCCCCGCCCCTGAAATTCACCAGCTTACCACCCCCCACCCCAAACCTGCACCACCCCCCACCCCCCACCCCAACCCTGCACCACCCACCCCCCGATCAGTAACAGGCGAAAAGTGTGGTGTTGGGAAAGCGCAGCAGGTCAGGCAGCACCCAAGGGGCACCCTTCCTGACTCCAATTCTCCAGTATCTGCAGTCCACACTTTCTCCCTAATCAATAAACATATTTACCCTAATCAACCTGTTCAGAGATGTCACGACACACCTCTGGAACAGATGGGAAAGGAGCCTGGCTGTCCTGGACCAGGGATAGGGACATTACCACTGCACTACAAAAGGTCCTCTACCCTCCCCCATCTGCAGATCATTCGGTTTGAGTTCACCCACAATGCCCTGAGGGAGGGAATTCCAGGATTTGGACCCAGTGACACTGAAGGAACGGCGATATATTTCCACGTCGGGATGGAGAGTGGAGGGGAACTGGCAGGGGGTGGTGTTCCCATGGATCTGCTGCCCTTGTCCTTCCGGCTGGAAGTGGTCGTGGGTTTGGAAGGTGCTGTCTGAGGATCTTTGGTGAATTTCTGCAGTGCATCTTGTAGATGGTCCACCCTGCTGCTACTGAGCGTCAATGGGGGATGTTTTAAGTGGAAGGTAGGACTTCGCTCTACGGTTTAAGCTGCTAAAGCTGACCAACAAACCCAAGGAGGTCAAAGACTTCAGATGCAGAGAATTTTAAAAAAATCTTTCTCATTAATTTGGCTCTTCGATCACATGATGTCTATATGTAAGATACACCCCATCACAAAGAGCATCCCACTGGATCCACCCCATTCCTGCATTTCCCATGGCCAATCCACCCTAATCTGCACATCCTCAGACTGTGGGAGGAAGCCGGAGCACTGGGTGGAATCCCACGCAGACATGGGGAGAATGTGCAAACTCCACACAGACAGTCGCCCGAGGCTGGGATTGAACCCGGGTCGCTGGCGCTGTGAGGCAGCAGTGCTAACCACTGAGCCACCTTACACATGGCTTCATTGGTATCAGGACCATTGCCCCAGTTCCAGTCACAATAGTGCTTTACAATGTGAGAGGTGCTATACGAATGCAAGGGGTGGCTGTGCCCGTAACTTGAACATTATCAGACAGAAGGTGCCAATAGTCACAGAAGGATGCCCCCTACTGCAATCAGTATGTCATTGCACTGTTTTTCTCAGCTTTGAGTAAGACAACACGCACCGAATTTGCCCCAACTTTTGCATATAAAGTATATACAATAAGACCCAAAATATTAACCGAACCCCGATACTCTTCAAGTTAAAAAGAAACCCTTGTGATCGAAGAGCCAAATTAATGAGAAAGATTTTTTAAAAATTCTCTGCATCTGAAGTCTTTGACCTCCTTGGGTTTATTAGTCAGCTTTAGCAGCTTAAACCGTAGAGCGAAGTCCTACCTTCCACTTAAAACATCCCCCATTGACGCTCAGTAGCAGCAGGGTGGACCATCTACAAGATGCACTGCAGAAATTCACCAAAGATCCTCAGACAGCACCTTCCAAACCCACGACCACTTCCAGCCGGAAGGACAAGGGCAGCAGATCCATGGGAACACCACCCCCTGCAAGTTCCCCTCCACTCTCCATCCCGACGTGGAAATATATCGCCGTTCCTTCAGTGTCACTGGGTCCAAATCCTGGAATTCCCTCCCTCAGGGCATTGTGGGTGAACTCAAACCGAATGATCTGCAGCAATTCTTGAGGATATTTAGGCCAGCGATGCCCACATCCCGTGAGTGAATTGAAAAGAAACACACTTGTACAGAATACCTACAGCACAGGGAGAGGCTATTTTTAGCCTCTCAAGCCTGCACTGCATACCATCCTGTCCCTATAGCCCTGCGCTTCCCATGGCTAATCCATCTAGCCTGAACACTATGAGCAATTTCCCATGACCAATCCACCCTAACCCACACATCTTTGGACTGTGGGAGGAAACCAGAGCAAACCCACACAGAGAACGTATAAACTCCACACAGACAGTCACCTGAGGCTGGAATCGAACCCAGGTCCCTGGCGCTGTGAGGCAGCAGTGCTAACCACTGAGCTACCGTGTCTCACCCAGAGGATGATGATGATTCAAAACTCTCTTCCACAAAAGGGCTAGATCGATTGTCAGCTTTAACCCTGGGATTGAGAGCTCAGGAGGAAACAAGCATTGGCAAACTATTCGACTTGGGTGGGCATCATTGATGACAGTACCCCAGCCTTCGAGCAGTTAGGAGTGAGGGACGATTTGGTGAACTCTTCCTTTCGGATCCAGAGTAGGAAGGAATAACTCTAGCTTCCTTAGCTCAAGTGTTGACAGTTTAGGATCTAATGATGGACTAAACCTGCAGGCCTTTCCTGTGCCTCTTGACATCCTGTTGCCACATTTTGTGAGTCAACTGCTTTCATTGGAAGTTTCAATCATAATGGGGGAGAAAGAAAGGCCTTTTAAAAAATTTTAAGGTCCCGGACTCAAAAAAATGCCTAATATCAGGTTTCAGTCAAGTTTCAATAGTAATTTTTATTAGAACGGATCTCTTCCTCCTTCATTTATCCATCGATTTAATTGTCTTTGGTGTCTCTACATGTAGGCCAAAAGCCTGGGCCTTTCCTGGCATTTTTGCCCAAAGCTGTGATGCTATGAGCTGAGTGTGGAGTCCATTTAATTAACTCAGTCAGTTACACGGTAGGGATATTTCCCATAGTGTCTAGGTTTTAGAAGCTTTACTGAGGTAGGATTAATATGGGGCATGTTTGGCTCTGCTGACAGGATAGAAAACCTTATAGAGGTTTCTATTGCACTCCTGTTGGAGACTTCCCTTTGACTGCATGATCTACAGAAAGTGCAAGAGACACAGAGACAGAGATAAGGGTCTGGGGAATGATTGAGAGAGCAACTGGCATCGTTATGCAATACTTTGTTTTAATTGCCTTCGGGCACCTTAAAATATCCAAAGCCAGCACATTGTTGAGACAAGAGACAAGGTGTTCATCCCACGTTCATCAGGACTCGATGCAAGAATGCCGGATTTCAAAGGGAACAATGATTTATATGGATGAAATCAGAAATTGATGGAAAAACGCAGCAGGACAGGCAGTGTCTGTGGAGAGAAAGCACAGTTAACGTTTCGAGTCTAGTGACCCTTCCTCAGAACATTTTATTCAGCTTGGATAAAGGGTGCTGTTGACTTGACCCTGATTGGTTGGGTTATTGCCATGGAGAGTGCAGCAGGGGATCTATTGTCTTATGTTTTTGATTAATTTAAGAAAAGGTATAATGCCAGGACTTGTTCGTTTTACATGCCAAGTATAGGTGCCCGTGTATGAATACGTGTAAAGTCCAGTGACCATAAGGGAGCCACATTTACATTGCTTCATAAGAAAATGCTTTTGAAGTGTTGTCAGTGCTGTTATGAAGAAAACGAGGCACCTGAATTGCAAGATTCCACAAAGGAGAAAGGGAGGACTGCAGATGCTGGAGATCAGAGTTGGGAGTGTGGTGCTGGAAAAGCACAGCAGTTCAGGCAGCATCCGAGGAGCAGGAGAATCGAAGTTTCAGGTGAAAGACTGATTCCAGAAAGGGCTATGTGTCAATGACCAGCCCTGGTTATAAAGCTCTGGTTAGGCCCCATTTGGAGTACTGTGTCCAATTTTGGTCCCCACACCTCAGGAAGGACAAACTGGCACTGGAACGTGTCCAGCGGAGATTCACACGGATGATCCCTGGAATGGTAGGCCTAACATATGAGGAACGGCTGAGGATCTTGGGATTGTATTCATTGGAGTTTAGAAGATTAAGGGGAGACTTAATAGAGACGTACAAGATAATACATGGCTTGGAAAGGGTGGATGCTAGGAAATTGTTTCCGTTAGGTGAGGAGACTAGGACCCGTGGACACAGCCTTAGAATTAGAGGGGGTAAATTCACAACAGAGATGCGGAGACATTTCTTCAGCCAGAGAGTGGTGAGCCTGTGGAATTCATTGCCGCAGAGTGCAGTGGAGGCTGGGACGCTAAATGTCTTCAAGGCAGAAATTGGTAGATTCTTGTTGTCTCGGGGAATTAAGGGCTACGGGGAGAATGCGGGTAAGTGGAGTTGAAGTGCCCATCAGCCATGATTGAATGGCGGAGTGGACTCGATGGGCCGAATGGCCTTACCTCCACTCCTATGTCTTATGGTCTTATGGTCTTATGGACCAGATCACCCAGATTTGGTGGTATTGGCTGAAGAATAGGCATTGGCTAAGACACCAGGGAGGACTCAAACAGAAGCAAAGTCCAGGGAGTGCTGGAGAGACTCATTAGATCTCGCAGCGTTTGTAAAGAGAGAACCAGAGTCATGATTTCTCTTCAGGGCCCAGTACCCCATTTCTGAAGAAGTGCAGGAGCAGACTTGAAATGTTAACTCTGCCTTCTCTCTCCATCCACAGACGCTGCCAGACCTGCTGAGTTTCTCCAGCCACTTTTCTGTTGCTACTAGAAAGGACTTCTCTGATCCTTTGTTCTGGAGTCAAATGTATGCACCAGACATGATGAACAAAGCCTTGATACAACATCTCACCCAAACGATGGCAACAGACTCACACCCCCACCTTATGCCTGTAACACTACATTCCCCATGGCTAATCCATCTGACCTGCACATCTTTGGACTGTGGGAGGAAACTGGAGCAAACCCACAGAGACGTGGGGAGCATGTGCAAACTCCACACAGAGCGTGGGATTGAACCCAGGTTCCTGGTGCAATGAGGCAGCAGTGCTAACCACTGAGCTACTGTATCACACATAGGACATTTAATTTTATAAATTTTTAACCAACCTGTGCACAACAAATCTTCCAGGATGATGGAACTGAGACTTTCCTGGTCACATTAGGGACATTATCTCTGCACCACAACAGCTCCCCCCACCTGTTTGATTGACATGTTAATGAATTTGCTCAGATGTGCTGTAATATACCTCCAGGTCAGGGGGTGGGGGACCTGAACCTGGGCCTTCTGGGTCTGACGCACGGACGCTACCACTGCACCACAGACTGTCATCCAGGTTTAGCCTTTATGCTGTGGGGTTGAATCTAGAAATGTTACTACTTAAAGATCAAAGATGTTCAGGTTAGTTGGATTGGCCATGCTGAATCATCCCGTAGTGCCTAGGGAGGTGTAGACGAGGAGGGTTAGCCGTGGGGACTGCAGGGTTACAGGAATAGGTAAGGGCATGGCTCTGGGTGGGGTGCTGTTCGGAGGATCAGTGTGGACTCGATGGGCAAAATGTCCTGCGTCCACACTGTATGGACTCTATTATTGGTGTCATCGCTCAGACTCTTTGAACATGGGAGTTGGGATGTTATGGTGAGGTTGTACGTACCATAAGACCATGAGACATAGGAGCAGAAATTAGGCCATTCAGCCCATCAAGTCTGCTCTATCATTCAATCATGGTTGGGGTTGAGAAACCTATCATTCTCCCACTTTCTCCCTGTAACCCTTGTTCCCCTTCATACTCAAGAACCTATCCATCTCAGTCTTAAATATACTCAATTACCTGACCTCCACTATCTTCTGTGGCAATGAAGTCAATTCAAATCCCACCAAGGACGTTGGTGAAAGCTCTTCTGGAGTACTGTGTCCAATTCGGACCACCCTGTTATACAAAAGATGACAGGTCACAAGAGATTTACCAGGGGAATGGAGGGTTTGAGCTACAAGCAAAGGTTGGATAGGCTTGGGCCTTTTGCGCTGCTGTATAGGAGGCTGAGGGGTGACCTTATGGAGGCTTATAAAATCATGAGGGGCACAGGTAAAGGGAATGGCAATTGTCTTTTCTCTAGAGCAGAGGATTTCAAGACTAGGGGGCATAGTTTAAAGGTGACAGGAGAAAGATTTTAAAAAGACATGAGGGGCAAACGTTTTACACAGAGGGTGGTTCGTGTGTGGAATGAACGCCTCTGAGGAAGTGGTGGATGTGGGTAAAGTTACAATGTTCAAAAGACATTTGGATGATTTCATGAAGGGGAAGGTTTGGAGGGATATGGGCCAGGAGCAGGCAGGTGGGACTGGTTTAGTTTGAGATTATGCTCAGCACGGACTGGTTGGGCCGAAGGGTCTGTTTCCGTGCTGTCCGACTCTACGATTTCAGAAGCGAGAGTTGTATAACTGACGCTGAAAGGTGGATGGAAATAGTTGGCACATTTCTGAAGGATTTATTTAAATTTTCAGGCACGTGATCCACAGAACATTAATGATCTCACTTGTGCTTTCTCGGCCAGCAGAGAATGTAAATCTTAATGACTTACACATGTTCGCCGGAGATTTGAGTTTATAACCTCTTTCAGATAAAGAGAAAGCCCCAAGGTTTCTATCCTCGTTCCAACGTGACGGCTGCATTTTGAAAGGAAGTAAATAAGGAAGTCGATGGCGGGGATAGGCAGGAGCTAGGATGGGCTCTAGTCAGGCCGTGTCCTGTGTGCCTTGGGATAGGGGGAGAAGTGGCAGGAGGTTAGACAGATGAAGGCGTAAGATCATAGAATCCGTACTGTTTGAGGGTAAGCCATTCAGCTCACACTGACCTTCCAAATAGTGTCCCACCCCCCCATTGCTGGATTCCCAATGGCTATCCCACCCAGCCTACACATCCCCGAACGCTATGGGGCAATTTAGATCATAGAATCCCTACGGTATGGGAAGCAGGCCCTTCGGCGCCCAACAAGTCCACACCGACCCTCCCAAGAGTAACCCACCCAGACCCATTTCCCTCTGACTAATGCAGCTAACATGGCCGATTCGCCTGGCCTGTACATCTTTGGATTGTGGGAGGAAACCCAGGCAGATACGGGGAGAATGTGCAAACGCCATACAGAGAGTCACCCGAGATTGGGATCAAACCCAGGTTCCTGGTGCTGTGAGGCAGCTGTGCTAACCACTGAGCCACTGTGCATGGCCAATCCACCTAGCCTGCACATTTCATAGAATGCCTACAGGCCCTTCAGCCCAACTAGTCCACACCAATCCTCCAAAGAGTAACCCTCCCAAACCCATTCCCCTACCCTATATTTACCCCTGTCTAATGCACCGAACCTACACATCCCTGAACACTACGGGCAATTTCTCATGGCCAATTCACCTGACCTACATATCTTTGGATTGTGGGAGAAAGCTGGAGCAAACCCACGCAGACACGGGGAGAATGTGCAAACTCCACACAGACAGTTGCCTGAGGTTGGAATCGAACCCGGGTCCCTGGTGCTGTGAGGCAGCAGTGCCAGCCACTGTGCCACCAAGCAATTCAGAATGGCCCATCCACCTAACCTGCAATGGACTGTGGGAGAAAACTCACACAAACATGGGGAGAATGTACAAACTCCACACGGACAGTCGCCTGAGGATGGAATCGGAACCCAGACCCCTGGCACTGCTCACCACCGACCCACCATGCCACCCCAGCGCATAGCAAATATCATCATACCAAGCAAGAGAGGTTATGATTAGATTAAATTAGATTCCCTACAGTGTGGAAACAGGACCTTCAACCCAACAAGCCCATACTGACCCTCTGAAGAGTAACCCACCCAGACGCAGTCCCAGTCCTCTACCTTATATTTCCCTCTGACTAATGCACCTAACACTACAGAAAATTTAGATTAGATTAGATTGGATTACTTACAGTGTGGAAACAGGCCCTTCAGCCCAACAAGTCCACACTGACCCGCCAAAGCGCAACCCACCCAGACCCATTCCCTACATTTACCCCTTCACCTAACACTACGGGCAATTTAGCATGGCCAATTCACCTGACCTGCACATCTTTGGACTGTGGGAGGAAACCGGAGCACCTGGAGGAAACCCACGCAGACATGGGGAGAACGTGCAAACTCCACACAGACAGTTGCCCGAGGTGGGAATCGAATCCTGACGCTGTGAGGCAATAGTGCTAACCACTGAACCACAGTGCTGCCCCATGCCCGTGCCATCTGGTTATGGACCAGCCCAAACCCCCCCTCCAATTATTCGCAAAATAGTCCAGTCCCTAACCATTTCTTATTTGAAAGGTAAATGCAAGGTGCAATTCAATTGATCAAACGACCGGATTTAAGCAAAACACACTTTATTCATCCACGATAGTTAAAATGCAACAAAGGAAAGAAGGAATTGGAATAACTGCACTCTGTGATTTTTGTGAAGATTTGTAGCTCATGTTGAGGTTGTAAGTTTGCTCACTGAGCTGGAAGGTTCATTCTCAGACATTTTGTCACTATGCTAGATAACATCTAATTCACTCTAATGGAAAGCTTAACAGAATAGTACAGAAACTATCACTAATTAACTGTTCCGATATAGTAATGTCTCACACTCTTGAAAAAAGGCAAATTCAGAGCCCAAATTGTCTCACATGTAACTCCAGCAGCTGTAACCAAGAGAGGTTATAAACCCCCAACAGTGACTGCTAAGAGCTAAACTTAAATCTTCTGGCTGAGTGGGAGCTTGACCCCACCCATCCAGTCTGCTTCTATTGTTACAGCTTTTGAAAAAAAAACCAAGGCCTCACAAGCTGCTTACTCTAGTGGTTCTGGTAGACTGCTCGATGCCTTAAAACCTCTCTTCAACAAAAAACCCAGAACTCTTCAAGCCACAGTGTTGTCACAAAGGCAAGGTAGAGAGGTTAATAAGAAGTAGGAGTGGAAGTAAGGACGTTCGGCCCATCGAGTCCACTCCACCATTCAATCATGGCTGATGGGCATTTCAACTCCACTTACCTGCACTCTCCCTGTATCCCTTAATTCCTTGTGAGATTAAGAATCTATCAATCTCTGCCTTGAAGACATTTAACTTCCCGGCCTCCACTGCGCTCCGTGGCAATGAATTCCACAGGCCCACCACTCTCCAGCTGAAGAAATGTCTCCTCATTACCATTCTAAATTGACCCCCCTCTAATTCTAAGGCTGTGCCCCTGGGTCCTACTCTCCCCACTTGACGGAAACAACTTCCCAACGTCCACCCTTTCTAAGCCATCCATTATAGTTTAACAGCTGATGGTTTAACATTAAGGCGAGGAGGATAGGAATTGAAAGCATGTCCTCAGATAATGGTTTAAAGATTATACTATAGTTACATATATTCAGATGGAAGAGCTGGTTCTCCATAAACAGGAAAAAAAAACAATGCTCGTGCATTGTGCCTTTTCAACTTGGGTGCTTTCCTCATGGCAGTGTCTCAACCAATCGGTGTTGACTTGCCTATGTTTGATTTCAAACAAAACAAAAACTCTTCCCCGGTGCATTCTCCATGGCAACACGTCTACCAATCAGAATCAACTTGCTAACCACCTTCTTCTCATGCCAATGGTTGCTCCTGTCGGAGATTTGGTATTCTTGCGATTCTGTCCTGAAGAGACCAAGATCGAAAATTGTGATAGTATGTCTATTCTCACAGCGATGTTGTGTGATCCCGGTGATGCTATATAATACAATGTGCATTGCTTTACCCGTGAATTTCCAAGCATTTTGATCATTTTCCTTTTGATCCACTTTGAGCTCTCCCACTCCAGGCTTTATATGAATCAGAATTCACATTTGTTGCTCATATTCCACAGGTAGGTAAGGGTCTCAGTTTGACTCTGTTCCTCTGACAATGCAACATTCTCTCTGTGCTGTGCTGAGGTGTTAGCCGAGGTGATAGGCTGATGCTCATATTGGGTCATCATAAGTGGTAATGCCACTGTGGTACAGAGCTGCCAGCTTTTTTCATTTATTTGTGGGATCTGGGCATCGCTGGCTGGGCATCATTCATTTATTACCCATCCCTACCTGCCCTCTGAAGGCGACAGTGAGCTGATGACCCACTGGACCCACTGAGTTTGGGGTAGGAACACCCACCATGCCTTTGGGGAGGGGATTCCAGGATTCTGACCCAGTGACACCGATGGAACGGCGATATATTTCCAAGTCAGGATGGTGAATGGCTCGGAGAGGAACTCACAGAAGGTGGTGTTCCCATGTCCTTGTCCTTCTAGGTGGAAGTAGTCGTGGGATTGGGAAGGTTCTGCCTGAGGGTCTTTGGTGAGTTGCTGAAGAGCATCTTGTAGATGGTCCACCCTGCTGCTACTGAGCGTCGGTGGGGGAGGGAGGGGATGGGTTATGGTTAGGGATGGGTTAGTGGATGTGATGCCAATCAAACAGGCTGCTTTGTCCTGGATGGTGTCAAGTCTCTTGAGTGTTGTTGGGGCTGCCCCCATCCAGGGCAAGTGGGGAGTATTCCATCACCCTCCTGACCCGTGCCTTATAGGTGGTGGACAGGCTTTGGGGAGTCAGGAGGTCAGTTACTCGCTGCAGGATTCCCAGCCTCTGACCTGCTCTAGTAATCCCTGTGTTTGTGTGGCTAGTCCAGTTCAGTTCAGTTTCTGGTCAAGGGTAACCCCTAGAACATTGAAATTGGGGATTCATTGATGGTAACACCATTGGATGTCAAGAGGTGATGGTCAGGCTGTCTCTTGAGATGGTCATTATCTGGAACTTGTGTGATATGAATATTACTTGCCACTTGTCAACCCAAGCCTGGATAGCGTCTGGATCTTAGTGTATTTCAACATGAACTGATTCAGTATCTGCGGAGTCGGGAATGATGCTGAATATTGTGTGATCATTGGCAAACCTCCCCACTTCTGACCTAATGAGGAAGGGAAGGTCATTGATGAAGCAGTTGAAGATGGTTGGGCCCGAGGACACTACCCTGAGGGACTCCTGCAGAGATGTCCTGGAGCTGAGATGACTGACCTCCAACAACCACAACCATCTTCCTTCGTGCCAATGGAGACTTGTCCCCCCGATGCCCACTGATTCCAGTTTCGCCAGGGCTCCTTGATGCCACACTTGGTTGAATGCAGCCTTGATGTTAAGGGCTGTCACTCTCACCTCCCCTCTAGAATTCAGCTCTTTTGTCCATGTTCGAACCAAGGCTGTAATGAGGTCAGGAGCTGAGTGACCCTGGGGGAACCCAAACTGGGCGTCACTGAGCAGGTTATTGCTGAGCAGGTGCTGTTGGTGACACCTTCCATCACTTTACTGATGATCAAGAGGAGACAGATGGGGCAGTAGTTGGCCGGGTTGGATTTATCCTGCTTTTTATGTCCAGGACATACCTGGGCAATTTTCCACATTGCCGGGTGGGTGCCAGTGTTGTCACTGTACTGGAACAGCTTGGCTTGGGGAGCAACAAGTTCTGGAGCACAAGTCTTCAGGACTGTTGGTGGAATGGTGTCAGGGCCCATAGCCTTTGCAGTATCCAGGGTCTCCAACTGTTTCTTGATATCACGTGGAGTGAATCGAATTGGCTGAAGGCTGGGGACCACTGGAGGAGGCCGAGATGGATCATCCACTGGGCACTTTTGTATAACGGAAAATGTGGATAATCATCACCACCCGTTGGAATAAATGAAGTGCTTTAGCCAGCTCCGTTTAAAGGGTGTGCATGTTTTGAGGGATCAGACTGTGATCCGATTTCAGATCGTAGGAATCTCCAGATTCCTGGTGGACGTGGCATTGGAAGAGGGATAGGAGTCTGTGGTTCATTTTGAAGCTATGGGAGATCCGTGCTTCTGGATTGGATCACTATCCTTATGTCAGTCACATGGTGCTGGATGCAAGTCCTACTCCCGAGATTTGAGCACGGAATGTCTACGCTGACATTCCAAGATGTTACAAATGGAGTGCTGCATTCTTATAGAACCGTGCACATAGAACGTAGAATAATACAGCGTAGAATAGGCCCTTCGGCCCTTGATCCTGCACCGACCTGTGAACTATTCTCAGCTCATCCCCCTACACTATCCCATCATTATCCATGCGCTTAATGCAGGCCATTCGACACCCCCCCCACCCCCCTCCAAGCCTATGTCATCTCTATGTAGACCAATCCAGTCAGTTACCACCCCCTCTCTCTCACTCCATTCTATCCACACAGCTCTGCTGGTTGATATCTGATGATGTTTTCTCTTGGATGAGACATGAAGTTGATACCTTATCTGGACAAAAAAGACCCCACGATGCTGGGGGAGAGGGTGAAGGGGGCAACGATGTCCTGTCAGTACCACCTCTCCAGAGTCACCATCCGATGCCATCGTTGTGAAGAGCCCCTTCACCCTCTCACCCCATCACCACCTTCACCCTCTCACCCCCTTCACCCCTTCACCCCTTCACCCCCCTCACCCCCTTCACCCCATCACCACCTTTACCCTCTCACCCCTTCACCCTCTCACCCCCTTCACCCCTTCACCCCATCACCACCTTCACCCTCTCACCCCTTCACCCCTTCACCCTATCACCCCCTTCAACCCCTCACCCCATCACCCCCTTCACCCCCCATCACCCCATTCACCCTCTCACACCATTATCCCCTTCACCCCCATCACCCCCTTCACCCTCTCACCCCCTTCACCCTCATCACCCCCTTCACCCTCATCACCCCTTCACCCTCTCACCCCATCACCCCCTTCACCCCTATCACCCCCTTCACCCTCTCACCCCCTTCACCCTCTCACCCTCTCACCCTCTCACCCCTTCACCCTCTCACCCCCTTCACCCTCTCACCCTCTCACCCTCTCACCCCTTCACCCTCTCACCCCTTCACCCTCTCACCCTCTCACCCCTTCACCCTCTCACCCCCTTCACCCTCTCACCCCTTCACCCTCTCACCCCCTTCACCCTCTCACCCTCTCACCCCTTCACCCTCTCACCCCTTCACCCTCTCACCCCCTTCACCCTCTCACCCTCTCACCCCTTCACCCTCTCACCTCCTTCACTCTCTCACCCCCTTCACCCTTCACCCTCTCACCCCCTTCACCCTCTCACCCCCTCACCCCTTCACCCTCTCACCCCTTCACCCTCTCACCCCCTTCACCCTCTCACCCTCTCACCCCCTTCACCCTCTCACCCTCTCACCCTCTCACCTCCTTCACCCTATCATCCCCTTCACCCTCTCACCCTCTCACCACCTTCACCCCCTTCCCCCCTTCCTCCTTCACCCTTTCACTCTCTCAGTCTTTCCCCCTTCACCCCTTTCCCTGTCCCCCCTTCGCTCTTTCCCCATCACCCTATCACCCCTTCCCCCCCTTCCTCCTCTCAACCCCCTTCAGCTTCTTTTCCCTTTCGCCCTCTTTCCCCTCTCTACCTCTCACTCCCCTACCCCTCTTGCCCACTGAGACATACATGGTGGCTGGTTGTGTTTCGGAAGGAGCTGGGCCTAATCTTTCCCCCCCAACAGTTGCTGAATATCCTCAGGAAGGTGAGGATGGAGAAATGGTCAGTAATTATCGGCGTGCCGACGGATAGGGAGAAAGTGGGAAGATGATATGGGGATAGAGGATTGGCAAAGAAGCTGCCTTCTGCTCCACGTTCCTATCTGCTGATGATTCACCCAGCCTCGGCCTGCTGTGACAGACCCTGCTAGGAGCTGGGATTGGAAGATCCTGGTGGAAATACACAAGCAGAGTTGGACAGTGGAAACCTGCAATCCAGTGAATGCCTCTCCTACATCTATTGGTCTGTGGGTGAACACTGTCAACACACTCTCTGGCTCCATTTCCCACATAACGTTTCCACCTCGCCAATTCCTGGTCTCAATCTTTTGAAAGAAATACAAGAACCCTTTGACCTTTGGGTCATAGAGTCACACGGCACAAAAACAGACCCTTTGGCCCAAGTCATCTATGCCTTCTAGATATCCTAAATTAATCTCGTCCCATTTGCCAGCATTTGGCCCATATCCTTCTAAACCTTTCCTATTCATGTCCCCATCCAGATGCCTTTTAAATGTTGTAATTGTACCAGCCTCCACCCTATCCTCTGTCAGCTCATTCCCCACATGCACCACCCTCTGCGTGAAAAAGTTGCCCCTTAGGTCCCTGTTAAATCTTTCCCCTCTCATCTTAAATCTATGCCCTCTATTTTTGGACTCCCCTACCCTGGGGAAAGGACCTTGTCTATCCACCCTACCCATACCCTGTATGATTTTACAAACGTATAGACCTTCAGCCTCCGATGCTCCTGGGAAAAAAATCCTAAACTATTCAGCTTCTCCTTATAACTCAAACTCTCCGGTCTCGGTAACATCCTGGTTAGTCATTTTCGCACCGTTTCCTGTTTAATAACATCCTTCTGACATCCTTCTGGGCTACCAGAACAGTACGCAGTAGGGGAGACAATGGTCCTGTGCTACTATCACTGGGCTGTCAACCCAGTTACCCAAATAGTGCTCTGGGGTCCTGGCTTCGAATCTCACCACAGCAGATGTGGAATTTAAAATCCAGAAAGTATCTGGAATTAAGAATCTCGTGATTCCATTGTCAGTTGGAAAACCCCATCTGCTTCATTAATGCCCTTTCGGGAAGGAAGCTGCCATCTTTACCCGCTCTGGCCTAGATGTTATGGCTTGGCATGGGAATGGACATCATCGAGGCTCTGGCACTCAGTGGCATGTGGGAGATGGGCAAGAGTCAATGTGGTTGCCTCATAACTGCCCTCTGGGCAATTACAGGAGGGGCGATAAATGTTGCCTAGCCAGCGACGCCCTCATCCTGTTGAGTGCATGAAGGGGGAAAAAAAAAACTGACCTCTCCAATGTCTTGTACAGACACAACATGACATCCCAACAACCAGGAGAAAGTGAGGACTGCAGGTGTTGGAGATCAGAGTCGAGAGTGTGGTGCTGGAAAAGCACAGCCGGTCGGGCAGCATCCGAGGAGGACTGACATCTCGGTTCTAAGCCCTTCGTCAGGTCTCGACACCTATGCTCCGTCCTCTGACCAATGAAGGCAAGATTACCAAACGCCTTCTTCACCACCCTATCCCCCCCCCGTGATGCCACTTTCTATGTACCTGCACCTCTCGGCCCCTCTGGTTGACCATATGCCCCAGGGCCCTATCATTAACTGCGTAAGCTGTAGGTATAAAGGCAAAGTGATCCCCTGGTGCCCTTCAACAAGCAGTGGGCTTGCTGGATTCCCCGTGGTATTAGTGTGGCTGTGTGGAGTGTCTGTGTTCCCCCCCACTGGCCTGAGTGGCCCCGTCTGTCTTTGCTCGGCTCACCCTTCGCCCATTTCTCTCTTGGTTCCACCGCAGGTCCACGAATTGTGTGATAATTTTTGCCACCGCTACATCAGCTGCTTGAAGGGCAAGATGCCGATTGACCTGGTGATAGAGGACCGCGATGGAGGCTCAAAATCTGACCTGGAGGATTTCACCGGCTCCTGCACCAGCCTCTCCGATCAGGTAGGGAGCATTTGTCCATCCGACCCCAGTCTCTCTCTCTCTCTGATGTCCGGTCTGTGAAGAGAGAGCCCAAATTCCAGTCCAACCCCAGTGCTCTGACTGTATTGCACGCCCCCCCCCGAGAGTTTTGCCTTGTTTGCTGCTGTGGTTTTTGTCACTTCCTTTTATAAAACATTGTCTGTGCCAGCAAAGATGGCATGTTCGCTCTGCACTGTTCTGTTTTTTACTCCATTGTGTTTAGAGTTTTTGAAACGTCTTGCGAATGTGTAACATTGATTCCTGCTGAATACCATCTCTCAGGGCAATTATAATGGAGGCGCCAACTTGTATCACCCAGAGAAGTTCAGGTTGTAAGCTTGCTCGTTGAGCTGGAAGGTTTGTTTTCACATCATTAGTGAGACTCTGGTGAAGTGCTGGTGTTCTGCCCTGCTTTCGATTGATGCGAATTGGTCTCTCAAAATGGGTGATATCATTTCCGGTTCTTATTCTCGGAGGTTGGCAAATGGGGTCCAAATCGACGTCAAGATGAGAGTGTTGCTGGAAAAGCACAGCAAGTCAGGCAGCGTCCGAGGAGCGGGAAAGTCGAAGTTTCAGAAAGAATGAGGCTGGGAGTCACCAGGGTGGAGCGAGAAATGGGAGGGGCAGTGGGGATGGGGAGAAGGTAGCCGAGAGCGCAATAGGGGAATGGAGGTTGGGATGAAGGTGATAGGTCGGAGAGGAGGGTGGAGTGGACAGCTGGGAAGGAAGATGGACAGGTCATGAAGACGGTGCTGAGCTGGAAGGTTGGAACTGGGGTAAGATG
This sequence comes from Chiloscyllium punctatum, assembly GCF_047496795.1. Lineage (NCBI taxonomy): Eukaryota > Metazoa > Chordata > Chondrichthyes > Orectolobiformes > Hemiscylliidae > Chiloscyllium > Chiloscyllium punctatum. The sequence goes on along the minus strand of NC_092767.1, from coordinate 65,779,419 downwards.
GGGGGAGGGGAAATGAGGAAACTGGTGAAGTCCACCAAATCGATGCGTTTATTGATGGAGTTTCGGACCCCATTTACCAAGCTCTCAGAAAAACTATTATCACCCACCACAACAGACCAGGATACATCAATAGAAAGTGAGATAGAACACCAGTGCTTCACCAGAGGCCCACTGATGATGTTACCTATTAGGGTGATGAAACGTCTGGAAACGAACCTTCCAGCTCAGCGAGCAAACCTACAACCTGAACCTCAACTTGAGCTACAGATCTTCTCAAAACTTGCAAATTCAGAGAAGCATCGGGCAGACACATTGAGATTTCCAGGGTAGTCTTATTGCTCTGAGTTTAGTCCACACACGAACACGCACACGCGCACACACACGCACACACACACATGCGGTGTGTAGTGAAACAAGCAGCCTATCTCCCGATTGGCAGAGTGTGTTGCGCTCCAGAAGGCGTGGCCTCCAGACCATCTCGGTCCAGCTCTGTTTGCCCGCAGCGTGACTTGGCATGGGATAGGCATTGCTGGGCACCATCGAGACTCTGGGGATGCGGTGGTGTGTGGGAGATGGGCATCTCTTTGAATTGCCATTGACAGAGGGCAGACCTTGCTCCTTGGGAGAGCCTTGATGGAGGCCAATGGTAATGGATATTGCAACGCACGCTTGTGCCTGTGGGCTCTTGGGTTGGGAAACCCGAGACCAGAGTTGGAATTGGGTCATTATTAATCTTGGGCTTCCCGTCTTAGTAAAGGTGGCTGGTTATTTTCAGTGGCTGTACTCATGGAGCATTGGAATCTCATCAGACGCATTGACATCATCACCATCAGTGATGGTCCCTTGAGGGGTTGGATGACTCTCTCTCTCACTCTCTCTGTCTCCCCCTCCTCTTTTGTTGCTGTGGGTGATGAAGTGACCAATGGCGGTGTCACATTCTTTCTGCCCACAGGTGGCATCTGCTGGAGTTGGGGGGGGGGGGGTGGTGGTGGGGTGGAAGCGTTGCCAGAGGTTGGTGGTTGCGATCTTGGCACATTGGTTCCACCACCTACGTATCTGTCAGTAATGGCGGGCACCTCAAGTGGAAGGTTAGTGGCTCCTTTGGTGCTACTTGCTGATGCTGGACTGGCACCGGGATGGGGTGGGCGCTATTGAAAGAACACCAGAGCATTACGAAGTGAAAATAAAAGGTTGAATCCCGCTGGACTGACCTCCCCCCCCTAGATATTACTGCATTCTTGCCTCTGAAGCAGAGAGACAGAATGAACATTAGTGCCATGATAGGGTGCTCCAATCCAAGTCACAGCCATTCAATTACTTTTGATGTGTTGAGGTGTACTTAAAATCCCTGAAAGATCGGATAACGGATCTGCTTTAGTGATGTTTGTCTACGGGTAAATCATAGAATCCCTACGGTGTGGAAGCAGGCCATTCAGCCCATCAAGCCCACACCAACCCTCCGAAACGCATCCCCCTACCTTCTCCCTGTAACCCTGCATCTCCCATGGCTAATCCACCTAGCCTTAACACTCCAGGACACTATGAACACTTTAGCACGGCCAATCTACCTTAGCCTGAACAAGTTTGGACTGTGTGAGGAAGCCAGAGCACCTGGGGGAAACCCACGCAGACACGGGGAGAATGTGCAATCTCCACACAGTCGCCCGAGGCTGGAATCGAACCTGGGTCCCTGGCGCTGTGAGGCAGCAGTGCTAACCACTGAGCCACCGTGCTCCCCGTCTCAGGGAAAATGGTCCTGTTCTAGCCCCTACCTCTGGGGAAACAGGGCCTTGATTTAACATCCAGCCCTGGGGAGATATTTCCTCTTGAGCGGCTCAGGCATTATTTGTGTCCCCTTCATTTTGTAAAAATAAGATAAAAGTCATTGGGAGGTGGGCATCGCTGGCAAGATGTCAGCATTTGTCACCAGTTTCCCAGTTGCCTCTTGAACTGAAGGGTCCGATCAGCCATTCCAGAGGGCAGTCCAGAGTTAACCCCATTGCTGTGGGTCTGGAGTCACATGGAGACCAGACTGTATAAGGATGGCAGATTTCCCTCCCAATAGGGGCATTAGTGAACCAGATGGGCTTTTACAAGGATTGGTAATGGCTGGCACCTTCACTACACCTTGTGTTTATGGAATTCAAATTCTGCCTACTGCTGTGGTGTGGTTTAAACCTCTATCCCCAGAATATTAACCTTGACAAACCAGTCCAGTGCCACCATTAACACTAAGCCATTATCTCCTTGGAATGCAATTCCTTCCCAGTACATTTTTTTTGAGGATGTAACTCTGAAGATGGACAAGGGAGATCCAGTGGATGTAGTATACCTGGACTTTCAGAAAGCCTTTGATAAAGTCCCACATAGCAGGTTAGTGAGCAAAATTAGGGCACATGGTATTTAGGGGCAAAGTACTGACATGGATTGAAAATTGTTTGGCTGACAGGAAACAAAGAGTAGTGATAAACGGCTCCCTTTTGGAATGGCAGGCGGTGACCAGTGGTGTGCCGCAGGGATCAGTGCTGGGACCGCAGCTTTTTACAATGTACATTAATGATATAGATGAAGGTACTAAAAGTAATATTAGCAAATTTGCTGATGACACAAAGCTGGGTGGCAGGGTGAAATGTGAGGAGGATGTTAGGAGAATACAGGGTGACCTGGACAGGTTAGGTGAGTGGACGGATATATGGCAGACGCAGTTTAATGTGGATAAATGTGTGTTATCCACTTTGGTGGCAAGAACAGGAAGGCAGATTACTACCTAAATGGAGTCAAGTTAGGTAAAGGGGCAGTACAACAAGATCTAGGTGTTCTTGTACATCAGTCAATGAAAGCAAGCATGCAGGTACAGCAGGCAGTGAAAAAAGCTAATAGCATGCTGGCCTTCATAACAAGAGGAATTGAGTATAGAAGCAAAGAGGTCCTTCTGCAGCTGTACAGGGCCCTGGTGAGACCGCACCTGGAGTAGTGCGCGCAGTTTTGATCACCAAATTTGAGGAAAGACATCCTTGCTATTGAGGGAGTGCAGCATAGGTTCACGAGGTCAATTCCCAGAATGGCGGGACTATCTTACGCTGAAAGACTGGAGTGGCTGGGCTTGTATACCCTTGAGTTTAGAAGACTGAGAGGGGATCTGATTGAGACGTATAAGATTATTAAAGGATTGGACACTCTGGAGGCAGGAAACATGTTTCCGCTGATGGGTGAGTCCAGAACCAGAGGATACAGTTTAAAAATAAGGGGTAGGCCACTTAGAACAGAGTTGAGGAGAAAATTCTTCACCCAGAGAGTGGTGGGTGTATGAATGCTCTGCCCCAGAAGGCTATGGAGGCCCAGTCTCTGGATACTTTCAAGAAAGAGTTGGATAGAGCTCTTCAGGAAAGGGGGATCAAGGATTATGGGGATAAGGCAGGAACAGGATACTGATTTGAGGATGATCAGCCATGATCATAATGAATGGTGGTGCAGGCTCGAAGGGCAGAATGGCCTAATCCTGAACCTATTGTCTATTGTCTATTGTCTACATTCCCTATGACAGTATTTGAACCAATCAGAGTTGGCTGGCCTGGTGTGAATTTAGGTCAACCATTCGCCCAGTACATCGTCCATGGCAACGCCACGATCTATCATAGAGCAACCGATCAGTGCCCTTTTCTCAGTGGTAGACAACATGGAAATCTTCAGCATTGTCTCTCTGGCCATTAAAATGTAAATAAAATTATAAATTAACTCTCGGGAATGAGCATAATCATAGAACACAGAACATTCCAGCGCAGGACAGGCCCTTCGGCCCTCGATGTTGCAGTGACCTGTGAAACCAATCTGAAGCCCATCTAACCAACACCATCCCATTCCTTCTGCAAATTCAGTGGTGGACTGCCTTCTTAAACCACTGCAGTCCGTGTGCTGGTAGTAGACCCACAATGCCCTGAGGGAGGGAATTCCAAGATTTTGTCCCAGTGACACTGAAGGTGATACATTTCCAAGTCAAGGTGGCAAGTGGCTTGGAGGGGAATGTGTGTTCCCATGTACCTGCTGCCCTTATCCTCCTAGATGGATGTGGTTGTGGGTTTGGAAGGTGCTGTCTAAGGATCTTTGGTGAGTTGCAGCAGGGCATTTGGTAGATGGTTCACCCTGCTGCTACTGAGCGTCGGTAGTGAATGTGGTGCCAATCAAGCGGGTTACTTTGACCTGGATGTTGGGGGAACTTGCAGGGGGTGGTGCTCCCATGTATCTGCTGCCCTTGTCCTTCTCGATGGATGTGACCGTGAGTTTGGAAGGTGCTGTCTGAGGAAGTCAATGAAAGGAGATTGAAGGAAAAATCAGACATGATGTGTAACACGGCATATTATACCCTACTTTTATTGAAATCGTGGGTTACTGAAACAGAGCTGAAATAAATCTGAGCTAGTTGAATAGCAGTGGAATCTCTCCAGCCTCCTGGTCAATCTGCAGACTGTTTGCTGTCCACTGCTGTTTAAACAGACTCTGTAGACTGTTTGCTGTAGTGTGCTGTTTAAACAGACTCTGTAGACTGTTTCCTGTCCTGTGCTGTTTAAACAGACTCTGTAGACTGTTTGCTGTAGTGTGCTGTTTAAACAGACTCTGTAGTCTGTTTGCTGTCGCGAGCTGTTTAAACAGACTCTGTAGACTGTTTGCTGTAGTGTGCTGTTTAAACAGACTCTGTCGACTGTTTGCTGTCCTGTGCTGTTTAAACAGACTCTGTAGAATGTTTGCTGTCGCAAGCTGTTGAAACAGACTCTGTAGACTGTTTGCTGTCCTGTGCTGTTTAAACAGACTCTGTTGGCTGTTTGCTGTCATGCAGTCATAGAGATGTACAGCACGGAAACAGATCCTTCGTCCGACCCGTCCATACCGACCAGATATCCCAACCCAATCTAGTCCCACCTGCCAGCCCCTGGCCCATATCCCTCCAAACCCTTTCTATTCATATACCCATCCAAATGCCTTTTAAATGTTAAAATTGTACCAGCCTCCATCACATCCTCTGGCAGCTCATTCCATACACGTACCACCCTCTGCATGAAAACGTTGCCCCTTAGGTTTCTTTTATACCTTTCCCCTCTCACCCTAAACCCTCTAGTTCTGGACTCCCCAACCCCAGTTAAAAGACTTTGCCTATTTATCCCATTTATGTTCCTCATTTTTTTATAAACCTCTATAATGTCACCTCTCAGCTTCCGACGCTCCAGGGAAAACAGCCCCAGCCTGTTCAGCCTCTCCCTGTAGCTCAGATCCTCCAACCCTGGCAACATCCTTGTAAACCTTTTCTGAACCCTTTCAAGTTTCACAACATCTTTCCGATAGGAAGGAGACCAGAATTGCACACAATATTCCAACAGTGGCCTAACCAAAGTCGTGTCCAGCTGCAACATGACCTCCCAACCCCTGTAGTGAATACTCTGACCAATAAAGGAAAGCATACCAAATGCCTTCTTCACTATCCTATCTACCTGCGACTCCACTTTCAAGGAGCTATGAACCTGCACTCCAAGGTCTCTTTGTTCAGCAACACTCCCTAGGACCTTACCATTAAGTGTATAAGTCCTGCTAAGATTAGCTTTCCCAAAATGCAGCACCTCACATTTATCTGAATTAAACTCCATCTGCCACTTCTCAGCCCATTGGCCCATCTGGTCAAGATCCTGTTTTAATCTGAGGTAACCCTCTTCGCTGTCCACTGCACCTCCAATTTTGGTGTCATCTGCAAACTTACTAACTGTACCTCTTATGCTCACATCCAAATCATTTATGTAAATGACAAAAAGTAGTGGGCCAAGCACCGATCCTTGTGGCACTCCACTGGTCACAGGCCTCCAGTCTGAAAAACAACCATCCACCAGCACCCTCTGTCTTGTCCCTTTGAGCTAGTTCTGTATCCAAATGGCTCGTTCTCCCTGTATTCCATGAGATCTAACCTTGCTAACCAGTCTCCCATGAGGAACCTTGTTGAACGCCTTACTGAAGTCCATATAGATCACATCTACCCCTCTGCCCTCATCAATCCTCTTTGTTACTTCTTCCAAAAACTCAATCAAGTTTGTGAGACATGATTTCCCACGCACAAAGTCATGTTGACTAACCCAAATCAGTCCTTGCCTTTCCAAATACATGTACATCCTGTCCCTCAGAATTCCCTCCAACAACTTTCCCACCACCAAGGTCAGGCTCTCCGGTCTATAGTTCCCTGGTTTGTCTTTACCGCCCTTCTTAAACATTAGCACCACGTTTGCCAACCTCCAGTCTTCTGGCACCTCACCTGTAACTATCGATGATACAAATTTCTCAGCAAGAGGCTCCGCAATCACTTCTCTAGCTTCCCACAGAGTTCTCGGGTACACCTGATCAGGTCCTGGGGATTTTTCCACTTTTATGTATTTCATGACATCCAGCACTTCCCCCTGTGTAATATAGACATCTTTCAAGATATCATCACCTAGTTCCCTACATTCTATATCTTCCATGTCCTTTTCTACAGTAAATGCTGATGCAAAATACTCGTTTAGTATCACAAAGGCCGCCTTGTTGATCTTTGAGGGGGCCCTATTCTCTCCCTAGTTACCCTTTTGTCCTTAATGTATTTGTAAACACCCTTTGGATTGTCTTTAATTCTATTTGCCAAAGCTATCTCATGTCCCCGTTTTGCCCTCCTGATTTCCCTCTTAAGTATACTCCTACTGCCTTTATACTCTTCTAAGGATTCACTCCATCTATCCTGTCTATACTTGACATATGCTTCCTTCTTTTTCTTAACCAAACCCTCAATTTCTTTAAGTCATCCAGCATTCCCTATGTACCTACCAGCCTTCCCTTTTCACCCTGACAGGAATATACTTTCTCTGGATTCTTATTATCTCATTTCTGAAGGCTTCCCATTTTCCAGCCATCCCTTTACCTGTGAACATCTGCCTCCAATCAGCTTTCGAAAGTTCTTGCCTAATACGTTCAGAATTGGCCTTTCTCCAATTTAGAATTTCAACTTTTAGATCTGGTCTATCCTTTTCCATCACTATTTTAAAATGAATAGAATTAAGGTCTCAGGCCCCAAAGTTCTCCCCCACTGACACCTCAGTCACCTGCCCTGCCTTATTTCCCAAGAGTAAGTCAAGTTTTGCACCTTCTCTAGTAGGTACATCCACATACTGAATCAGAAAATTGTCTTGTACAGACTTCACAAATTCCTCTCCATCTGAACCCTTAACACTATGGCTGTCCCAGTCGATGTTTGGAAAGTTACAATCCCCCCCTACCATTACCACCCTATTCTTCTTACAGAGAGCTGAGATCTCCTGACACATTTGTTTCTCAATTTCCCTCCGACTATTAGGGGGTCTATAATACAATCCCAATAAGGTGAGCATCCCTTTCTTATTTCTCGTTTGCACACAAATAACTTCCCTGGATGTATCCTCACTCAGCACAGTTGTAATGCTATCGCTTATCAAAACTGCCACTTCCCCATCTCCCTTGCCTCCCTTTCTATCCGTCCTGGAGCATTTGTGTCCTGAATCATGAACCTGCCACTCCTGTCCATCCCTGAGCCACGTTTTTGTAATTGCTATGATATCCCAGTTCCATGTTCTGAACCATGCACTGAGTTCATCTGCCTTCCCGTTAGACTTCTTCATTGAAACAAATGCAGTTTAATTAATCAGTCACTGTTTAAACAGACTCTGTAGACTGTTTGCTGCAGTGAGCTGTTTAAATACACTCTGTAGACTGTTAGCTGTCCCGTACTATTTAAACAGACTCTGTAGATTGTTTGCTGTAGTGAGTGTTTAAACAGACTCTGTAGACTGTGGATTAGCGGTGTTGGAAGAGCACAGAATTTCAGGCAGCATCCAAGGAGCTTTTGGATGCTGCCTGAACTGCTGTGCTCTTCCAACACCACTAATCCAGAGTCTGGTTTCCATCAATTGCAGTCATTGTTTTTACCTTTTAGACTCTAGAGACTGTTTGCTGTCCTGAGCTGTTTAAAAAGAATCTGAAGGCTGATGCGGTCCTGTGCTATTTAAAAAAACTCTATGGACTGTTTGCTGTCCTGTGCTGTTTAAACAGACTCTGTAGACTGTTTGCTGTCCTGTGCTGTTTAAACAGAATCTGCAGACTGTTTGCTGTAGCGTGCTGTTTAAACAGACTCTGTAGACTGTTTGCTGTAGTGTGCTGTTTAAACAGACTCTGCAGACTGTTTGCTGCAGTGTGCTGTTTAAACAGACTCTGCAGACTGTTTGCTGTCCTGTGCTGTTTAAACAGACTCTGTAGACTGATTGCTGCAGTGAGCTGTTTAAACAGACTCTGTGGACTGTTTGGTACCTGTGCTGTTTAAACAGACACTGTAGTCTGTTTGCTGTAGTGTGCTGTTTAAACAGACTCTGTAGGCTGTTTGCTGTCCTATGCTGTTTAAACAGACTCTGTAGACTGTTTGCTGTAGCGTGCTGTTTAAACAGACTCTGTAGTCTGTTTGCTGTAGTGAGCTGTTTAACCAGACTCTGCAGACTGTTTGCTGTCCTGTGCTGTTGAAACAGACTCTGTAGACTGTTTGCTGTAGTGTGCTGTTTAAACAGACTCTGTAGACTTTTGCTGTCCTGTGCTGTTTAAACAGACTCTGTACACTGATTGCTGTAGCGTGCTGTTGAAACAGACTCTGTAGACTGTTTGCTGTAGTGATCTGTTTAAACAGACTCTGCAGACTGTTTGCTGTAGTGTGCTGTTTAAACAGACTCTGTAGACTGTTTGCTGTCCTGTGCTGTTTAAACAGACTCTGTAGACTGTTTGCTGTCCTATTCTGTTGAAACAGACACTGTAGACTGTTTGCTGTCCTGAGCAGTTTAAACAGACTCTGTAGACTGTTTGCTGTATCGTGCTGTTTAAACAGACTCTGTAGATTGTTTGCTGGCTTGTGCTGTTTAAACAGACTCTGTAGACTGATTGCTGCAGCATGCTGTTTAAACAGACACTGTAGACTGTTTGCTGTCCTGAGCAGTTTAAACAGACTCTGTAGACTGTTTGCTGTCCTGTGCTGTTTAAACAGACTGTGTCGACTGTTTGCTGTAGTGTGCTCTTTAAACAGACTCTGTAGACTGTTTGCTGTAGCGTGCTGTTTAAAAAGACACTGTAGTCTGTTTGCTGCAGTGAGCTGTTTAAACACACTCTGTAGACTGTTTGTTGTAGTGTGCTGTTTAAACAGACTCTGTAGACTGTTTGCTGTAGTGAGCTGTTTAAACACACTCTGTAGACTGTTTGTTGTAGCGTGCTGTTTAAACAGACTCTGTAGACTGTTTGCTGTAGTGAGCTGTTTAAACAGACTCTGTAGACTGTTTGCTGTAGTGTTCTGCTTGAAAAGACTCTGTCGACTGTTTGCTGTCCTGTGCTGTTTAAACAGACTCTGTAGACTGTTTGCTGTAATGTGCTGTTTAAACAGACTCTGTAGACTGTTTGCTGTAGTGAGCTGTTTCAACAGACTCTGAAGACTGTTTGCTGTCGTGATCTGTTCAAACAGACTCTGTAGACTGTTTGCTGTCCTATTCTGTTGAAACAGACTCTGTAGACTGTTTGCTGTATCGTGCTGTTTAAACAGACTCTGTAGATTGTTTGCTGTCCTGTGCTGTTTAAATAGACTCTGTAGACTGATTGCTGCAGCATGCTGTTTAAACAGACACTGTAGACTGTTTGCTGTCCTGAGCAGTTTAAACAGACTCTGTAGACTGTTTGCTGTCCTGTGCTGTTTAAACAGACTGTGTCGACTGTTTGCTGTAGTGTGCTCTTTAAACAGACTCTGTAGACTGTTTGCTGTAGCGTGCTGTTTAAACAGACACTGTAGTCTGTTTGCTGCAGTGAGATGTTTAAACACACTGTAGACTGTTTGTTGTAGTGTGCCGTTTAAACAGACTCTGTAGACTGTTTGCTGTAGCGTGCTGTTTAAACAGATTCTGTAGACTGTTTGCTGTAGTGAGCTGTTTAAACAGACTCTGTAGACTGTTTGCTATAGTGTTCTGTTTGAACAGACTCTGTCGACTGTTTGCTGTCCTGTGCTGTTTAAACAGACTCTGTAGACTGTTTGCTGTAATGTGCTGTTTAAACAGACTCTGTAGACTGTTTGCTGTAGTGAGCTGTTTCAACAGACTCTGAAGACTGTTTGCTGTCGTGATCTGTTTAAACAGACTCTGTAGACTGTTTGCTCTCCTATGCTGTTTAAACAGACTCTGGAGACTGATTGCTGTCGTGTGCTGTTTAAACAGACTCTGTAGACTGATTGCCGTAGCGTGCTGTTTAAACACACTCTGTAGACTGTTTGCTGTAGTCTGTTTGCTGTAGTCTGCTGTTTAAAGACTCTGTAGATTGTGTGCTGTAGTGAGCTGTTTAAACAGACTCTGTAGACTGTTTGCTGTAGCGTGCTGTTTAAACAGACACTGTTGTCTGTTTGCTGTCCTGTGCTGTTTAAACAGACTCTGTAGACTGTTTGCTGTAGTGAGCTGTTTCAACAGACTCTGAAGACTGTTTGCTGTCATGATCTGTTTAAACAGACTCTGTAGACTGTTTGCTGTCCTATGCTGTTTAAACAGACTCTGGAGACTGATTGCTGTCGTGATCTGTTTAAACAGACTCTGTAGACTGTTTGCTGTCCTATGCTGTTTAAACAGACTCTGTAGACTGTTTGCTGTAGTGAGCTTTTTAAACACACTCTGTAGAATGTGTGCTGCAGTGTACTCTTTAAACAGACTCTGTAGACTGTTTGCTGTAGTGTACTCTTGAAACAGACTCTGTCGACTGTATGCTGTCCTGTGCGGTTGAAACAGACTCTGAAGACTGTTTGCTGTCCTGTGCTGTTTAAACAGACACGGTAATCTGTTTGCTGTCCTGTGCTGTTTAAACAGACTCTGTAGACTGTTTGCTGTCCTGTGCTGTTTAAACAGACTCTGCAGACTAATTGCTGTAGCGTGCTGTTTAAACAGACTCTGCAGACTGTTTGCTGTCCTGTGCTGTTTAAACAGACTCTGTAGACTGATTGCTGCAGTGAGCTGTTTAAACAGACTCTGTGGACTGTTTGGTACCTGTGCTGTTTAAACAGACACTGTAGTCTGTTTGCTGTAGTGTGCTGTTTAAACAGACTCTGTAGGCTGTTTGCTGTCCTATGCTGTTTAAACAGACTCTGTAGACTGTTTGCTGTAGCGTGCTGTTTAAACAGACTCTGTAGTCTGTTTGCTGTAGTGAGCTGTTTAACCAGACTCTGCAGACTGTTTGCTGTCCTGTGCTGTTGAAACAGACTCTGTAGACTGTTTGCTGTAGTGTGCTGTTTAAACAGACTCTGTAGACTTTTGCTGTCCTGTGCTGTTTAAACAGACTCTGTACACTGATTGCTGTAGCATGCTGTTGAAACAGACTCTGTAGACTGTTTGCTGTAGTGATCTGTTTAAACAGACTCTGCAGACTGTTTGCTGTAGTGTGCTGTTTAAACAGACTCTGTAGACTGTTGGCTGTCCTATTCTGTTGAAACAGACACTGTAGACTTTTTGCTGTCCTGAGCAGTTTAAACAGACTCTGTAGACTGTTTGCTGTATCGTGCTGTTTAAACAGACTCTGTAGATTGTTTGCTGTCCTGTGCTGTTTAAACAGACTCTGTAGATTGTTTGCTGTCCTGTGCTGTTTAAACAGACTCTGTAGACTGTTGGCTGTCCTATTCTGTTGAAACAGACACTGTAGACTTTTTGCTGTCCTGAGCAGTTTAAACAGACTCTGTAGACTGATTGCTGTAGCGTGCTGTTTAAACAGACTCTGTAGACTGATTGCTGCAGCATGCTGTTTAAACAGACACTGTAGACTGTTTGCTGTCCTGAGCAGTTTAAACAGACTCTGTAGACTGTTTGCTGTCCTGTGCTGTTTAAACAGACTGTGTCGACTGTTTGCTGTAGTGTGCTCTTTAAACAGACTCTGTAGACTGGTTGCTGTAGCGTGCTGTTTAAACAGACTCTGTAGACTGTTTGTTGTAGTGTGCTGTTTAAACAGACTCTGTAGACTGTTTGCTGTAGTGAGCTGTTTAAACACACTCTGTAGACTGTTTGTTGTAGCGTGCTGTTTAAACAGACTCTGTAGACTGTTTGCTGTAGTGAGCTGTTTAAACAGACTCTGTAGACTGTTTGCTGTAGTGTTCTGCTTGAAAAGACTCTGTCGACTGTTTGCTGTAGTGAGCTGTTTAAACAGACTCTGTAGACTGTTTGCTGTAGTGTTCTGCTTGAAAAGACTCTGTCGACTGTTTGCTGTCCTGTGCTGTTTAAACAGACTCTGTAGACTGTTTGCTGTAATGTGCTGTTTAAACAGACTCTGTAGACTGTTTGCTGTAGTGAGCTGTTTCAACAGACTCTGAAGACTGTTTGCTGTCCTATTCTGTTCAATCAGACACTGTAGACTTTTTGCTGTCCTGAGCAGTTTAAACAGACTCTGTAGACTGTTTGCTGTATCGTGCTGTTTAAACAGACTCTGTAGATTGTTTGCTGTCCTGTGCTGTTTAAACAGACTCTGTAGACTGATTGCTGCAGCATGCTGTTTAAACAGACACTGTAGACTGTTTGCTGTCCTGAGCAGTTTAAACAGACTCTGTAGACTGTTTGCTGTCCTGTGCTGTTTAAACAGACTGTGTCGACTGTTTGCTGTAGTGTGCTCTTTAAACAGACTCTGTAGACTGGTTGCTGTAGCGTGCTGTTTAAACAGACACTGTAGTCTGTTTGCTGCAATGAGATGTTTAAACACACTGTAGACTGTTTGTTGTAGTGTGCCGTTTAAACAGACTCTGTAGACTGTTTGCTGTAGCGTGCTGTTTAAACAGACTCTGTAGACTGATTGCTGTAGCGTGCTGTTTAAACAGACTCTGTAGATTGTGTGCTGTAGTGAGCTGTTTAAACAGACTCTGTAGACTGTTTGCTGTCGCGTGCTGTTTAAACAGACACTGTTGTCTGTTTGCTGTAATGTGCTGTTTAAACAGACTCTGTAGACTGTTTGCTGTAGTGAGCTGTTTCAACAGACTCTGTAGACTGTTTGCTGTCCTATGCTGTTTAAACAGACTCTGTAGACTGTTTGCTGTCCTATGCTGTTTAAACAGACTCTGTAGACTGTTTGCTGTAGTGAGCTTTTTAAACACACTCTGTAGAATGTGTGCTGCAGTGTACTCTTTAAACAGACTCTGTAGACTGTTTGCTGTAGTGTACTCTTGAAACAGACTCTGTCGACTGTATGCTGTCCTGTGCGGTTGAAACAGACTCTGAAGACTGTTTGCTGTCCTGTGCTGTTTAAACAGACACGGTAATCTGTTTGCTGTCCTGTGCTGTTTAAACAGACTCTGTAGACTGTTTGCTGTCCTGTGCTGTTTAAACAGACTCTGTAGACTAATTGCTGTAGCGTGCTGTTTAAAGAGACTCTGGAGACTGTTTGGTGTAGCGTGATGGTTAAACAGACTCTGTTGACTGTTTGCTGTAGTGTGCTGTTTAAACAGACTCTGTAGACTCTTTGCTGTCCTTAGCTGTTGAAACAGCCTCTGTAGACTGTTTGCTGTAGCGTGTTGTTGAAACAGACTCTGTAGACTGTTTGCTGTCCTATGCTGTTTAAACTGACTCTGCAGACTGTTTGCTGTCCTGTGCTGTTGAAACAGACACTGTAGACTGATTGCTATCCTGTGCTGTTTAAACAGACTCTGTAGACTGTTTGCTGTCTTGTGCTGTTTAAACATACTCTGTAGACTAATTGCAGTCGTGAGCTGTTTGAACAGACTCTGTAGACTGTTTGCTGTAGTGAGCTGTTTCAACAGACTCTGTCGACTGTTTGCTGCAGTGAGCAGTTTAAACAGACTCTGAAGAATGTTTGCTGTCGTGAGCTGTTTAAACAGACTTTGTCGACTGTTTGCTGTCCTGAGCAGTTTAAACAGACTCAGTAGACTATTTGCTGTCGCGTGCTGTTTAAACAGACTCTGTTGACTGATTGCTGCAGTGTGCTGTTTAAACAGACTCTGTAGACTGTTTGCTGTCCTGTGCTGTTTAAACAGACTCTGTCGACTGTTTGCTGTCCTATGCTGTTGAAACAGACTCTGTCGACTGTTTGCTGCAGTGTACTCTTGAAACAGACTCTGTCGACTGTTTGCTGCAGTGTGCTGTTTAAACAGACTCTGTGGACTGTTTGCTGTAGTGTGCTGTTTAAACAGACTCTGTAGACTGTTTGCTGTTGTGAGCTGTTTCAACAGACTCTGTCGACTGTTTGCTGCAGTGAGCAGTTTAAACAGACTCTGAAGAATGTTTGCTGTCGTGAGCTGTTTAAACAAACTCTGTAGACTGTTTGCTGGAGCGTGTTGTTTAAACAGACACTGTTGTCTGTTTGCTGTAGTGTGCTGTTTAAACAGACTCTGTAGAATGTTTGCGGTAGCGTACTGTTTTAACAGACACTGTAGATTGTTTGCTGTCCTATGCTGTTTAAACAGACTCTGTAGAATGTTTGCTGTCTTGTGCTGTTTAAACAGACTCTGTAGATTGTTTGCTGTGCTGAGCAGTTTAAACAGACTCTGTAGACTGTTTGCTGTCCTGTGCTGTTTAAACAGACTGTCTCGACTGTTTGCTGTAGTGTGCTCTTTAAACAGACTCTGTAGACTGGTTGCTGTAGCGTGTTGTTTAAACAGACACTGTAGACTGTTTGCTATAGCATGCTGTTTAAACAGACTCTGTAGACTGTTTACTGTAGCGTGCTGTTTAAACAGACACGGTAATCTGTTTGCTGTCCTGTGCTGTTTAAACAGACTCTGTAGACTAATTGCTGTAGCGTGCTGTTTAAACAGACTCTGTCGATTGTTTGCTGTAATGTGCTGTTTAAACAGACTCTGTAGACTGTTTGCTGCAGTGAGCTGTTTAAACAGACTCTGTAGACTGTTTGCTGTAGTGTTCTGTTTGAACAGACTCTGTCGACTGTTTGCTGTCCTGTGCTGTTGAAACAGACTCTGTCGACTGTTTGCTGTAGTGTGCTGTTTAACCAGACTCTGTAGACTGTTTGCTGTCCTGTGCAGTTTAAACAGACTCTGGAGACTGATTGCTGTAGCGTGCTGTTGAAACAGACTCTGTAGACTGTTTGCTGTAGTGTGCTGTTTAACCAGACTCTGTAGACTGTTTGCTGTCCTGTGCAGTTTAAACAGACTCTGTAGATTGCGTGCTGTAGTGAGCTGTTTAAACAGACTCTGTAGACTGTTTGCTGTAGCGTGCTGTTTAAACAGACTCTGTAGACTGTTTGTTGTAGTGAGCTGTTTAAACAGACTCTGTAGACTGTTTGCTGTCCTATGCTGTTTAAACATACTCTGTAGACTGTTTGCTGTAGTGAGCTTTTTAAACAGACTCTGTAGAATGTGTGCAGCCGTACTCTTTAAACAGACTCTGTAGACTGTTTGCTGTAGTGTTCTCTTGAAACAGACTCTGTCGACTGTACGCTGTCCTGTGCTGTTTAAACAGACACGGTAATCTGTTTGCTGTCCTGTGCTGTTTAAACAGACTCTGTAGACTGTTTGCTATCCTGTGCTGTTTAAACAGACTCTGTAGACTAATTGCTGTAGCGTGCTGCTTAAACAGACTCTGTTGACTGTTTGCTGTAGTGTGCTGTTTAAACAGACTCTGTAGACTGTTTGCTGTCCTTAGCTGTTGAAACAGCCTCTGTAGACTGTTTGCTGTAGCGTGCTGTTGAAACAGACTCTGTACACTGTTTGCTGTCCTGTGCTGTTGAAGCAGACACTGTAGACTGTTTGCTGTCCTGTGCTGTTTAAACAGACTCTGCAGATTGTTTGCGGTAGCGTACTGTTTTAACAGACACTGTAGACTGTTTGCTGTCCTATGCTGTTGAAACGGACTCTGTAGACTGTTTGCTGAAGCGTGCTGTTTAAACACACTCTGTAGACTAATTGCAGTAGTGTGCTGTTTAAACAGACTCTGTGGACTGTTTGCTGTAGTGTGCTGTTTCAACAGACCCTGTCGACTGTTTGCTGCAGTGAGCAGTTTAAACAGACTCTGAAGAATGTTTGCTGTCGGGAGCTGTTTGAACAGACTCTGTAGACTGTTTGCTGTAGCGTGTTGTTTTAACAGACACTGTTGTCTGTTTGCTGTAGTGAGCTGTTTAAACAGACTCTGTAGACTGTTTGCTGTTGTGAGCTGCTTCAACAGACTCTGTAGACTAATTGCTGTAGCGTGCTGTTTAAACAGACTCTGTAGACTGATTGCTGCAGTGTGCTGTTTAAACAGACTCTGTAGACTGTTTGCTGTAGTGTGCTGTTTAAACAGACTCTGTAGACTGTTTGCTGCAGTGTGCTGTTTAAACAGACTCTGTAGACTGTTTGCTGTCCTATGCTGTTGAAACAGACTCTGTAGACTGTTTGCTGTAGTGTGCTGTTTAAACAGACTCTTTAGACTGTTAGCTGTAGTGAGCTTTTTAAACAGACTCTGTAGACTGTTTGCTGTAGCGTGTTGTTTAAACAGACACTGTTGTCTGTTTGCTGTAGTGTGCTGTTTAAACAGACTCTGTAGACTGTTCGCGGTAGTGTACTGTTTTAACAGACGCTGTAGACTGTTTGCTGTCCTATGCTGTTTAAACAGACTCTGTAGACTGTGTGCTGCAGTGTACTCTTGAAACAGACTCTGTCGACTGTTTGCGGCAGTGTGCTGTTTAAACAGACTCTGTGGACTGTTTGCTGTAGTGTGCTGTTTAAACAGACTCTGTAGATTTTTTGCTGTAGTGAGCTGTTTCAACAGACTCTGTCGACTGTTTGCTGCAGTGAGCAGTTTAAACAGACTCTGAAGAATGTTTGCTGTAGCGTGTTGTTTAAACAGACACTGTTGTCTGTTTGCTGTAGTGTGCTGTTTAAACAGATTCTGTAGACTGTTTGCGGTAGCGTACTGTTTTAACAGACACTGTAGACTGTTTGCTGTCCTATGCTGTTTAAACAGACTCTGTAGACTGTGTGCTGCAGTGTACTCTTGAAACAGACTCTGTCGACTGTTTGCGGCAGTGTGCTGTTTAAACAGACTCTGTGGACTGTTTGCTGTAGTGAGCTGTTTCAACAGACTATGTCGACTGTTTGCTGCAGTGAGCAGTTTAAACAGACTCTGAAGAATGTTTGCTGTCGTGAGCTGTTTAAACAGACTCTGTAGACTGTTTGCTGTAGCGTGTTGTTTAAACAGACACTGTTGTCTGTTTGCTGTAGTGTGCTGTTTAAACAGACTCTGTAGACTGTTTGCTGTTGTGAGCTGTTTCAACAGACTCTGTAGACTGTTTGCTGTCCTATGCTGTTGAAACAGACTCTGTAGAATGTTTGCTGTAGTGTGCTGTTTAAACAGACTCTTTAGACTGTTTGCTGTAGTGAGCTGTTTAAACAGACTCTGTTGACTGTGTGCTGTAGCGTGCTGTTTAAACAGACTCTGTAGACTGTTTGCTGTCCTGTGCGGTTGAAACAGACTCTGTAGACTGTTTGCTGAAGCGTGCTGTTTGAATAGACACAGTAATCTGTTTCCTCTCCTGTGCTGTTTAAACAGACTCTGTCGACTGTTTGCTGTCCTGTGCTGTTTAAACAGACTCTGTAGACTGTTTGATGTAGTGTGCTGTTTAAACAGACCCTGTAGACTGTTTGCTGTCCTAAGCTGTTGAAACAGCCTCTGTAGACTGTTTGCTGTAGCGTGCTGTTTAAACAGACACAGTAACCTGTTTGCTGTTCTGTACTGCTTAAAGACCCTGTAGACTGTTTGCTGTAGTGTGCTGTTGAAACAGACCCTGTAGACTGTTTGCTGTCCTGTGCTGTTTAAACAGACTGTGTCGACTGTTTGCTGTCCTGTGCTGTTTAAACAGACTCTGTAGACTGATTGCTATAGCGTGCTGATTAAACATCTCTGTAGTCTGTTTGCTGTAGTGATCTGTTTAAACAGACTCTCTAGACTGTTTGCTTTCGTATGCTGTTTAAACAGACTCTGTAGACTGTTTGCGTAGCGTGGAGTTTAAACAGACCCTGTAGACTGTTTGCTGTCCTGTGCTGTTGAAACAGACTCTGTAGACTATTTGCTCTAGCGTGCTGTTTAAACAGACTCTGTAGACTGTTTGCTGTCCTGTGGTGTTTAAACAGACTCTGTAGACTGATTGCTGTAGCGTGCTGATTAAACATCTCTGTAGACTGTTTGCTGTAGTGTGCTGTTTAAACAGACTGTGTCGACTGTTTGCTGTAGTGTGCTGTTTAAACAGACTCTTTAGACTGTTTGCTGTAGTGAGCTGTTTAAACGGACTCTGTTGACTGTGTGCTGTAGCGTGCTGTTTAAACAGACTCTGTAGACTGTTTGCTGTCCTGTGCGGTTGAAACAGACTCTGTAGACTGTTTGCTGAAGCGTGCTGTTTGAATAGACACGGTAATCTGTTTGCACTCCTGTGCTGTTTAAACAGACTCTGTAGACTGTTTGCTGTCCTGTGCTGTTTAAACAGACTCTGTAGTCTGCTTCCTGTCCTGAGCTGTTTAAACAGACTCTGTAGACTGTTTGCTGTAGCGTGGAGTTTAAACAGACCCTGTAGACTGTTTGCTGTCCTGTGCTGTTGAAACAGACTCTGTAGACTATTTGCTCTAGCGTGCTGTTTAAACAGACTCTGTAGACTGTTTGCTGTCCTGTGGTGTTTAAACAGACTCTGTAGACTGATTGCTGTAGCGTGCTGATTAAACATCTCTGTAGACTGTTTGCTGTAGTGTGCTGTTTAAACAGACTGTGTCGACTGTTTGCTGTAGTGTGCTGTTTAAACACTCTTTAGACTGTTTGCTGTAGTGAGCTGTTTAAACGGACTCTGTTGACTGTGTGCTGTAGCGTGCTGTTTAAACAGACTCTGTAGACTGTTTGCTGTCCTGTGCGGTTGAAACAGACTCTGTAGACTGTTTGCTGAAGCGTGCTGTTTGAATAGACACGGTAATCTGTTTGCTCTCCTGTGCTGTTTAAACAGACTGTGTAGACTGTTTGCTGTCCTGTGCTGTTTAAACAGACTCTGTAGACTGTTTGCTTTAGTGTGCTGTTTAAACAGACTCTGTAGAGTGTTTGCTGTAGCGTGGAGTTTAAACAGACACTGTAGACGGTTTGCTGTAGCGTGCTGTTTAAACAGACTCTGTAGACTGTTTGCTGTCCTATGCTGTTGAAACAGACTCTGTTGACTGTTTGCTGTAGTGTGCTGTTTAAACAGACTGTGTAGACTCTTTGCTGTAGTGAGCTGTTTAAACAGACTCTGTAGACTGTTTGCTGTAGTGAACTGTTTAAACAGACTGTGTAGACTGTGTGCTGTAGCGTGCCCTTTAAACAGACTCTGTAGACTGTGTGCTGCAGTGTACTCTTTAAACAGACTCTGTAGACTGTTTGCTGCAGTGTACTCTTTAAACAGACTCTGTAGACCTTTTGCTGAAGCGTGCTGTTTAAACAGACTCTGTAGACTGTTTGCTGTCCTGTGATGTTAAAACAGACTGTGTAGACTGTTTGCTGTAGTGTGCTGTTTAAACAGACTATGTAGACTGTTTGCTGAAGCGTGCTGTTTAAACTGACTCTGTAGACTGTTTGCTGTCCTGTGCTGTTTAAACAGACTCAGTAGACTGTTTTCTGCCCTGTGCTGTTTAAACAAACCCTGTAGACTGTTTGCTGTAGCGTGCTGTTTAAACAGACTTTGGAGACTGCTGTAGTGTCCTGTCTAAACAGACTCTATAGACTGTTTGCTGTCGTGTGCTGTTTAAACAGACTCTGTAGTCTGTTTGCTGTAGTGTGCTGTTTAAACAGACGCTGTAGACTGTTTGCTGTCCTGTGCTGTTTCAACAGACTCTGTAGACTAATTGCTGTAGCGTGCTGTTTAAACAGACTCTGTAGACTGCTCTAGTGTGCTGTTTAAACAGACTCTGTCGACGTTTTGCTGTAGTGCGCTGTTTAAACAGACTCTGTAGACTGTTTGCTGTCCTGTGCTGTTTAAACAGACTCAGTAGACAGTTTACTGTAGTGAACTGTTTAAACAGACTCTGTAGACTGTTTGCTGTAGTGAACTGTTTAAACAGACTCTGTAGAATGTTTGCTGATCTGTGCTGTTTAAACAGACTCTGTAGACTTTTTGCTGAAGCGTGCTGTTTAAACAGACTCTGTAGAATTTTTGCTGTCCTATGCTGTTGAAACAGACTCTGTAGACTGTTTGCTGTAGTGAGCTGTTTAAACAGACTCTGTAGACTGTTTGCTGTAGTGTGCTGTTTAAAGACTCTGTAGACTGTTTGCTGTAGTGAGCTGTTTAAACAGACTCTGTCGACTAATTGCTGTAGCGTGCTGTTTAAACAGATTGTGTAGACTGTTTGCTGTAGTGAGCTGTTTAAACAAACTCTGTAGACTGTTTGCTGTTGTGTGCTGTTTGAACAGACTCTATAGACTGTTTGCTGTCCTGTGATGTTTAAACAGACTCTGTAGACTAATTGCTGTAGTGTGCTGTTTAAACAGACTCCGTAGAATGTTTGCTGTAGCGTGCTGTTTAAACAGACTCTGTAGATTGTTTGGTATCCTGCGCTGTTTAAACAGACACTGTAGACTGTTGCTGTCGTCTGCGTTTTAAAGACTCTTTGGACAGTTTGCTGTAGTGAGCTGTTAAAACAGACTCTGTAGACTGTTGGCTGTAGTGTGCTGTTTAAACAGACTCTGCAGACTGGTTGCTGTCGCGTGCTGTTTAAACAGACTCTGAAGGCTGATTGCTGTAGCGTGCTGTTTAAACAGACTCTGTAGACAGTTTGCTGTCCTGTGCTGTTTAAACAGACTCTGTAGACTGTTGGCTGTAGCGTGCTGTTTAAACAGACACTGTAGTTTGTTTGCTGTAGTGAGCTATTTAAACATACTCTGTATACTGTTTGCTGTCGCGTGCTGTATAAACAGACCCTGTAGACTGTTTGCTGTCCTGTGCTGTTTAAACAGACTCTGTAGACTGTTTGCTGTCCTGTGCTGTTTAAACAAACTCTGTAGACTGTTTCTGCAGTGTGCTATTTAAAAAGACTCTGTAGTCTCTTTGCTGTCCTGTGCTGTTTCGACACACTCTGTCGACTGTTTGCTGTAGTGAGCTATTTAAACAGACTCTGTAGACTGTTTGCTGTAGCGTGCTGTTTAAACAGACTCTGTGGACTGTTTGCTGTCTTCAGCTTTTTAAACAGACCCTGCAGACTGTTTGGTGGAGTGAGCTGTTTAAACAGACACTGTAGACTGTTTGCTGTCCTGAGCAGTTTAAACAGACTCTGTAGATTGTTTGCTCTCCTGTGCTGTTTAAACAGACTCTGTAGACTGTTTGCTGTAGCGTGCTGTTAAAACAGACTCTGTAGACTCTTTGCTGTCTTCAGCTGTTTAAACAGACTCTGCAGACTGTTTGGTGGAGTG
This sequence comes from Chiloscyllium punctatum, assembly GCF_047496795.1. Taxonomy (NCBI): domain Eukaryota; kingdom Metazoa; phylum Chordata; class Chondrichthyes; order Orectolobiformes; family Hemiscylliidae; genus Chiloscyllium; species Chiloscyllium punctatum. The sequence goes on along the minus strand of NC_092767.1, from coordinate 65,757,991 downwards.
AGCTGTTTAAACATACTCTGGAGACTGTTTGCTGTAGTGTGCTGTTTAGACAGACATTGTCGACTGTTTGTTGTCCTGAGCAGTTTAAACAGACTCTGTAGACTCTTTGCTGTCTTCAGCTGTTTAAACAGACTCTGTAGACTGTTTGGTGGAGTGAGCTCTTTAAACAGACTCTATGGAGTGTTTGCTGTGGTGAGCTGTTTAAACAGACTCTGTGTACTGTTTGCTGTAGTGTGCTGTTTCAAGACTCTGTAGACTGTTTGCTGTAGTGAGCTGTTTAAACAGACACTGTAGACTGTTTGCTGTCCTGTGCAGTTTAAACAGACTCTGTAGATTGTTTGCTCTCCTGTGCTGTTCAAACAGACTCTGTAGACTGTTTGCTGTAGCGTGCTGTTAAAACAGACTCTGTAGACTCTTTGCTGTCTTCAGCTGTTTAAACAGACTCTGCAGACTGTTTGGTGGAGTGAGCTGTTTAAACATACTCTGGAGACTGTTTGCTGTAGCGTGCTGTTTAAACAGACATTGTCGACTGTTTGTTGTCCTGAGCAGTTTAAACAGACTCTGTAGACTCTTTGCTGTCTTCAGCTGTTTAAACAGACTCTGCAGACTGTTTGGTGGAGTGAGCTGTTTCAACAGACTCTGTAGACTGTTTGCTGCAGCGTGCTGTTTAAACAGACTCTGTCGACTGTTTGCTGTCCTATGCTGTTGAAACAGACTCTGTAGACTGTTTGCTGTAGTGTGCTGTTTAAACAGACTCTGTAGTCTGTTTGCTGTCTTGAGCTGTTTAAACAGACTCTGTAGACTGTTTGCTGTCGTGAGCTGTTTAAACAGACTCTGTAGACTGTTTGCTGTAGCGTGCTGTTTAAACAGACATTGTCGACTGTTTGTTGTCCTGAGCAGTTTAAACAGACTGTGAAGACTCTATGCTGTAGTGAGCTGTTTAAACAGACTCTGTAGACTGTTTGCTGTACCGTGCTGTTTCAATAGACACTGTAGACTGTTTGCTGTCCTGTGCTGTTTAAACAGACTCTGTAGACTGTTGGCTGTAGCGTGCTGTTTAAACAGACACTGTAGTCTGTTTGCGGTAGTGAGCTATTTAAACAGACTCTGTATATTGTTTGCTGTAGCGTGCTGTTTAAACAGACACTGTAGACTGTTTGCTGTCCTGAGCAGTTTAAACAGACTCTGTAGACTGTTTGCTGTCCTATGCTGTTGAAACAGACTCTGTAGACTGTTTGCTGTAGTGTGCGGTTTAACAGACTGTTTAGACTGTTTGCTGTAGTGAGCTGTTTAAGCCGATTCTGTAGACTGTTTGCTGTCGTGATCTGTTTAAACAGACTCTGTAGACTGTTTGCTGTAGCGTGCTGTTAAAACAGACACTGTAGACTGTTTGCTGTCCTATGCTGTCGAAACAGACTCTGTGGACTGTTTGCTGTAGCGTGCTGTTTAAACAGACCCTGTAGACTGTTTGCTGTCCTATGCTGTTGAAACAGACTCTGTAGACTATTTGCTGTCGCGTGCTGTTTAAACAGACTGTGTCGACTGTTTGCTGTAGTGTGCTGTTTAAACAGACTCTGTAGTCTGTTTGCTGTAGTAAGCTGTTTAAACAGACTCTGTAGACTGTTTGCTGTAGTGAGCTGTTTAAGCAGACTCTGTAGTCTGTTTGCTGTAGTGAGCTGTTTAAACAGACTCTGTAGACTGTTTGCTGTAGTGAGCTGTTTAAGCAGACTCTGTAGACTGTTTGCTGTCGCGTGCTGTTTAAACAGACATTGTCGACTGTTTGTTGTCCTGAGCAGTTTAAACAGACTCTGAAGACTCTATGCTGTAGTGAGCTGTTTCAACGGACTCTGTAGACTGTTTGCTGAACCGTGCTGTTTCAATAGACACTGTAGACTGTTGGCTGTCCTGAGCAGTTTAAACAGACTTTGAAGACTGTTTGCTGCAGTGAGCTGTTTAAACACACTCTATAGACTGTTTGCTCTAGCGTGCTGTTTAAACAGACACTGTAGTCTGATTGCTGTAGTGAGCTGTTTAAACAGACACGGTAATCTGTTTGCTGTTCAGTGCTGTTTTAACAGACTCTGTAGAGTGTTTGCTGTAGCGTACTGTTTTAACAGACTGTGTAGACTGTTTACTGTAGTGTGCTGTTTAAACAGACTCTGTAGACTAATTGCTGTAGTGTGCTGTTTAAACAGACTCTGTAGACTGTTTGCTGTCCTGTGCTGTTTAAACAGACTCTGTAGAATGTTTGCTGTAGCGTGCTGTTGAAACAGACTCTGTAGATTGTTTGCTATCCTGTGCTGTTTAAACAGACACTGTAGACTGTTTGCTGTAGTCTGCTTTTTAAAGACTCTTTAGACTGTTTGCTGTAGTGAGCTGTTTAAACAGACTCTGTAGACTGTTTGCTGTAGCGTGCTGTTTAAACAGACATTGTCGACTGTTTGTTGTCCTGAGCAGTTTAAACAGACTCTGAAGACTCTTTGCTGTAGTGAGCTGTTTAAACAGACTCTGTAGACTGTTTGCTGTACCGTGCTGTTTCAATAGACACTGTAGACTGTTTGCTGTCCTGTGCTGTTTAAACAGACTCTGTAGACTGTTGGCTGTAGCGTGCTGTTTAAACAGACACTGTAGTCTGTTTGCTGTAGTGAGCTATTTAAACAGACTCTGTATACTGTTTGCTGTAGCGTGCTGTTTAAACAGACACTGTAGACTGTTTGCTGTCCTGAGCAGTTTAAACAGACTCTGTAGACTGTTTGCTGTCCTATGCTGTTGAAACAGACTCTGTAGACTGTTTGCTGTAGTGTGCGGTTTAACAGACTGTTTAGACTGTTTGCTGTAGTGAGCTGTTTAAACCGATTCTGTAGACTGTTTGCTGTAGTGATCTGTTTAAACAGACTCTGCAGACTGTTTCCTGTAGCGTGCTGTTAAAACAGACACTGTAGACTGTTTGCTGTCCTATGCTGTCGAAACAGACTCTGTGGACTATTTGCTGTAGCGTGATGTTTAAACAGACTGTGTCGACTGTTTGCTCTAGTGTGCTGTTTAAACAGACTCTGTAGTCTGTTTGCTGTAGTGAGCTGTTTAAACAGACTCTGTAGACTGTTTGCTGTAGTGAGCTGTTTAAGCAGACTCTGTAGTCTGTTTGCTGTAGTGAGCTGTTTAAACAGACTCTGTAGACTGTTTGCTGTAGTGAGCTGTTTAAGCAGACTCTGTAGACTGTTTGCTGTAGCGTGCTGTTTAAACAGACATTGCCGACTGTTTGTTGTCCTGAGCAGTTTAAACAGACTCTGAAGACTCTATGCTGTAGTGAGCTGTTTGAACAGACTCTGTAGACTGTTTGCTGAACCGTGCTGTTTCAATAGACACTGTAGACTGTTGGCTGTCCTGAGCAGTTTAAACAGACTCTGAAGAATGTTTGCTGCAGTGAGCTGTTTAAACACACTCTATAGACTGTTTGCTCTAGCGTGCTGTTTAAACAGACACTGTAGTCTGATTGCTGTAGTGAGCTGTTTAAACAGACACGGTAATCTGTTTGCTGTTCAGTGCTGTTTTAACAGACTCTGTAGAGTGTTTGCTGTAGCGTACTGTTTAAACAGACTGTGTAGACTGTTTACTGTAGTGTGCTGTTTAAACAGACTCTGTAGACTAATTGCTGTAGCGTGCTGTTTAAACAGACTGTGTAGACTGTTTGCTGTAGTGAGCTGTTTAAACAAACTCTGTAGACTGTTTGCTGTTGTGTGCTGTTTGAACAGACTCTATAGACTGTTTGCTGTGGCGTGCTGTTTAAACAGACTCTGTAGATTGTTTGCTATCCTGTGCTGTTTAAACAAACTCTGTAGACTGTTTGCTGTGGTGTGCTGTTTTAACAGACTCTGTAGACTGGTTGCTGTAGCGTGCTGTTTAAACAGACTCTGTAGACTGGTTGCTGTCGCGTGCTGTTTAAACAGACTCTGAAGGCTGATTGCTGTAGCGTGCTGTTTAAACAGACTCTGTAGACTGTTTGCTGTCCTGAGCTGTTTAAACAGACTCTGTAGACTGTTTGCTGTCCTGTGCTGTTTAAACAGACTCTGTAGACTGTTTCTGCAGTGTGCTGTTTAAAAAGACTCTGTAGTCTGTTTGCTGTCCTGTGCTGTTTCAACACACTCTGTCGACTGTTTGCTGTAGTGAGCTATTTAAACAGACTCTGTAGACTGTTTGCTGTAGCGTGCTGTTTAAACAGACTCTGTGGACTGTTTGCTGTCTTCAGCTGTTTTAACAGACTCTGCAGACTGTTTGGTGGAGTGAGCTGTTTAAACATACTCTGGAGACTGTTTGCTGTAGCGTGCTGTTTAGACAGACATTGTCGACTGTTTGTTGTCCTGAGCAGTTTAAACAGACTCTGTAGACTCTTTGCTGTCTTCAGCTGTTTAAACAGACTCTGCAGACTGTTTGGTGGAGTGAGCTGTTTAAACAGACTCTGTGGACTGTTTGCTGTAGTGAGCTGTTTAAACAGACTCTGTGTACTGTTTGCTGTAGTGTGCTGTTTCAAGACTCTGTAGACTGTTTGCTGCAGTGAGCTGTTTAAACAGACACTGTAGACTGTTTGCTGTCCTGAGCAGTTTAAACAGACTCTGTAGATTGGTTGCTCTCCTGTGCTGTTTAAACAGACTCTGTAGACTGTTTGCTGTAGCGTGCTGTTAAAACAGACTCTGTAGACTCTTTGCTGTCTTCAGCTGTTTAAACAGACTCTGCAGACTGTTTGGTGGCGTGAGCTGTTTAAACAGACTCTGTGGACTGTTTGCTATAGTGAGCTGTTTAAACAGACTCTGTGTACTGTTTGCTGTAGTGTGCTGTTTCAAGACTCTGTAGACTGTTTGCTGCAGTGAGCTGTTTAAACAGACACTGTAGACTGTTTGCTGTCCTGAGCAGTTTAAACAGACTCTGTAGATTGTTTGCTCTCCTGTGCTGTTTAAACAGACTCTGTAGACTGTTTGCTGTAGCGTGCTGTTAAAACAGACTCTGTAGACTCTTTGCTGTCTTCAGCTGTTTAAACAGACTCTGTAGACTGTTTGCTGTAGTGAGCTGTTTAAACAGACTCTGTCGACTGTTTGCTGAACCGTGCTGTTTCAATAGACACTGTAGACTGTTGGCTGTCCTGAGCAGTTTAAACAGACTCTGAAGACTGTTTGCTGCAGTGAGCTGTTTAAACACACTCTATAGACTGATTGCTCTAGCGTGCTGTTTAAACAGACACTGTAGTCTGATTGCTGTAGTGAGCTGTTTAAACAGACACGGTAATCTGTTTGCTGTTCAGTGCTGTTTTAACAGACTCTGTAGAGTGTTTGCTGTAGCGTACTGTTTAAACAGACTGTGTAGACTGTTTACTGTAGTGTGCTGTTTAAACAGACTCTGTAGACTAATTGCTGTAGCGTGCTGTTTAAACAGACTGTGTAGACTGTTTGCTGTAGTGAACTGTTTAAACAACCTCTGTAGACTGTTTGCCGTTGTGTGCTGTTTGAACAGACTCTATAGACTGTTTGCTGTAGCGTGCTGTTTAAACAGACTCTGTAGATTGTTTGCTATCCTGTGCTGTTTAAACAGACACTGTAGACTGTTTGCTGTAGTCTGCTTTTCAAAGACTCTTTAGACTGTTTGCTGTAGTGAGCTGTTTAAACAGACTCTGTAGACTGTTGGCTGTAGCGTGCTGTTTCAACAGACACTGTAGACTGTTTGCTGTCCTGAGCTGTTTAAACAGACTCTGTAGACTGTTTGCTGCAGTGAGCTGTTTAAACAGACACTGTAGACTGTTTGCTGTCCTGAGCAGTTTAAACAGACTCTGTAGATTGTTTGCTCTCCTGTGCTGTTTAAACAGACTCTGTAGACTGTTTGCTGTAGCGTGCTGTTAAAACAGACTCTGTAGACTGTTTGCTGTAGTGAGCTGTTTAAACAGACTCTGTAGACTGTTTGCTGTAGCGTGCTGTTTAAACAGACATTGTCGACTGTTTGTTGTCCTGAGCAGTTTAAACAGACTGTGAAGACTCTATGCTGTAGTGAGCTGTTTAAACAGACTCTGTAGACTGTTTGCTGTACCGTGCTGTTTCAATAGACACTGTAGACTGTTTGCTGTCCTGTGCTGTTTAAACAGACTCTGTAGACTGTTGGCTGTAGCGTGCTGTTTAAACAGACACTGTAGTCTGTTTGCTGTCCTGAGCAGTTTAAACAGACTCTGTAGACTGTTTGCTGTCCTATGCTGTTGAAACAGACTCTGTAGACTGTTTGCTGTAGTGTGCGGTTTAACAGACTGTTTAGACTGTTTGCTGTAGTGAGCTGTTTAAACCGATTCTGTAGACTGTTTGCTGTCGTGATCTGTTTAAACAGACTCTGTAGACTGTTTGCTGTAGCGTGCTGTTAAAACAGACACTGTAGACTGTTTGCTGTCCTATGCTGTCGAAACAGACTCTGTGGACTGTTTGCTGTAGCGTGCTGTTTAAACAGACTCTGTAGACTGTTTGCTGTCCTATGCTGTTGAATCAGACTCTGTAGACTATTTGCTGTAGCGTGATGTTTAAACAGACTGTGTCGACTGTTTGCAGTAGTGTGCTGTTTAAACAGACTCTGTAGTCTGTTTGCTGTAGTGAGCTGTTTAAGCAGACTCTGTAGTCTGTTTGCTGTAGTGAGCTGTTTAAACAGACTCTGTAGACTGTTTGCTGTAGTGAGCTGTTTAAGCAGACTCTGTAGACTGTTTGCTGTAGCGTGCTTTTTAAACAGACATTGTCGACTGTTTGTTGTCCTGAGCAGTTTAAACAGACTCTGAAGACTCTATGCTGTAGTGAGCTGTTTAAACAGACTCTGTAGACTGTTTGCTGAACCGTGCTGTTTCAATAGACACTGTAGACTGTTGGCTGTCCTGAGCAGTTGAAACAGACTCTGAAGAATGTTTGCTGCAGTGAGCTGTTTAAACACGCTCTATAGACTGTTTGCTCTAGCGTGCTGTTTAAACAGACACTGTAGTCTGATTGCTGTAGTGAGCTGTTTAAACAGACACGGTAATCTGTTTGCTGTTCAGTGCTGTTTTAACAGACTCTGTAGAGTGTTTGCTGTAGCGTGCTGTTTAAACAGACTGTGTAGACTGTTTGCTGTAGTGAGCTGTTTAAACAAACTCTGTAGACTGTTTGCTGTTGTGTGCTGTTTGAACAGACTCTATAGACTGTTTGCTGTAGCGTGCTGTTTAAACAGATTCTGTAGACTGATTGCTGTAGCGTGCTGTTTAAACAGACTCTGTAGACTGATTGCTGTAGCGTGCTGTCGAAACAGACACTGCAGTCTGATTGCTGTCCTGAGCTGTTTCAACAGATTCTGTAGACTGATTGCTGTAGCGTGCTGTTTAAACAGACTCTGTAGACTGTTTGCTGTCCTATGCTGTTGAAACAGACTCTGTAGACTAATTGCTGTAGTGTGCTGTATAAACAGACTCTGTCGACTGTGTGCTGTAGTCTGTTTTTTAAAGACTCTTTAGACTGTTTGCTGTAGTGTGCTGTTTAAACAGACTCTGTAGACTGCTGTAGTGAGCTGTTTTAACAAATTCTGTCGACTGTTTGCTGTATGGTGCTGTTTAAAGACTCTGTAGACTGTTTGCTGTAGTGAGCTGTTTAAACAGACTCTGTAGACTGTTTGCTGTAGTGTGCTGTTTAAACAGACTGTGTAGACTGTTTGCTGTAGTGAGCTGTTTAAACAGACTCTGTCGACTGTTTGCTGTAGTGTGCTGTTTAAACAGACTGTGTAGACTGTTTGCTGTAGTGAGCTGTTTAAACCGACTCTGAAGTCTGTTTGCTGGAGTGAGCGGTTTAAACAGACTCTGTAGACTGTTTACTGTAGCATCATGTTTAAACAGACTCTGTAGACTGTTTGCTGTAGTGAACTGTTTAAACAGACGGTGTAGACTGTTTGCTGTAGCTTGCTGTTTTAACAGACTCTGTAGACTGTTTGCTGTCCTGTGCTGTTTAAACAGACTGTGTAGACTGTGTGCTGTAGCGTGCCCTTTAAACAGACTCTGTAGACTGTGTGCTGCAGTGTACTCTTTAAACAGACTCTGTAGACCTTTTGCTGAAGCGTGCTGTTTAAATAGACACGGTAATCTGTTTGCTGTCCTGTGCTGTTTAAACAGACTCTGTAGACTGTTTGATGTCCTGTGCTGTTTAAAATGACTCAGTAGACTGTTTGCTGTCCTGTGCTGTTTAAACAGACTCTGTAGACTAATTGCTGTAGCGTGCTGTTTCAACAGACTCTGTAGACTGTTTGATGTCGTGTGCTGTTTAAACAGACTCTGTAGACTGTTTGCTGTCCTGTGCTGTTTAAACAGACTCTGCAGACTGTTTGCTGAACTATGCAGTTGAAACAGACTCTGTAGACTGTTTGCTGTAGTGTGCTGTTTAAACAGACTCTGTAGACTGCTGTAGTGAGCTGTTTTAACAAATTCTGTCGACTGTTTGCTGTATGGTGCTGTTTAAAGACTCTGTAGACTGTTTGCTGGAGTGAGCTGTTTAAACAGACTCTGTAGACTGTTTGCTGTAGTGTGCTGTTTAAACAGACTGTGTAGACTGTTTGCTGTAGTGAGCTGTTTAAACAGACTCTGTCGACTGTTTGCTGTAGTGTGCTGTTTAAACAGACTGTGTAGACTGTTTGCTGTAGTGAGCTGTTTAAACCGACTCTGAAGTCTGTTTGCTGGAGTGAGCGGTTTAAACAGACTCTGTAGACTGTTTACTGTAGCATCATGTTTAAACAGACTCTGTAGACTGTTTGCTGTAGTGAACTGTTTAAACAGACGGTGTAGACTGTTTGCTGTAGCTTGCTGTTTTAACAGACTCTGTAGACTGTTTGCTGTCCTGTGCTGTTTAAACAGACTCTGTAGACTGTTTGCTGTAGCGTGCTGTTTAAACAGACACTGTAGACTGTTTGCTGTCCTGTGCTGTTTAACCAGACTCTGTAGACTGTTTGCTGTCCTGTGATGTTGAAACAGACTCTGTAGACTGTTTGCTGTAGTGAACTGTTTAAACAGACTGTGTAGACTGTGTGCTGTAGCGTGCCCTTTAAACAGACTCTGTAGACTGTGTGCTGCAGTGTACTCTTTAAACAGACTCTGTAGACTGTTTGCTGCAGTGTACTCTTTAAACAGACTCTGTAGACCTTTTGCTGAAGCGTGCTGTTTAAACAGACACGGTAATCTGTTTGCTGTCCTGTGCTGTTTAAACAGACTCTGTAGACTGTTTGCTGTCCTGTGCTGTTTAAACATATCCTGTAGACTGTTTGCTGTAGCGTGCTGTTTAAACAGACTCTGTAGACTGTTTGCTGTAGTCTGCTTTTTAAAGACTCTTTAGACTGTTTGCTGTCGTGAGCTGTTTAAACAGACTCTGTAGACTGTTGGCTGTAGCGTGCTGTTTCAACAGACACTGTAGACTGTTTGCTGTCCTGAGCTGTTGAATCAGACTCTGTAGACTATTTGCTGTAGCGTGCTGTTTAAACAGACTGTGTAGACTGTTTGCTGTAGTGAGCTGTTTAAACAAACTCTGTATACTGTTTGCTGTTGTGTGCTGTTTGAACAGACTCTATAGACTGTTTGCTGTAGCGTGCTGTTTAAACAGATTCTGTAGACTGATTGCTGTAGCGTGCTGTTTAAACAGACTCTGTAGACTGTTTGCTGTAGTGTGCTGTTTAAACAGACTCTGTAGACTGTTTGCTGTCCTGTGCTGTTTAAACAGACTCTGTAGACTGATTGCTGTAGCGTGCTGTCGAAACAGACACTGCAGTCTGATTGCTGTCCTGAGCTGTTTCAACAGATTCTGTAGACTGATTGCTGTAGCGTGCTGTTTAAACAGACTCTGTAGACTGTTTGCTGTCCTATGCTGTTGAAACAGACTCTGTAGACTAATTGCTGTAGTGTGCTGTATAAACAGACTCTGTCGACTGTGTGCTGTAGTCTGTTTTTTAAAGACTCTTTAGACTGTTTGCTGTAGTGTGCTGTTTAAACAGACTCTGTAGACTGCTGTAGTGAGCTGTTTTAACAAATTCTGTCGACTGTTTGCTGTATGGTGCTGTTTAAAGACTCTGTAGACTGTTTGCTGTAGTGAGCTGTTTAAACAGACTCTGTAGACTGTTTGCTGTCCTGTGCTGTTTAAACATATCCTGTAGACTGTTTGCTGTAGCGTGCTGTTTAAACAGACTCTGTAGACTGTTTGCTGTAGTCTGCTTTTTAAAGACTCTTTAGACTGTTTGCTGTCGTGAGCTGTTTAAACAGACTCTGTAGACTGTTGGCTGTAGCGTGCTGTTTAAACAGACTCTGTAGACTGTTTACTGTAGCATCATGTTTAAACAGACTCTGTAGACTGTTTGCTGTAGTGAACTGTTTAAACAGACGGTGTAGACTGTTTGCTGTAGCTTGCTGTTTTAACAGACTCTGTAGACTGTTTGCTGTCCTGTGCTGTTTAAACAGACTGTGTAGACTGTGTGCTGTAGCGTGCCCTTTAAACAGACTCTGTAGACTGTGTGCTGCAGTGTACTCTTTAAACAGACTCTGTAGACCTTTTGCTGAAGCGTGCTGTTTAAATAGACACGGTAATCTGTTTGCTGTCCTGTGCTGTTTAAACAGACTCTGTAGACTGTTTGATGTCCTGTGCTGTTTAAACAGACTCTGTAGACTGTTTGCTGTCCTGTGCTGTTTAAACAGACTCTGCAGACTGTTTGCTGAACTATGCAGTTGAAACAGACTCTGTAGACTGTTTGCTGTAGTGTGCTGTTTAAACAGACTCTGTAGACTGCTGTAGTGAGCTGTTTTAACAAATTCTGTCGACTGTTTGCTGTATGGTGCTGTTTAAAGACTCTGTAGACTGTTTGCTGGAGTGAGCTGTTTAAACAGACTCTGTAGACTGTTTGCTGTAGTGTGCTGTTTAAACAGACTGTGTAGACTGTTTGCTGTAGTGAGCTGTTTAAACAGACTCTGTCGACTGTTTGCTGTAGTGTGCTGTTTAAACAGACTGTGTAGACTGTTTGCTGTAGTGAGCTGTTTAAGCAGACTCTGTAGTCTGTTTGCTGTAGTGAGCTGTTTAAACAGACTCTGTAGACTGTTTGCTGTAGTGAGCTGTTTAAGCAGACTCTGTAGACTGTTTGCTGTAGCGTGCTTTTTAAACAGACATTGTCGACTGTTTGTTGTCCTGAGCAGTTTAAACAGACTCTGAAGACTCTATGCTGTAGTGAGCTGTTTAAACAGACTCTGTAGACTGTTTGCTGAACCGTGCTGTTTCAATAGACACTGTAGACTGTTGGCTGTCCTGAGCAGTTGAAACAGACTCTGAAGAATGTTTGCTGCAGTGAGCTGTTTAAACACGCTCTATAGACTGTTTGCTCTAGCGTGCTGTTTAAACAGACACTGTAGTCTGATTGCTGTAGTGAGCTGTTTAAACAGACACGGTAATCTGTTTGCTGTTCAGTGCTGTTTTAACAGACTCTGTAGAGTGTTTGCTGTAGCGTGCTGTTTAAACAGACTGTGTAGACTGTTTGCTGTAGTGAGCTGTTTAAACAAACTCTGTAGACTGTTTGCTGTTGTGTGCTGTTTGAACAGACTCTATAGACTGTTTGCTGTAGCGTGCTGTTTAAACAGATTCTGTAGACTGATTGCTGTAGCGTGCTGTTTAAACAGACTCTGTAGACTGATTGCTGTAGCGTGCTGTCGAAACAGACACTGCAGTCTGATTGCTGTCCTGAGCTGTTTCAACAGATTCTGTAGACTGATTGCTGTAGCGTGCTGTTTAAACAGACTCTGTAGACTGTTTGCTGTCCTATGCTGTTGAAACAGACTCTGTAGACTAATTGCTGTAGTGTGCTGTATAAACAGACTCTGTCGACTGTGTGCTGTAGTCTGTTTTTTAAAGACTCTTTAGACTGTTTGCTGTAGTGTGCTGTTTAAACAGACTCTGTAGACTGCTGTAGTGAGCTGTTTTAACAAATTCTGTCGACTGTTTGCTGTATGGTGCTGTTTAAAGACTCTGTAGACTGTTTGCTGTAGTGAGCTGTTTAAACAGACTCTGTAGACTGTTTGCTGTAGTGTGCTGTTTAAACAGACTGTGTAGACTGTTTGCTGTAGTGAGCTGTTTAAACAGACTCTGTCGACTGTTTGCTGTAGTGTGCTGTTTAAACAGACTGTGTAGACTGTTTGCTGTAGTGAGCTGTTTAAACCGACTCTGAAGTCTGTTTGCTGGAGTGAGCGGTTTAAACAGACTCTGTAGACTGTTTACTGTAGCATCATGTTTAAACAGACTCTGTAGACTGTTTGCTGTAGTGAACTGTTTAAACAGACGGTGTAGACTGTTTGCTGTAGCTTGCTGTTTTAACAGACTCTGTAGACTGTTTGCTGTCCTGTGCTGTTTAAACAGACTGTGTAGACTGTGTGCTGTAGCGTGCCCTTTAAACAGACTCTGTAGACTGTGTGCTGCAGTGTACTCTTTAAACAGACTCTGTAGACCTTTTGCTGAAGCGTGCTGTTTAAATAGACACGGTAATCTGTTTGCTGTCCTGTGCTGTTTAAACAGACTCTGTAGACTGTTTGATGTCCTGTGCTGTTTAAAATGACTCAGTAGACTGTTTGCTGTCCTGTGCTGTTTAAACAGACTCTGTAGACTAATTGCTGTAGCGTGCTGTTTCAACAGACTCTGTAGACTGTTTGATGTCGTGTGCTGTTTAAACAGACTCTGTAGACTGTTTGCTGTCCTGTGCTGTTTAAACAGACTCTGCAGACTGTTTGCTGAACTATGCAGTTGAAACAGACTCTGTAGACTGTTTGCTGTAGTGTGCTGTTTAAACAGACTCTGTAGACTGCTGTAGTGAGCTGTTTTAACAAATTCTGTCGACTGTTTGCTGTATGGTGCTGTTTAAAGACTCTGTAGACTGTTTGCTGGAGTGAGCTGTTTAAACAGACTCTGTAGACTGTTTGCTGTAGTGTGCTGTTTAAACAGACTGTGTAGACTGTTTGCTGTAGTGAGCTGTTTAAACAGACTCTGTCGACTGTTTGCTGTAGTGTGCTGTTTAAACAGACTGTGTAGACTGTTTGCTGTAGTGAGCGGTTTAAACCGACTCTGAAGTCTGTTTGCTGGAGTGAGCGGTTTAAACAGACTCTGTAGACTGTTTACTGTAGCATCATGTTTAAACAGACTCTGTAGACTGTTTGCTGTAGTGAACTGTTTAAACAGACGGTGTAGACTGTTTGCTGTAGCTTGCTGTTTTAACAGACTCTGTAGACTGTTTGCTGTCCTGTGCTGTTTAAACAGACTCTGTAGACTGTTTGCTGTAGCGTGCTGTTTAAACAGACACTGTAGACTGTTTGCTGTCCTGTGCTGTTTAACCAGACTCTGTAGACTGTTTGCTGTCCTGTGATGTTGAAACAGACTCTGTAGACTGTTTGCTGTAGTGAACTGTTTAAACAGACTGTGTAGACTGTGTGCTGTAGCGTGCCCTTTAAACAGACTCTGTAGACTGTGTGCTGCAGTGTACTCTTTAAACAGACTCTGTAGACTGTTTGCTGCAGTGTACTCTTTAAACAGACTCTGTAGACCTTTTGCTGAAGCGTGCTGTTTAAACAGACACGGTAATCTGTTTGCTGTCCTGTGCTGTTTAAACAGACTCTGTAGACTGTTTGCTGTCCTGTGCTGTTTAAACATATCCTGTAGACTGTTTGCTGTAGCGTGCTGTTTAAACAGACTCTGTAGACTGTTTGCTGTAGTCTGCTTTTTAAAGACTCTTTAGACTGTTTGCTGTCGTGAGCTGTTTAAACAGACTCTGTAGACTGTTGGCTGTAGCGTGCTGTTTCAACAGACACTGTAGACTGTTTGCTGTCCTGAGCTGTTGAATCAGACTCTGTAGACTATTTGCTGTAGCGTGCTGTTTAAACAGACTGTGTAGACTGTTTGCTGTAGTGAGCTGTTTAAACAAACTCTGTATACTGTTTGCTGTTGTGTGCTGTTTGAACAGACTCTATAGACTGTTTGCTGTAGCGTGCTGTTTAAACAGATTCTGTAGACTGATTGCTGTAGCGTGCTGTTTAAACAGACTCTGTAGACTGTTTGCTGTAGTGTGCTGTTTAAACAGACTCTGTAGACTGTTTGCTGTCCTGTGCTGTTTAAACAGACTCTGTAGACTGATTGCTGTAGCGTGCTGTCGAAACAGACACTGCAGTCTGATTGCTGTCCTGAGCTGTTTCAACAGATTCTGTAGACTGATTGCTGTAGCGTGCTGTTTAAACAGACTCTGTAGACTGTTTGCTGTCCTATGCTGTTGAAACAGACTCTGTAGACTAATTGCTGTAGTGTGCTGTATAAACAGACTCTGTCGACTGTGTGCTGTAGTCTGTTTTTTAAAGACTCTTTAGACTGTTTGCTGTAGTGTGCTGTTTAAACAGACTCTGTAGACTGCTGTAGTGAGCTGTTTTAACAAATTCTGTCGACTGTTTGCTGTATGGTGCTGTTTAAAGACTCTGTAGACTGTTTGCTGTAGTGAGCTGTTTAAACAGACTCTGTAGACTGTTTGCTGTCCTGTGCTGTTTAAACATATCCTGTAGACTGTTTGCTGTAGCGTGCTGTTTAAACAGACTCTGTAGACTGTTTGCTGTAGTCTGCTTTTTAAAGACTCTTTAGACTGTTTGCTGTCGTGAGCTGTTTAAACAGACTCTGTAGACTGTTGGCTGTAGCGTGCTGTTTAAACAGACTCTGTAGACTGTTTACTGTAGCATCATGTTTAAACAGACTCTGTAGACTGTTTGCTGTAGTGAACTGTTTAAACAGACGGTGTAGACTGTTTGCTGTAGCTTGCTGTTTTAACAGACTCTGTAGACTGTTTGCTGTCCTGTGCTGTTTAAACAGACTGTGTAGACTGTGTGCTGTAGCGTGCCCTTTAAACAGACTCTGTAGACTGTGTGCTGCAGTGTACTCTTTAAACAGACTCTGTAGACCTTTTGCTGAAGCGTGCTGTTTAAATAGACACGGTAATCTGTTTGCTGTCCTGTGCTGTTTAAACAGACTCTGTAGACTGTTTGATGTCCTGTGCTGTTTAAAATGACTCAGTAGACTGTTTGCTGTCCTGTGCTGTTTAAACAGACTCTGTAGACTAATTGCTGTAGCGTGCTGTTTCAACAGACTCTGTAGACTGTTTGATGTCGTGTGCTGTTTAAACAGACTCTGTAGACTGTTTGCTGTCCTGTGCTGTTTAAACAGACTCTGCAGACTGTTTGCTGAACTATGCAGTTGAAACAGACTCTGTAGACTGTTTGCTGTAGTGTGCTGTTTAAACAGACTCTGTAGACTGCTGTAGTGAGCTGTTTTAACAAATTCTGTCGACTGTTTGCTGTATGGTGCTGTTTAAAGACTCTGTAGACTGTTTGCTGGAGTGAGCTGTTTAAACAGACTCTGTAGACTGTTTGCTGTAGTGTGCTGTTTAAACAGACTGTGTAGACTGTTTGCTGTAGTGAGCTGTTTAAACAGACTCTGTCGACTGTTTGCTGTAGTGTGCTGTTTAAACAGACTGTGTAGACTGTTTGCTGTAGTGAGCTGTTTAAACCGACTCTGAAGTCTGTTTGCTGGAGTGAGCGGTTTAAACAGACTCTGTAGACTGTTTACTGTAGCATCATGTTTAAACAGACTCTGTAGACTGTTTGCTGTAGTGAACTGTTTAAACAGACGGTGTAGACTGTTTGCTGTAGCTTGCTGTTTTAACAGACTCTGTAGACTGTTTGCTGTCCTGTGCTGTTTAAACAGACTCTGTAGACTGTTTGCTGTAGCGTGCTGTTTAAACAGACACTGTAGACTGTTTGCTGTCCCGTGCTGTTTAACCAGACTCTGTAGACTGTTTGCTGTCCTGTGATGTTGAAACAGACTCTGTAGACTGTTTGCTGTAGTGAACTGTTTAAACAGACTGTGTAGACTGTGTGCTGTAGCGTGCCCTTTAAACAGACTCTGTAGACTGTGTGCTGCAGTGTACTCTTTAAACAGACTCTGTAGACTGTTTGCTGCAGTGTACTCTTTAAACAGACTCTGTAGACCTTTTGCTGAAGCGTGCTGTTTAAACAGACACGGTAATCTGTTTGCTGTCCTGTGCTGTTTAAACAGACTCTGTAGACTGTTTGCTGTCCTGTGCTGTTTAAACATATCCTGTAGACTGTTTGCTGTAGCGTGCTGTTTAAACAGACTCTGTAGACTGTTTGCTGTAGTCTGCTTTTTAAAGACTCTTTAGACTGTTTGCTGTCGTGAGCTGTTTAAACAGACTCTGTAGACTGTTGGCTGTAGCGTGCTGTTTCAACAGACACTGTAGACTGTTTGCTGTCCTGAGCTGTTTAAACAGACTCTGTAGACTGTTTGCTGTGGTGTGCTGTTTAAACAGACTCTGTAGTCTGTTTGCTGTCTTGAGCTGTTTAAACAGACTCTGTAGACTGTTTGCTGTCGTGAGCTGTTTAAACAGACTCTGTAGACTGTTTGCTGTAGCGTGCTGTTTAAACAGACATTGTCGACTGTTTGTTGTCCTGAGCAGTTTAAACAGACTCTGTAGACTGTTTGCTGTCGTGAGCTGTTGAAACAGACTCTGTAGACTGTTTGCTGTACCGTGCTGTTTCAATAGACACTGTAGACTGTTTGCTGTCCTGTGCTGTTTAAACAGACTCTGTAGACTGTTGTCTGTAGCGTGCTGTTTAAACAGACACTGTAGTCTGTTTGCTGTAGTGAGCTATTTAAACAGACTCTGTATATTGTTTGCTGTAGCGTGCTGTTTAAACAGACTCTGTAGACTGTTTGCTGTCGTGATCTGTTTAAACAGACTCTGTAGACTGTTTGCTGTAGCGTGCTGTTAAAACAGACACTGTAGACTGTTTGCTGTCCTATGCTGTCGAAACAGACTCTGTGGACTGTTTGCTGTAGCGTGCTGTTTAAACAGACTGTGTCGACTGTTTGCTGTAGTGTGCTGTTTAAACAGACTCTGTAGTCTGTTTGCTGTAGTGAGCTGTTTAAACAGACTCTGTAGACTGTTTGCTGTAGTGAGCTGTTTAAGCAGACTCTGTAGTCTGTTTGCTGTAGTGAGCTGTTTAAACAGACTCTGTAGACTGTTTGCTGTAGTGAGCTGTTTAAGCAGACTCTGTAGACTGTTTGCTGTCGCGTGCTGTTTAAAATGACATTGTCGACTGTTTGTTGTCCTGAGCAGTTTAAACAGACTCTGAAGACTCTATGCTGTAGTGAGCTGTTTCAACGGACTATGTAGACTGTTTGCTGAACCGTGCTGTTTCAATAGACACTGTAGACTGTTGGCTGTCCTGAGCAGTTTAAACAGACTCTGAAGACTGTTTACTGCAGTGAGCTGTTTAAACACACTCTATAGACTGTTTGCTCTAGCGTGCTGTTTAAACAGACACTGTAGTCTGATTGCTGTAGGGAGCTGTTTAAACAGACACGGTAATCTGTTTGCTGTTCAGTGCTGTTTTAACAGACTCTGTAGAGTGTTTGCTGTAGCGTACTGTTTAAACAGACTCTGTAGACTAATTGCTGTAGTGTGCTGTTTAAACAGACTGTGTAGACTGTTTGCTGTAGTGAGCTATTTAAACAGACTCTGTAGACTGTTTGCTGTCCTGTGCTGTTTAAACAGACTCTGTAGAATGTTTGCTGTAGCGTGCTGTTTAAACAGACTCTGTAGATTGTTTGCTATCCTGTGCTGTTTAAACAGACACTGTAGACTGTTTGCTGTAGTCTGCTTTTTAAAGACTCTTTAGACTGTTTGCTGTAGTGAGCTGTTTAAACAGACTCTGTAGACTGTTTGCTGTAGCGTGCTGTTTAAACACACGTTGTCGACTGTTTGTTGTCCTGAGCAGTTTAAACAGACTCTGAAGACTCTATGCTGTAGTGAGCTGTTTAAACAGACTCTGTAGACTGTTTGCTGTACCGTGCTGTTTCAGTAGACACTGTAGACTGTTTGCTGTCCTGTGCTGTTTAAACAGACTCTGTAGACTGTTGGCTGTAGCGTGCTGTTTAAACAGACACTGTAGTCTGTTTGCTGTAGTGAGCTATTTAAACAGACTCTGTATACTGTTTGCTGTAGCGTGCTGTTTAAACAGACACTGTAGACTGTTTGCTGTCCTGAGCAGTTTAAACAGACTCTGTAGACTGTTTGCTGTCCTATGCTGTTTAAACAGACTCTGTAGACTGTTTGCTGTAGCGTGCTGTTTAAACACACATTGTCGACTGTTTGTTGTCCTGAGCAGTTTAAACAGACTCTGAAGACTCTATGCTGTAGTGAGCTGTTTAAACAGACTCTGTAGACTGTTTGCTGTACCGTGCTGTTTCAATAGACACTGTAGACTGTTTGCTGTCCTGTGCTGTTTAAACAGACTCTGTAGACTGTTGGCTGTAGCGTGCTGTTTAAACAGACACTGTAGTCTGTTTGCTGTCCTGAGCAGTTTAAACAGACTCTGTAGACTGTTTGCTGTCCTATGCTGTTGAAACAGACTCTGTAGACTGTTTGCTGTAGTGTGCGGTTTAACAGACTGTTTAGACTATTTGCTGTAGTGAGCTGTTTAAACCGATTCTGTAGTCTGTTTGCTGTAGTGATCTGTTTAAACAGACTCTGTAGACTGTTTGCTGTAGCGTGCTGTTAAAACAGACACTGTAGACTGTTTGCTGTCCTATGCTGTCGGAACAGACTCTGTGGACTGTTTGCTGTAGCGTGCTGTTTAAACAGACTCTGTAGACTGTTTGCTGTCCTATGCTGTTGAATCAGACTCTGTAGACTATTTGCTGTAGCGTGCTGTTTAAACAGACTGTGTCGACTGTTTGCTGTAGTGTGCTGTTTAAACAGACTGTGTAGACTGTTTGCTGTAGTGAGCTATTTAAACAGACTCTGTAGACTGTTTGCTGTCCTGTGCTGTTTAAACAGACTCTGTAGAATGTTTGCTGTAGCGTGCTGTTTAAACAGACTCTGTAGATTGTTTGCTATCCTGTGCTGTTTAAACAGACACTGTAGACTGTTTGCTGTAGTCTGCTTTTTAAAGACTCTGAAGACTCTATGCTGTAGTGAGCTATTTAAACAGACTCTGTATACTGTTTGCTGTAGCGTGCTGTTTAAACAGACACTGTAGACTGTTTGCTGTCCTGAGCAGTTTAAACAGACTCTGTAGACTGTTTGCTGTCCTATGCTGTTGAAACAGACTCTGTAGACTGTTTGCTGTAGTGTGCGGTTTAACAGACTGTTTAGACTATTTGCTGTAGTGAGCTGTTTAAACCGATTCTGTAGTCTGTTTGCTGTAGTGATCTGTTTAAACAGACTCTGTAGACTGTTTGCTGTAGCGTGCTGTTAAAACAGACACTGTAGACTGTTTGCTGTCCTATGCTGTCGAAACAGACTCTGTGGACTGTTTGCTGTAGCGTGCTGTTTAAACAGACTCTGTAGACTGTTTGCTGTCCTATGCTGTTGAATCAGACTCTGTAGACTATTTGCTGTAGCGTGCTGTTTAAACAGACTGTGTCGACTGTTTGCTGTAGTGTGCTGTTTAAACAGACTCTGTAGTCTGTTTGCTGTAGTGAGCTGTTTAAACAGACTCTGTAGACTGTTTGCTGTAGTGAGCTGTTTAAGCAGACTCTGTAGACTGTTTGCTGTAGTGAGCTGTTTAAGCAGACTCTGTAGACTGTTTGTTGTAGCGTGCTGTTTAAACAGACATTGTCGACTGTTTGTTGTCCTGAGCAGTTTAAACAGACTCTGAAGACTCTATGCTGTAGTGAGCTGTTTCAACAGACTTTGTAGACTGTTTGCTGAACCGTGCTGTTTCAATAGACACTGTAGACTGTTGGCTGTCCTGAGCAGTTTAAACAGACTCTGAAGACTGTTTGCTGCAGTGAGCTGTTTAAACACACTCTATAGACTGTTTGCTCTAGCGTGCTGTTTAAACAGACACTGTAGTCTGATTGCTGTAGTGAGCTGTTTAAACAGACACGGTAATCTGTTTGCTGTTCAGTGCTGTTTTAACAGACTCTGTAGAGTGTTTGCTGTAGCGTACTGTTTAAACAGACTGTGTAGACTGTTTGCTGTAGTGTGCTGTTTAAACAGACTCTGTAGACTGTTTGCTGTCCTGTGCTGTTTAAACAGACTCTGTAGACTGATTGCTGTAGTATGCTGTTTAAACAGACTCTGTAGACTGTTTGCTGTCCTGTGCTGTTTAAACAGATTCTGTAGACTGATTGCTGTAGCGTGCTGTTTAAACAGACTCTGTAGACTGTTTGCTGTAGTGTGCTGTTTAAACAGACTCTGTAGACTGTTTGCTGTCCTGTGCTGTTTAAACAGACTCTGTAGACTGATTGCTGTAGCGTGCTGTCGAAACAGACACTGCAGTCTGATTGCTGTCCTGAGCTGTTTAAACAGATTCTGTAGACTGATTGCTGTAGCGTGCTGTTTAAACAGACTCTGTAGACTGTTTGCTGTCCTATGCTGTTGAAACAGACTCTGTTGACTGTTTGCTGTAGTGTGCTCTTTAAACAGACTGTGTAGACTGTGTGCTGTAGCATGCCCTTTAAACAGACTCTGTAGACTGTGTGCTGCAGTGTACTCTTTAAACAGACTCTGTAGACTGTTTGCTGCAGTGTACTCTTTAAACAGACTCTTTAGACCTTTTGCTGAAGCGTACTGTTTAAATAGACACCGTAATCTGTTTGCTGTCCTGTGCTGTTTAAACAGATCCTGTAGACTGTTTGCTGTAGCGTGCTGTTTAAACAGACTCTGTAGACTGTTTGCTGTCCTGTGCTGTTTAAAATGACTCAGTAGACTGTTTGCTGTCCTGTGCTGTTTAAACAGACTCTGTAGACTAATTGCTGTAGCGTGCTGTTTAAACAGACCCTGTAGACTGTTTGATGTCGTGTGCTGTTTAAACAGACTCTGTAGACTGTTTGCTGTCCTGTGCTGTTTAAACAGACTCTGCAGACTGTTTGCTGACCTTTGCAGTTGAAACAAACTCTGTAGACTGTTTGCTGTAGTGTGCTGTTTAAACAGACTCTGTAGACTGTTTGCTGTAGTGTGCTGTTTAAAGACTCTGTAGACTGCTGTAGTGAGCTGTTTTAACAAATTCTGTCGACGGTTTGCTGTATGGTGCTGTTTAAAGACTCTGTAGACTGTTTGCTGTCGTGAGCTGTTGAAACAGACTCTGTAGACTGTTTGCTGTAGTGTGCTGTTTAAACAGACTCTGTAGACTGTTTGCTGTAGTGTGCTGTTTAACCAAACTCTGTAGACTGTTTGCTGTCGTGAGCTGTTTAAACAGACTCTGGAGACTGTTTGCTGTAGTGTGCTGTTTAAACAGACTCTGTAGACTGTTTGCTGTTGTGTGCTGTTTAAACAGTCTCTGTAGACTGTTTGCTGTAGGGAGCTGTTTAAACAGACTCTGGAGACTGTTTGCTGTAGTGTGCTGTTTAAACCGACTCTGTAGACTGTTTGCTGTAGTGTGCTGTTTAAACAGACTCTGTAGACTGTTTGCTGTAGTGTGCTGTTTAAACAGACTCTGTAGACTGTTTGCTATAGTGTGCTGTTTAAACCGACTCTGTAGACTGTTTGCTGATCTGTGCTGTTTAAACAGACTGTGTAGACTAATTGCTGTAGTGTGCTGTTTAACCAGACTCTGTAGACTGTTTGCTGTCCTGTGATGTTGAAACAGACTCTGTAGACTGTTTGCTGTAGTGAACTGTTTAAACAGACTGTGTAGACTGTGTGCTGTAGCGTGCCCTTTAAACAGACTCTGTAGACTGTTTGCTGTAGTGAACTGTTTAAACAGACTGTGTAGACTGTGTGCTGCAGTGTACTCTTTAAACAGACTCTGTAGACTGTATGCTGCAGTGTACTCTTTAAACAGACTCTGTAGACCTTTTGCTGGAGCGTGCTGTTTAAACAGACACGGTAATCTGTTTGCTGTCCTGTTCTGTTTAATCAGATCCTGTAGACTGTTTGCTGTAGCGTGTTGTTTAAACAGACTCTGTAGACTGTTTGCTGTCCTGTGCTGTTTAAACAGACTCTGTAGACTGTTTGCTGTCCTGTGCTGTTTAAACAGACTCTGTAGACTGATTGCTGTAGCGTGCTATCGAAACAGACACTGTAGTCTGTTTGCTGTCCTGAACTTTTTAAACAGACTCTGTAGACTGTTTGCTGTAGCGTGGTGTTTAAACAGACTCTGTAGACTGTTTGCTGTCCTGTGCTGTTTAAACAGACTCAGTAGACTGTTTGTGGTCCTATGCTGTTGAAACAGACTCTGTAGACTGTTTGCTGTAGTGAACTGTTTAAACAGACTGTGTAGACTGTGTGCTGTAGCGTGCCCTTTAAACAGACTCTGTAGACTGTTTGCTGCAGTGTACTCTTTAAACAGACTCTGTAGACTGTTTGCTGTAGCGTGCTGTTTAAACAGACTGTGTAGACTCTTTGCTGTAGTGAGCTGTTTAAACAGACTCTGTAGACTATTTGCTGTCCTGTGCTGTCTAAACAGACTCTGTAGACTGTTGGCTGTAGCGTGCTGTTTAAACAGACACTGTAGTCTGTTTGCTGTAGTGGGCTATTTAAACAGACTCTGTAGACTTTTTGCTGTCGCGTGCTGTTTAAACAGACTCTGTAGACTGTTTGCCGTACTGTGCTGTTTAAACAGACTCTGTAGACTGTTTCCTGTCCTATGCTGTTTAAATAGACTCTGTAGACTGTTTCTGCAGTGTGCTGTTTAAAAAGACTCTGTAGGCTGTTTGCTGTCCTGTGCTGTTTAAACAGACTCTGTGGACTGTTTGCTGTAGTGTGCTGTTTCAAGACTCTGTAGACTGTTTGCTGTAGTGAGCTGTTTCAAGACTCTGTAGACTGTTTGCTGTAGTGAGCTGTTTAAACAGACACTGTAGACTGTTTGCTGTCCTGAGCAGTTTAAACAGACTCTGTAGACTGTTTGCTGTAGTGAGCTGTTTAAACAGACTCTGTAGACTGTTTGCTGTCCTGTGCTGTTTAAACAGACTCTGTAGACTGTTGGCTGTCGCGTGCTGTTTAAACAGACACTGTAGACTGTTTGCTGTCCTGAGCAGATTAAACAGACTCTGTAGACTGTTTGCTGTGGTGTGCTGTTTAAACAGACTCTGTAGACTGTTTATTGTAGCGTGCTGTTTAAACAGACTCTGTAGTATGTTTGCTGTAGTATGCTGTTGAATCAGACTCTTTAGACTGTTTGCTGTAGCGTGCTGTTTAAACAGACTGTGTAGAGTATTTGCTGTAGCGTGCTGTTTAAACAAACTCTGTAGACCTTTTGCTGTAGCGTGCTGTTTAAACAGACTCTGTAGACTGTTTGCTGTCCTGAGCTATTTAAACAAACTCTGTAGACTTTTTGCTGTAGCGTGCTGTTTAAACAGACTCTGGAGACTGTTTGCTGTCCTGTGCTGTTTAAACAGACTCTGTAGACTGTTTGCGGTCCTATGCTGTTGAAACAGACTCTGTTGACTGTTTGCTGTAGTGTGCTGTTTAAACAGACTGTGTAGACTCTTTGCTGTAGTGAGCTGTTTAAACAGACTGTGTAGACTGTGTGCTGTAGCGTGCCCTTGAAACAGACTCTGTAGACTGTTTGCTGTAGTGAGCTGTTTAAACAGACTCTGTAGACTGTTTGCTGTAGTGTGCTTTTTAAACAGACTCTGTAGACTGTTTGCTGTAGTGTGCTGTTTAAACAGACTCTGTAGACTGTTTGCTGTCCTGTGCTGTTTAAACAGACTCTGTAGACTGATTGCTGATCTGTGCTGTTTAAACAGACTGTGTAGACTAATTGCTGTAGTGTGCTGTTTAAACAGACTCTGTAGACTGTTTGCTGTCCTGTGCTGTTTAACCAGACTCTAGACTGTTTGCTGTCCTGTGATGTTGAAACAGACTCTGTAGACTGTTTGTTGTAGTGTGCTGTTTCAACAGACTATGTAGACTGTTTGCTGTCCTGTGCTGTTTAAACAGACTCTGTAGACTGTTTGCTGTCCTGTGCTGTTTAAACAAACCCTGTAGACTGTTTGCTGTAGCGTGCTGTTTAAACAGACTTTGTACACTGCTGTAGTGTGCTGTTTAAACAGACTCTGTCGACCTTTTGCTGTAGTGTGCTGTTTAAACAGACTCTATAGACTGTTTGCTGTAGTGTGCTGTTTAAACAGACTCTGTAGACTGTTTGCTGTAGTGTGCTGTTTAAACAGTCTCTGTAGACTGTTTGCTGTCCTGTGCTGTTTAAACAGACTCTGTAGACTGCTCTAGTGTGCTGTTTAAACAGACTCTGTCGACATTTTGCTGTAGTGTGCTGTTTAAACAGAATCTGTAGACTGTTTACTGTAGCGAGCTGTTTAAGCAGACTCTGTAGACTGTTTGCTGTAGTGAACTGTTTAAACAGACTGTGTAGACTGTGTGCTGTAGCGTGCTGTTAAAACAGACTCTGTAGACTTTTTGCTGTCCTGTGCTGTTTAAACAGACTCTGTAGACTTTTTGTTGTAGCGTGATGTTTAAACAGACTCAGGAGACTGTTTGCTGTCCTGTGCTGTTTAAACAGACCCTGTCGTCTGCTTGCTGTAGTGAGCTGTTTAAACAGACTCTGTAGACTGTTTGCTGTAGCGTGCTGTTTAAACAGACCCTGTAGACTGTTAGCTGTCGCGTGCTGTTTAAACAGGCACTGTCGTCTGCTTGCTGTAGTGAGCTGTTTAAACAGACTCTGTAGACTGTTTGCTGTCCTGTGCTGTTTAAACAGACTCTGTAGACTGTAGGCTGTCGCGTGCTGTTTAAACAGACACTGTAGTCTGCGTGGTGTCGTGACCTGTTTAAACAGACTCTGTAGACTGTTTGCTGTCCTGTGCTGTTTAAACAGTCTCTGTAGAGTGTTTGCTGTAGCGTGCTGTTTAAACAGACTCTGTAGACTGTTTGCTGTAGTGTGCTGTTTAAACAGACTCTCAGGACTGTTTGCTGTAGTGAGCTGTTTAAACAGACTCTGTAGACTGTATGATGCAGTGTGCGGTTTAAATAGTCTCTGTCGACTGTTTTCTGACCTATGCTGTTTAAACAGATTCTGTAGACTAATTGCTGTAGTGTGCTGTATAAACAGACTCTGTCGACTGTGTGCTGTAGTGAGCTATTTAAACAGACTCTGTAGACTGTTTGCTGTAGTGAGCTGTTTAAACAGACTCTGTAGACTGTTGGCTGTAGCGTGCTGTTTAAACAGACTCTGTAGACTGTTTGCTGTACTGTGCTGTTTAAACAGACTCTGTAGACTGTTTGCTGTCCTATGCTGTTTAAATAGACTCTGTAGACTGTTTGCTGTAGCGTGCTGTTTAAACAGACTCTGTAGACTGTTTGCTGTCCTGAGCTGTTTAAACAGACACTGTAGACTGTTTGCTGTCCTATGCTGTTTAAATAGACTCTGTAGACTGTTTCTGCAGTGTGCTGTTTAAAAAGACTCTGTAGACTGTTTGCTGTCCTGTGCTGTTTAAACAGACTCTGTGGACTGTTTGCTGTAGTGTGCTGTTTCAAGACTCTGTAGACTGTTTGCTGTATAAACAGACTCTGTCGACTGTGTGCTGTAGTGAGCTATTTAAACAGACTCTGTAGACTGTTTGCTGTAGTGAGCTGTTTAAACAGACTCTGTAGACTGTTTGCTGTAGTGAGCTGTTTAAACAGACTCTGTAGACTGTTTGCTGTCCTGTGCTGTTTAAACAGACTCTGTAGACTGTTGGCTGTCGCGTGCTGTTTAAACAGACACTGTAGACTGTTTGCTGTCCTGAGCAGATTAAACAGACTCTGTAGACCTTTTGCTGTAGCGTGCTGTTTAAACAGACTCTGTAGACTGTTTGCTGTCCTGAGCTATTTAAACAAACTCTGTAGACTTTTTGCTGTAGCGTGCTGTTTAAACAGACTCTGGAGACTGTTTGCTGTCCTGTGCTGTTTAAACAGACTCTGTAGACTGTTTGCGGTCCTATGCTGTTGAAACAGACTCTGTTGACTGTTTGCTGCAGTGTGCTGTTTAAACAGACTGTGTAGACTCTTTGCTGTAGTGAACTGTTTAAACAGACTCTGTAGACTGTTTGCAGTCCTATGCTGTTTAAACAGACTCTGTAGACTGTTTGTTGTAGCTTGCTGTTTTAACAGACTCTGTAGACCTTTTGCTGAAGCGTGCTGTTTAAACAGACACGGTAATCTGTTTGCTGTCCTGTGCTGTTTAAACACATCCTGTAGACTGTTGGCTGTAGTGTGCTGTTTAAACAGACTCTGTAGACTGTTTGCTGTAGTGTGCTGTTTAAAGACTCTGTAGACTGTTTGCTGTAGTGTGCTGTTTAAACAGACTCTGTAGACTTTTTGCTGTAGCGTGATGTTTAAACAGACTCAGGAGACTGTTTGCTGTCCTGAGCTGTTTAAACAGACCCTGTCGTCTGCTTGCTGTAGTGAGCTGTTTAAACAGACTCTGTAGACTGTTTGCTGTCCTGTGATGTTGAAACAGACTCTGTAGACTGTTTGCTGTAGCGTGCTGTTTAAACAGACCCTGTAGACTGTTAGCTGTCGCGTGCTGTTTAAACAGGCACTGTCGTCTGCTTGCTGTAGTGAGCTGTTTAAACAGACTCTGTAGACTGTTTGCTGTAGTGTGATGTTTAAACAGACTCTGTAGACTGTTTGCTGTCCTGTGCTGTTTAAACAGACTCTGTACACTTTTTGCTGCAGCGTGATGTTTAAACAGACTCAGGAGACTGTTTGCTGTCCTGTGCTGTTTAAACAGACCCTGTCGTCTGCTTGCTGTAGTGAGCTGTTTAAACAGACTCTGTAGACTGTTTGCTGTCCTGTGATGTTGAAACAGACTCTGTAGACTGTTTGCTGTAGCGTGCTGTTTAAACAGACCCTGTAGACTGTTAGCTGTCGCGTGCTGTTTAAACAGGCACTGTCGTCTGCTTGCTGTAGTGAGCTGTTTAAACAGACTCTGTAGACTGTAGGCTGTAGCGTGCTGTTTAAACAGACACTGTAGTCTGCGTGGTGTAGTGACCTGTTTAAACAGACTCTGTAGACTGTTTGCTGTCCTGTGCTGTTTAAACAGTCTCTGTAGAGTGTTTGCTGTAGCGTGCTGTTTAAACAGACTCTGTAGACTGTTTGCTGTAGTGTGCTGTTTAAACAGACTCTCAGGACTGTTTGCTGTAGTGAGCTGTTTAAACAGACTCTGTAGACTGGATGATGCAGTGTGCGGTTTAAATAGTCTCTGTCGACTGTTTTCTGTCCTATGCTGTTTAAACAGATTCTGTAGACTAATTGCTGTAGTGTGCTGTATAAACAGACTCTGTCGACTGTGTGCTGTAGTCTGTTTTTTAAAGACTCTTTAGACTGTTTGCTGTAGTGAGCTGTTTAAACAGACTCTGTAGACTGTTGGCTGTAGCGTGCTGTTTAAACAGACTCTGTAGACTGTTTGCTGTACTGTGCTGTTTAAACAGACTCTGTAGACTGTTTGCTGTCCTATGCTGTTTAAATAGACTCTGTAGACTGTTTGCTGTAGCGTGTGGTTTAAACAGACTCTGTAGACTATTTGCTGTCCTGTGCTGTTTAAACAGACTCTGTGGACTGTTGGCTGTAGCGTGCTGTTTAAACAGACACTGTAGTCTGTTTGCTGTAGTGAGCTATTTAAACAGACTCTGTAGACTGTTTGCTGTAGCGTGCTGTTTAAACAGACTCTGTAGACTGTTTGCTGTACTGTGCTGTTTAAACAGACTCTGTAGACTGTTTCCTGTCCTATGCTGTTTAAATAGACTCTGTAGACTGTTTCTGCAGTGTGCTGTTTAAAAAGACTCTGTTGTCTGTTTGCTGTCCTGTGCTGTTTAAACAGACTCTGTGGACTGTTTGCTGTAGTGTGCTGTTTCAAGACTCTGTAGACTGTTTGCTGTAGTGAGCTGTTTAAACAGACACTGTAGACTGTTTGCTGTCCTGAGCAGTTTAAACAGACTCTGTAGACTGTTTGCTGTAGTGAGCTGTTTAAACAGACTCTGTAGACTGTTTTTGTCCTGTGCTGTTTAAACAGACTCTGTAGACTGTTGGCTGTAGCGTGCTGTTTAAACAGACTCTGTAGACTGTTTGCTGTACTGTGCTGTTTAAACAGACTCTGTTGACTGTTTGCTGTCCTATGCTGTTTAAATAGACTCTGTAGACTGTTTGCTGTAGCGTGCTGTTTAAACAGACTCTGTAGACTGTTTGCTGTCCTGAGCTGTTTAAACAGACACTGTAGACTGTTTGCTGTAGTCTGTTTTTTAAAGACTCTTTAGACTGTTTGCTGTAGTGAGCTGTTTAAACAGACTCTGTAGACTGTTGGCTGTAGCGTGCTGTTTAAACAGACTCTGTAGACTGTTTGCTGTACTGTGCTGTTTAAACAGACTCTGTAGACTGTTTGCTGTCCTATGCTGTTTAAATAGACTCTGTAGACTGTTTGCTGTAGCGTGCTGTTTAAACAGACTCTGTAGACTGTTTGCTGTCCTGAGCTGTTTAAACAGACACTGTAGACTGTTTGCTGTAGTCTGTTTTTTAAAGACTCTTTAGACTGTTTAATGTAGTGAGCTGTTTAAACAGACTCTGTAGACTGTTGGCTGTAGCGTGCTGTTTAAACAGACTCTGTAGACTGTTTGCTGTACTGTGCTGTTTAAACAGACTCTGTAGACTGTTTGCTGTCCTATGCTGTTTAAATAGACTCTGTAGACTGTTTGCTGTAGTGAGCTGTTTAAACAGACTCTGTAGACTGTTGGCTGTAGCGTGCTGTTTAAACAGACTCTGTAGACTGTTTGCTGTACTGTGCTGTTTAAACAGACTCTGTAGACTGTTTGCTGTCCTATGCTGTTTAAATAGACTCTGTAGACTGTTTGCTGTAGCGTGCTGTTTAAACAGACTCTGTAGACTATTTGCTGTCCTGTGCTGTTTAAACAGACTCTGTAGACTGTTGGCTGTAGCGTGCTGTTTAAACAGATACTGTAGTCTGTTTGCTGTAGTGAGCTATTTAAACAGACTCTGTAGACTGTTTGCTGTACTGTGCTGTTGAAACAGACTCTGTAGACTGTTTCCTGTCCTATGCTGTTTAAATAGACTCTGTAGACTGTTTCTGCAGTGTGCTGTTTAAAAAGACTCTGTAGACTGTTTGCTGTCCTGTGCTGTTTAAACAGTCTCTGTGGACTGTTTGCTGTAGTGTGCTGTTTCAAGACTCTGTCGACTGTTTGCTGTAGTGAGCTGTTTCAAGACTCTGTAGACTGTTTGCTGTAGTGAGCTGTTTAAACAGACACTGTAGACTGTTTGCTGTCCTGAGCAGTTTGAATAGATTCTGAAGACTGTTTGCTGTAGTGAGCTGTTTAAACAGACTCTGTAGACTGTTGGCTGTTGCGTGCTGTTTAAACAGACACTGTAGACTGTTGGCTGTTGCGTGCTGTTTAAACAGACACTGTAGACTGTTTGCTGTCCTGAGCAGATTAAACAGACTCTGTAGACTGTTTGCTGTCCTGTGCTGTTTAAACAGACTCTGTAGACTGTTGGCTGTTGCGTGCTGTTTAAACAGACACTGTAGACTGTTTGCTGTCCTGAGCAGATTAAACAGACTCTGTAGACTGTTTGCTGTGGTGTGCTGTTTAAACAGACTCTTTAGACTGT
Organism: Chiloscyllium punctatum; assembly: GCF_047496795.1. Lineage (NCBI taxonomy): Eukaryota > Metazoa > Chordata > Chondrichthyes > Orectolobiformes > Hemiscylliidae > Chiloscyllium > Chiloscyllium punctatum. The sequence continues at coordinate 65,728,345 of NC_092767.1, read as the reverse complement.
TTGCTGTAGCGTGCTGTTTAAACAGACTGTGTAGAGTATTTGCTGTAGCGTGCTGTTTAAACAAACTCTGTAGACCTTTTGCTGTAGCGTGCTGTTTAAACAGACTCTGTAGACTGTTTGCTGTCCTGAGCTATTTAAACAAACTCTGTAGACTTTTTGCTGTAGCGTGCTGTTTAAACAGACTCTGGAGACTGTTTGCTGTCCTGTGCTGTTTAAACAGACTCTGGAGACTGTTTGCGGTCCTATGCTGTTGAAACAGACTCTGTTGACTGTTTGCTGCAGTGTGCTGTTTAAACAGACTGTGTCGACTCTTTGCTGTAGTGAGCTGTTTAAACAGACTCTGTAGACTGTTTGCAGTCCTATGCTGTTTAAACAGACTCTGTAGACTGTTTGCTGTAGTGAACTGTTTAAACAGACTGTGTAGACTGTGTGCTGTAGCGTGCCCTTTAAACAGACTCTGTAGACTGTTTGTTGTAGCTTGCTGTTTTAACAGACTCTGTAGACCTTTTGCTGAAGCATGCTGTTTAAACAGACACGGTAATCTGTTTGCTGTCCTGTGCTGTTTAAACAGATCCTGTAGACTGTTTGCTGTAGCGTGCTGTTTAAACAGACTCTGGAGACTGTTTGCTGTCCTGTGCTGTTTAAACAGACTCTGTTGAATGTTTGCTGCAGTGTGCTGTTTAAACAGACTGTGTAGACTCTTTGCTGTAGTGAGCTGTTTAAACAGACTCTGTAGACTGTTTGCAGTCCTATGCTGTTTAAACAGAATCTGTAGACTGTTTGCTGTAGTGAACTGTTTAAACAGACTGTGTGCTGTAGCGTGCCCTTTAAACAGACTCTGTAGACTGTTTGTTGTAGCTTGCTGTTTTAACAGACTCTGTAGACCTTTTGCTGAAGCGTGCTGTTTAAACAGACACGGTAATCTGTTTGCTGTCCTGTGCTGTTTAAACACATCCTGTAGACTGTTTGCTGTAGTGTGCTGTTTAAACAGACTCTGTAGACTGTTTGCTGTAGTGTGCTGTTTAAAGACTCTGTAGACTGTTTGCTGTAGTGTGCTGTTTAAACAGACTCAGGAGACTGTTTGCTGTCCTGTGCTGTTTAGACAGACCCTGTCGTCTGCTTGCTGTAGTGAGCTGTTTAAACAGACTCTGTAGACTGTTTGCTGTAGCGTGCTGTTTAAAAAGACTCTGTAGACTGTTTGCTGTCCTGTGCTGTTTAAACAGACTCTGTGGACTGTTTGCTGTAGTGTGCTGTTTCAAGACTCTGTAGACTGTTTGCTGCAGTGAGCTGTTTCAAGACTCTGTAGACTGTTTGCTGTAGTGAGCTGTTTAAACAGACACCGTAGACTGTTTGCTGTCCTGAGCAGTTTGAATAGATTCTGAAGACTGTTTGCTGTAGGGAGCTGTTTAAACAGACTCTGTAGACTGTTTGCTGTCCTGTGCTGTTTAAACAGACTCTGTAGACTGTTGGCTGTCGCGTGCTGTTTAAACAGACACTGTAGACTGTTTGCTGTCCTGAGCAGATTAAACAGACTCTGTAGACTGTTTGCTGTGGTGTGCTTTTTAAACAGACTCTGTAGACTGTTTATTGTAGCGTGCTGTTTAAACAGACTCTGTAGTCTGTTTGCTGTAGTATGCTGTTGAAACAGACTCTTTAGACTGTTTGCTGTAGCGTGCTGTTTAAACAGACTGTGTAGAGTATTTGCTGTAGCGTGCTGTTTAAACAAACTCTGTAGACCTTTTGCTGTAGCGTGCTGTTTAAACAGACTCTGTAGACTGTTTGCTGTCCTGAGCTATTTAAACAAACTCTGTAGACTTTTTGCTGTAGCGTGCTGTTTAAACAGACTCTGGAGACTGTTTGCTGTCCTGTGCTGTTTAAACAGACTCTGTAGACTGTTTGCGGTCCTATGCTGTTGAAACAGACTCTGTTGACTGTTTGCTGCAGTGTGCTGTTTAAACAGACTGTGTAGACTCTTTGCTGTAGTGAACTGTTTAAACAGACTCTGTAGACTGTTTGCAGTCCTATGCTGTTTAAACAGACTCTGTAGACTGTTTGCTGTAGTGAACTGTTTAAACAGACTGTGTAGACTGTGTGCTGTAGCGTGCCCTTTAAACAGACTCTGTAGACTGTTTGTTGTAGCTTGCTGTTTTAACAGACTCTGTAGACCTTTTGCTGAAGCATGCTGTTTAAACAGACACGGTAATCTGTTTGCTGTCCTGTGCTGTTTAAACAGATCCTGTAGACTGTTTGCTGTAGCGTGCTGTTTAAACAGACTCTGTAGACTGTTTGCTGTCCTATGCTGTTTAAACAGACTCTGTTGAATGTTTGCTGCAGTGTGCTGTTTAAACAGACTGTGTAGACTCTTTGCTGTAGTGAGCTGTTTAAACAGACTCTGTAGACTGTTTGCAGTCCTATGCTGTTTAAACAGACTCTGTAGACTGTTTGCTGTAGTGAACTGTTTAAACAGACTGTGTGCTGTAGCGTGCCCTTTAAACAGACTCTGTAGACTGTTTGTTGTAGCTTGCTGTTTTAACAGACTCTGTAGACCTTTTGCTGAAGCGTGCTGTTTAAACAGACACGGTAATCTGTTTGCTGTCCTGTGCTGTTTAAACAGATCCTGTAGACTGTTGGCTGTAGTGTGCTGTTTAAACAGACTCTGTAGACTGTTTGCTGTAGTGTGCTGTTTAAAGACTCTGTAGACTGTTTGCTGTAGTGTGCTGTTTAAACAGACTCTGTAGACTTTTTGCTGTAGCGTGATGTTTAAACAGACTCAGGAGACTGTTTGCTGTCCTGTGCTGTTTAAACAGACCCTGTCGTCTGCTTGCTGTAGTGAGCTGTTTAAACAGACTCTGTAGACTGTTTGCTGTCCTGTGATGTTGAAACAGACTCTGTAGACTGTTTGCTGTAGCGTGCTGTTTAAACAGACCCTGTAGACTGTTAGCTGTCGCGTGCTGTTTAAACAGGCACTGTCGTCTGCTTGCTGTAGTGAGCTGTTTAAACAGACTCTGTAGACTGTTTGCTGTAGTGTGATGTTTAAACAGACTCTGTAGACTGTTTGCTGTCCTGTGCTGTTTAAACAGACTCTGTACACTTTTAGCTGCAGCGTGATGTTTAAACAGACTCAGGAGACTGTTTGCTGTCCTGTGCTGTTTTAACAGACCCTGTCGTCTGCTTGCTGTAGTGAGCTGTTTAAACAGACTCTGTAGACTGTTTGCTGTCCTGTGATGTTGAAACAGACTCTGTAGACTGTTTGCTGTAGCGTGCTGTTTAAACAGACCCTGTAGACTGTTAGCTGTCGCGTGCTGTTTAAACAGGCACTGTCGTCTGCTTGCTGTAGTGAGCTGTTTAAACAGACTCTGTAGACTGTTTGCTGTCCTGTGCTGTTTAAACAGACTCTGTAGACTGTAGGCTGTAGCGTGCTGTTTAAACAGACACTGTAGTCTGCGTGGTGTAGTGACCTGTTTAAACAGACTCTGTAGACTGTTTGCTGTCCTGTGCTGTTTAAACAGTCTCTGTAGAGTGTTTGCTGTAGCGTGCTGTTTAAACAGACTCTGTAGACTGTTTGCTGTAGTGTGCTGTTTAAACAGACTCTCAGGACTGTTTGCTGTAGTGAGCTGTTTAAACAGACTCTGTAGACTGGATGATGCAGTGTGCGGTTTAAATAGTCTCTGTCGACTGTTTTCTGTCCTATGCTGTTTAAACAGATTCTGTAGACTAATTGCTGTAGTGTGCTGTATAAACAGACTCTGTCGACTGTGTGCTGTAGTCTGTTTTTTAAAGACTCTTTAGACTGTTTGCTGTGGTGAGCTGTTTAAACAGACTCTGTAGACTGTTGGCTGTAGCGTGCTGTTTAAACAGACTCTGTAGACTGTTTGCTGTACTGTGCTGTTTAAACAGACTCTGTAGACTGTTTGCTGTCCTATGCTGTTTAAATAGACTCTGTAGACTGTTTGCTGTAGCGTGTGGTTTAAACAGACTCTGTAGACTATTTGCTGTCCTGTGCTGTTTAAACAGACTCTGTGGACTGTTGGCTGTAGCGTGCTGTTTAAACAGACACTGTAGTCTGTTTGCTGTAGTGAGCTATTTAAACAGACTCTGTAGACTGTTTGCTGTAGCGTGCTGTTTAAACAGACTCTGTAGACTGTTTGCTGTACTGTGCTGTTTAAACAGACTCTGTAGACTGTTTCCTGTCCTATGCTGTTTAAATAGACTCTGTAGACTGTTTCTGCAGTGTGCTGTTTAAAAAGACTCTGTAGTCTGTTTGCTGTCCTGTGCTGTTTAAACAGACTCTGTGGACTGTTTGCTGTAGTGTGCTGTTTCAAGACTCTGTAGACTGTTTGCTGTAGTGAGCTGTTTAAACAGACACTGTAGACTGTTTGCTGTCCTGAGCAGTTTAAACAGACTCTGTAGACTGTTTGCTGTAGTGAGCTGTTTAAACAGACACTGTAGACTGTTTGCTGTCCTGAGATGTTTAAACAGACTCTGTAGACTGTTTGCTGTAGTGAGCTGTTTAAACAGACTCTGTAGACTGTTGGCTGTAGCGTGCTGTTTAAACAGACTCTGTAGACTGTTTGCTGTACTGTGCTGTTTAAACAGACTCTGTAGACTGTTTGCTGTCCTATGCTGTTTAAATAGACTCTGTAGACTGTTTGCTGTAGTGAGCTGTTTAAACAGACTCTGTAGACTGTTGGCTGTAGCGTGCTGTTTAAACAGACTCTGTAGACTGTTTGCTGTACTGTGCTGTTTAAACAGACTCTGTAGACTGTTTGCTGTCCTATGCTGTTTAAATAGACTCTGTAGACTGTTTGCTGTAGCGTGCTGTTTAAACAGACTCTGTAGACTATTTGCTGTCCTGTGCTGTTTAAACAGACTCTGTAGACTGTTGGCTGTAGCGTGCTGTTTAAACAGATACTGTAGTCTGTTTGCTGTAGTGAGCTATTTAAACAGACTCTGTAGACTGTTTGCTGTACTGTGCTGTTTAAACAGACTCTGTAGACTGTTTCCTGTCCTATGCTGTTTAAATAGACTCTGTAGACTGTTTCTGCAGTGTGCTGTTTAAAAAGACTCTGTAGACTGTTTGCTGTCCTGTGCTGTTTAAACAGACTCTGTGGACTGTTTGCTGTAGTGTGCTGTTTCAAAACTCTGTAGACTGTTTGCTGTAGTGAGCTGTTTCAAGACTCTGTAGACTGTTTGCTGTAGTGAGCTGTTTAAACAGACACTGTAGACTGTTTGCTGTCCTGAGCAGTTTGAATAGATTCTGAAGACTGTTTGCTGTAGTGAGCTGTTTAAACAGACTCTGTAGACTGTTTGCTGTCCTGTGCTGTTTAAACAGACTCTGTAGACTGTTGGCTGTCGCGTGCTGTTTAAACAGACACTGTAGACTGTTTGCTGTCCTGAGCAGATTAAACAGACTCTGTAGACTGTTTGCTGTGGTGTGCTGTTTAAACAGACTCTGTAGACTGTTTATTGTAGCGTGCTGTTTAAACAGACTCTGTAGTCTGTTTGCTGTAGTATGCTGTTGAAACAGACTCTTTAGACTGTTTGCTGTAGCGTGCTGTTTAAACAGACTGTGTAGAGTATTTGCTGTAGCGTGCTGTTTAAACAAACTCTGTAGACCTTTTGCTGTAGCGTGCTGTTTAAACAGACTCTGTAGACTGTTTGCTGTCCTGAGCTATTTAAACAAACTCTGTAGACTTTTTGCTGTAGCGTGCTGTTTAAACAGACTCTGGAGACTGTTTGCTGTCCTGTGCTGTTTAAACAGACTCTGTAGACTGTTTGCGGTCCTATGCTGTTGAAACAGACTCTGTTGACTGTTTGCTGCAGTGTGCTGTTTAAACAGACTGTGTCGACTCTTTGCTGTAGTGAGCTGTTTAAACAGACTCTGTAGACTGTTTGCAGTCCTATGCTGTTTAAACAGACTCTGTAGACTGTTTGCTGTAGTGAACTGTTTAAACAGACTGTGTAGACTGTGTGCTGTAGCGTGCCCTTTAAACAGACTCTGTAGACTGTTTGTTGTAGCTTGCTGTTTTAACAGACTCTGTAGACCTTTTGCTGAAGCATGCTGTTTAAACAGACACGGTAATCTGTTTGCTGTCCTGTGCTGTTTAAACACATCCTGTAGACTGTTTGCTGTAGTGTGCTGTTTAAACAGACTCTGTAGACTGTTTGCTGTAGCGTGCTGTTTAAACAGACTCTGTTGAATGTTTGCTGCAGTGTGCTGTTTAAACAGACTGTGTAGACTCTTTGCTGTAGTGAGCTGTTTAAACAGACTCTGTAGACTGTTTGCAGTCCTATGCTGTTTAAACAGACTCTGTAGACTGTTTGCTGTAGTGAACTGTTTAAACAGACTGTGTGCTGTAGCGTGCCCTTTAAACAGACTCTGTAGACTGTTTGTTGTAGCTTGCTGTTTTAACAGACTCTGTAGACCTTTTGCTGAAGCGTGCTGTTTAAACAGACACGGTAATCTGTTTGCTGTCCTGTGCTGTTTAAACAGATCCTGTAGACTGTTTGCTGTAGTGTGCTGTTTAAACAGACTCTGTAGACTGTTTGCTGTAGTGTGCTGTTTAAAGACTCTGTAGACTGTTTGCTGTAGTGTGCTGTTTAAACAGACTCTGTAGACTTTTTGCTGTAGCGTGATGTTTAAACAGACTCAGGAGACTGTTTGCTGTCCTGTGCTGTTTAAACAGACCCTGTCGTCTGCTTGCTGTAGTGAGCTGTTTAAACAGACTCTGTAGACTGTTTGCTGTAGCGTGCTGTTTAAACAGACCCTGTAGATTGTTAGCTGTCGCGTGCTGTTTAAACAGGCACTGTCGTCTGCTTGCTGTAGTGAGCTGTTTAAACAGACTCTGTAGACTGTTTGCTGTAGTGTGATGTTTAAACAGACTCTGTAGACTGTTTGCTGTCCTGTGCTGTTTAAACAGACTCTGTAGACTGTTGTCTGTCGCGTGCTGTTTAAACAGACACTGTAGACTGCGTGGTGTAGTGACCTGTTTAAACAGACTCTGTAGACTGTTTGCTGTCCTGTGCTGTTTAAACAGTCTCTGTAGACTGTTTGCTGTAGCGTGCTGTTTAAACAGACTCTGTAGACTGTTTGCTGTAGTGTGCTGTTTAAACAGACTCTGTAGACTGTTTGCTGTAGCGTGCTGTTTAAACAGACTCTGTAGACTGTATGATGCAGTGTGCGGTTTAAATAGTCTCTGTCGACTGTTTTCTGTCCTATGCTGTTTAAACAGATTCTGTAGACTAATTGCTGTAGTGTGCTGTATAAACAGACTCTGTCGACTGTGTGCTGTAGTGAGCTGTTTAAACAGACTCTGTAGACTGTTGGCTGTAGCGTGCTGTTTAAACAGACTCTGTAGACTGTTTGCTGTACTGTGCTGTTTAAACAGACTCTGTAGACTGTTTGCTGTCCTATGCTGTTTAAATAGACTCTGTAGACTGTTTGCTGTAGCGTGCTGTTTAAACAGACTGTGTAGACTGTTTGCTGTCCTGAGCTGTTTAAACAGACACTGTAGACTGTTTGCTGTAGTCTGTTTTTTAAAGACTCTTTAGACTGTTTGCTGTAGTGAGCTGTTTAAACAGACTCTGTAGACTGTTGGCTGTAGCGTGCTGTTTAAACAGACTCTGTAGACTGTTTGCTGTACTGTGCTGTTTAAACAGACTCTGTAGACTGTTTCCTGTCCTATGCTGTTTAAATAGACTCTGTAGACTGTTTGCTGTAGCGTGCTGTTTAAACAGACTCTGTAGACGATTTGCTGTCCTGTGCTGTTTAAACAGACTCTGTAGACTGTTGGCTGTAGCGTGCTGTTTAAACAGACACTGTAGTCTGTTTGCTGTAGTGAGCTATTTAAACAGACTCTGTAGACTGTTTGCTGTAGCGTGCTGTTTAAACAGACTCTGTAGACTGTTTGCTGTACTGTGCTGTTTAAACAGACTCTGTAGACTATTTCCTGTCCTATGCTGTTTAAATAGACTCTGTAGACTGTTTCTGCAGTGTGCTGTTTAAAAAGACTCTGTAGTCTGTTTGCTGTCCTGTGCTGTTTAAACAGACTCTGTGGACTGTTTGCTGTAGTGTGCTGTTTCAAGACTGTGTAGACTGTTTGCTGTAGTGAGCTGTTTAAACAGACACTGTAGACTGTTTGCTGTCCTGAGCAGTTTAAACAGACTCTGTAGACTGTTTGCTGTAGTGAGCTGTTTAAACAGACTCTGTAGACTGTTTGCTGTCCTGTGCTGTTTAAACAGACTCTGTAGACTGTTGGCTGTCGCGTGCTGTTTAAACAGACACTGTAGACTGTTTGCTGTCCTGAGCAGATTAAACAGACTCTGTAGACTGTTTGCTGTGGTGTGCTGTTAAACAGACTCTGTAGACTGTTTATTGTAGCGTGCTGTTTAAACAGACTCTGTAGTCTGTTTGCTGTAGTATGCTGTTGAAACAGACTCTTTAGACTGTTTGCTGTAGCGTGCTGTTTAAACAGACTGTGCAGAGTATTTGCTGTAGCGTGCTGTTTAAACAAACTCTGTAGACTTTTTGCTGTAGCGTGCTGTTTAAACAGACTCTGGAGACTGTTTGCTGTCCTGTGCTGTTTAAACAGACTCTGTAGACTGTTTGCGGTCCTATGCTGTTGAAACAGACTCTGTTGACTGTTTGCTGTAGTGTGCTGTTTAAACAGACTGTGTAGACTCTTTGTTGTAGTTAGCTGTTTAAACAGACTCTGTAGACTGTTTGCAGTCCTATGCTGTTTAAACAGACTGTGTAGACTGTTTGCTGTAGTGAACTGTTTAAACAGACTGTGTAGACTGTGTGCTGTTGCGTGCCCTTTAAACAGACTCTGTAGACTGTTTGCTGTAGTGAGCTGTTTAAACAGACTCTGTAGACTGTTTGCTGTAGTGTGCTTTTTAAACAGACTCTGTAGACTGTTTGCTGTAGTGTGCTGTTTAAACAGACTCTGTAGACTGTTTGCTGTCCTGTGCTGTTTAAACAGACTCTGTAGACTGTTTGCTGATCTGTGCTGTTTAAACAGACTGTGTAGACTAATTGCTGTAGTGTGCTGTTTAAACAGACTCTGTAGACTGTTTGCTGTCCTGTGCTGTTTAACCAGACTCTAGACTGTTTGCTGTCCTGTGATGTTGAAACAGACTCTGTAGACTGTTTGCTGTAGTGTGCTGTTTAAACAGACTATGTAGACTGTTTGCTGTCCTGTGCTGTTTAAACAGACTCTGTAGACTGTTTGCTGTCCTGTGCTGTTTAAACAAACCCTGTAGACTGTTTGCTGTAGCGTGCTGTTTAAACAGACTTTGTAGACTGCTGTAGTGTGCTGTTTAAACAGACTCTGTCGACCTTTTGCTGTAGTGTGCTGTTTAAACAGACTCTATAGACTGTTTGCTGTAGTGTGCTGTTTAAACAGACTCTGTAGACTGTTTGCTGTAGTGTGCTGTTTAAACAGTCTCTGTAGACTGTTTGCTGTAGTGTGCTGTTTAAACAGACTCTGTAGAATAATTGCTGTAGTGTGCTGTTTAAGCAGACTCTGTAGACTGCTCTAGTGTGCTGTTTAAACAGACTCTGTCGACATTTTGCTGTAGTGTGCTCTTTAAACAGACTCTGTAGACTGTTTACTGTAGCATGCTGTTTAAGCAGACTCTGTAGACTGTTTGCTGTAGTGAACTGTTTAAACAGACTGTGTAGACTGTGTGCTGTAGCGTGCTGTTAAAACAGACTCTGTAGACTTTTTGCTGTCCTGTGCTGTTTAAACAGACTCTGTAGACTTTTTGCTGTAGCGTGCTGTTTAAACAGACCCTGTAGACTGTTAGCTGTCGCGTGCTGTTTAAACAGGCACTGTCGTCTGCTTGCTGTAGTGAGCTGTTTAAACAGACTCTGTAGACTGTTTGCTGTAGTGTGATGTTTAAACAGACTCTGTAGACTGTTTGCTGTCCTGTGCTGTTTAAACAGACTCTGTAGACTGTAGGCTGTAGCGTGCTGTTTAAACAGACACTGTAGTCTGCGTGGTGTAGTGACCTGTTTAAACAGACTCTGTAGACTGTTTTCCGTCCTATGCTGTTTATCAGATTCTGTAGACTAATTGCTGTAGTGTGCTGTATAAACAGACTCTGTCGACTGTGTGCTGTCGTGAGCTATTTAAACAGACTCTGTAGACTGTTTGCTGTAGTGAGCTGTTTAAACAGACTCTGTAGACTGTTGGCTGTAGCGTGCTGTTTTAACAGACTCTGTAGACTGTTTGCTGTACTGTGCTGTTTAAACAGACTCTGTAGACTGTTTGCTGTCCTATGCTGTTTAAATAGACTCTGTAGACTGTTTGCTGTAGCGTGCTGTTTAAACAGACTCTGTAGACTGTTTGCTGTAGCGTGCTGTTTAAACAGACTCTGTAGACTGTTTGCTGTCCTGTGCTGTTTAAAATGACTCAATAGACTGTTTGCTGTCCTGTGCTGTTTAAACAGACTCTGTAGACTAATTGCTGTAGCGTGCTGTTTAAACAGACTCTGTAGACTGTTTGATGTCGTGTGCTGTTTAAGCAGACTCTGTAGACTGTTCGCTGTCCTGTGCTGTTTAAACAGACTCTGCAGACTGTTTGCTGACCTATGCAGTTGAAACAAACTCTGAAGACTGTTTGCTGTAGTGTGCTGTTTAAACAGACTCTGTAGACTGTTTGCTGTAGTGTGCTGTTTAAACAGACTCTGTAGACTGTTTTCCTGTAGTGTGCTGTTTAAACCGACTCTAAAGACTGTTTGCTGTAGTGAGCTGTTTAAACAGATTCTGTAGACTGTTTGCTGAAGTGTGCTGTTTAAAGACTCTGTAGACTGTTTGCTGTAGTGAGCTGTTTAAACAGACTCTGTAGACTGTTTGCTGTAGTGTGCTGTTTAAACAGACTGTGTAGACTGTTTGCTGTAGTGAGCTGTTTAAACAGACTCTGTAGACTGTTTGCTGTAGTGTGCTGTTTAAACAGACTCTGTAGACTGTTTGCTGTCCTGTGCTGTTTAACCAAACTCTGTAGACTGTTTGCTGTCGTGAGCTGTTTAAACAGACTCTGGAGACTGTTTGCTGTCGTGTGCTGTTTAAACAGACTCTATAGACTGTTTGCTGTAGTGTGCTGTTTAAACAGACTCTGGAGACTGTTTGCTGTCCTGTGCTGTTTAAACAGACTCTGTAGACTGTTTGCGGTCCTATGCTGTTGAAACAGACTCTGTAGACTGTTTGCTGTAGTGTGCCCTTTAAACAGACTGTGTAGACTCTTTGCTGTAGTGAGCTGTTTAAACAGACTCTGTAGACTGTTTGCAGTCCTACGCTGTTTAAACAGACTCTGGAGACTGTTTGCTGTAGTGAACTGTTTAAACAGACTGTGTAGACTGTGTGCTGTCGCGTGCCCTTTAAACAGACTCTGTAGACTGTTTGTTATAGCTTGCTGTTTTAACAGACTCTGTAGACTATTTGCTGTAGCGTGCTGTTGAAACAGACTGTGTAGACTGTTTGCTGTAGTGTGCGGTTTACCAGACTCTGTAGATTGTTTGCTGTCCTATGCTGTTGAAACAGACTCTGTGGTCTGTTTGCTGTCACGTGCTGTTTAAACAGACTCTGTAGACTGTTGGCTGTCGTCAGCTGTTTAAACAGACTCTGCAGACTGTTTGCTGGAGTGAGCTGGTTAAAAAGACCCTGTAGGCTGTTTGCTGTCCTGAGCACTTTGAATAGACTCTGAAGACTGTTTGATGTAGTGAGCTGTTTAAACAGACTCTGTAGACTGTTTGCTGTCCTGAGCAGATTAAACAGACTCTGTAGACTGTTTGCTGTAGCGTGCTGTTTAAACAGACTCTGTAGACTGTTTGCTGTTGTGAGCTGTTTAAACAGACTCTGTAGACTGTTTGCTGTAGCGTGCTGTTGAAACAGACTCTGTAGACTGTTTGCTCTCCTGTGCTGTTTAAACAGACTCTGTAGACTGTTTGCTGTAGCGTGCTGTTTAAACAGACTCTGTAGACTGTTTGCTGTCCTATGCAGTTTAAACAGACTCTGCAGACTGTTTGCTGTCCTGTGCTGTTTAAACACTCTGGAGACTAATTACTGTAGTGTGCTGTTTCAACAGACTCTGTAGACTGTTAGCTGTAGTGTGCTGTTTAAACAGACTCTGTAGACTTTTTGCTGTCTGGTGCTGTTTAAACACACTCTGTCGACTGTTTGCTGTGGTGAGTTGTTTAAACAGACTCTGAAGAATGTTTGCTGTAGTGTGCTGTTTGAACAGACTCTGTAGACTGTTTGCTGTCCTGTGCTGTTTAAACAGACACTGTGGACTGTTTGCTGTCCTGTGCTGTTTGAACATACTCTGTAGACTGATTGCTGTAGCGTGCTGTTTAAACAGACTCTGTAGGCTGATTGCTATAGCGTGCTGTTTAAACAGACTCTGTAGACTGTTTGCTGTCCTGTGCGGTTTAAACAGACTCTGTCGACTTTTTGCTGTACTGTGCTGTTGAAACTGACTCTGTAGACTGTTTGCTGTCGTGTTCTGTTTAAACAGACTCTGTAGACTATTTGCTGTCCTGTGCTGTTTTAACAGACTCTGTAGACTGTTTCTGCAGTGTGCTGTTTAAAAAGACTCTGTAGTCTGTTTGCTGTCCTGTGCGGTTTAAACAGACTCTGTCGACTTTTTGCTGTACTGTGCTGTTGAAACAGACTCTGTAGACTGTTTGCTGCAGCGTGCTGTTTAAACAGACTCTGTATACTGTTTGCTGTAGTGTGCTGTTTAAAGAATGTGTAGACTGTTTACTGTAGTGAGCTGTTTAAACAGACTCTGTAGACTGTTTGCTATAGCGTGCTGTTTAAACAGACTCTGCGAACTGTTTGCTGTAGTGAGCTGTTTGAAGACACTGTAGACTGTTTGCTGTAGTGAGCTGTTTAAACAGACTCTGTAGACTGTTTGCTGTCCTGTGCTGTTTAAACAGACTCTGTAGACTATTTGCTGTCCTATGCTGTTGAAACAGACTCTGTAGACTGTTTGCTGTCGTGAGCTGTTTAAACAGACTCTGTAGACTGTTTGCTGTAGTGAGCTGTTTAAAAGACTGTGTAGACTATTTGCTGCCCTGTGCTGTTTAAACAGACTCTGTAGACTGTTCTCTGTCATGTGCTGTTTAACAGAATCTGTAGACTTTTAGCTGTCTGGTGCTGTTTAAACAGACTCTGTAGACTGTTTGCTGTCCTGTGCTGTTTAAACAGACTCTGTAGACTATTTGCTGTAGCGTGCTGTTGAAACAGACTGTGTAGACTGTTTGCTGTAGTGTGCGGTTTAAACAGACTCTGTATACTGTTTACTGTAGTGTGCTGTTTAAAGACTGTGTAGACTGTTTACTGTAGTGAGCTGTTTAAACAGACTCTGTAGACTGTTTGCTATAGCGTGCTGTTTAAACAGACTCTGCGGACTGTTTGCTGTCGTGAGCTGTTTGAAGACACTGTAGACTGTTTGCTGTAGTGAGCTGTTTAAACAGACTCTGTAGACTGTTTGCTGTCCTGTGCTGTTTAAACAGACTCTGTAGACTATTTGCTGTCCTATGCTGTTGAAACAGACTCTGTAGACTGTTTGCTGTAGTGAGCTGTTTAAACAGAATCTGTAGACTGTTTGCTGTAGTGAGCTGTTTAAAAGACTGTGTAGACTATTTGCTGCCCTGTGCTGTTTAAACAGACTCTGTAGACTGTTCTCTGTCATGTGCTGTTTAACAGACTCTGTAGACTTTTAGCTGTCTGGTGCTGTTTAAACAGACTCTGTAGACTGTTTGCTGTCCTGTGCTGTTTAAACAGACTCTGTAGACTATTTGCTGTAGCGTGCTGTTGAAACAGACTGTGTAGACTGTTTGCTGTAGTGTGCGGTTTAAACAGACACTGTATACTGTTTGCTGTAGTGTGCTGTTTAAACAGACTCTGTAGACTGTTTGCTGTCCTGAGCAGATTAAACAGACTCTGTAGACTGTTTGCTGTAGCGTGCTGTTTAAACAGACTCTGTAGACTGTTTGCTGTTGTGAGCTGTTTAAACAGACTCTGTAGACTGTTTGCTGTAGCGTGCTGTTGAAACAGACTCTGTAGACTGTTTGCTCTCCTGTGCTGTTTAAACAGACTCTGTAGACTGTTTCTGCAGTGTGCTGTTTAAAAAGACTCTGTAGTCTGTTTGCTGTCCTGTGCGGTTTAAACAGACTCTGTCGACTTTTTGCTGTACTGTGCTGTTGAAACAGACTCTGTAGACTGTTTGCTGCAGCGTGCTGTTTAAACAGACTCTGTATACTGTTTGCTGTAGTGTGCTGTTTAAAGAATGTGTAGACTGTTTACTGTAGTGAGCTGTTTAAACAGACTCTGTAGACTGTTTGCTATAGCGTGCTGTTTAAACAGACTCTGCGAACTGTTTGCTGTAGTGAGCTGTTTGAAGACACTGTAGACTGTTTGCTGTAGTGAGCTGTTTAAACAGACTCTGTAGACTGTTTGCTGTCCTGTGCTGTTTAAACAGACTCTGTAGACTATTTGCTGTCCTATGCTGTTGAAACAGACTCTGTAGACTGTTTGCTGTCGTGAGCTGTTTAAACAGACTCTGTAGACTGTTTGCTGTAGTGAGCTGTTTAAAAGACTGTGTAGACTATTTGCTGCCCTGTGCTGTTTAAACAGACTCTGTAGACTGTTCTCTGTCATGTGCTGTTTAACAGAATCTGTAGACTTTTAGCTGTCTGGTGCTGTTTAAACAGACTCTGTAGACTGTTTGCTGTCCTGTGCTGTTTAAACAGACTCTGTAGACTATTTGCTGTAGCGTGCTGTTGAAACAGACTGTGTAGACTGTTTGCTGTAGTGTGCGGTTTAAACAGACTCTGTATACTGTTTACTGTAGTGTGCTGTTTAAAGACTGTGTAGACTGTTTACTGTAGTGAGCTGTTTAAACAGACTCTGTAGACTGTTTGCTATAGCGTGCTGTTTAAACAGACTCTGCGGACTGTTTGCTGTCGTGAGCTGTTTGAAGACACTGTAGACTGTTTGCTGTAGTGAGCTGTTTAAACAGACTCTGTAGACTGTTTGCTGTCCTGTGCTGTTTAAACAGACTCTGTAGACTATTTGCTGTCCTATGCTGTTGAAACAGACTCTGTAGACTGTTTGCTGTAGTGAGCTGTTTAAACAGAATCTGTAGACTGTTTGCTGTAGTGAGCTGTTTAAAAGACTGTGTAGACTATTTGCTGCCCTGTGCTGTTTAAACAGACTCTGTAGACTGTTCTCTGTCATGTGCTGTTTAACAGACTCTGTAGACTTTTAGCTGTCTGTTGCTGTTTAAACAGACTCTGTAGACTGTTTGCTGTCCTGTGCTGTTTAAACAGACTCTGTAGACTATTTGCTGTAGCGTGCTGTTGAAACAGACTGTGTAGACTGTTTGCTGTAGTGTGCGGTTTAAACAGACACTGTATACTGTTTGCTGTAGTGTGCTGTTTAAACAGACTCTGTAGACTGTTTGCTGTCCTGAGCAGATTAAACAGACTCTGTAGACTGTTTGCTGTAGCGTGCTGTTTAAACAGACTCTGTAGACTGTTTGCTGTTGTGAGCTGTTTAAACAGACTCTGTAGACTGTTTGCTGTAGCGTGCTGTTGAAACAGACTCTGTAGACTGTTTGCTCTCCTGTGCTGTTTAAACAGACTCTGTAGACTGTTTGCTGTAGCGTGCTGTTTAAACAGACTCTGTAGACTGTTTGCTGTCCTATGCAGTTTAAACAGACTCTGCAGACTGTTTGCTGTCCTGTGCTGTTTAAACACTCTGGAGACTAATTACTGTAGTGTGCTGTTTCAACAGACTCTGTAGACTGTTAGCTGTAGTGTGCTGTTTAAACAGACTCTGTAGACTTTTTGCTGTCTGGTGCTGTTTAAACACACTCTGTCGACTGTTTGCTGTGGTGAGCTGTTTAAACAGACTCTGAAGAATGTTTGCTGTAGTGTGCTGTTTGAACAGACTCTGTAGACTGTTTGCTGTCCTGTGCTGTTTAAACAGACACTGTGGACTGTTTGCTGTCCTGTGCTGTTTGAACATACTCTGTAGACTGATTGCTGTAGCGTGCTGTTTAAACAGACTCTGTAGGCTGATTGCTGTAGCGTGCTGTTTAAACAGACTCTGTAGACTGTTTGCTGTCCTGTGCGGTTTAAACAGACTCTGTCGACTTTTTGCTGTACTGTGCTGTTGAAACTGACTCTGTAGACTGTTTGCTGTCGTGTTCTGTTTAAACAGACTCTGTAGACTATTTGCTGTCCTGTGCTGTTTTAACAGACTCTGTAGACTGTTTCTGCAGTGTGCTGTTTAAAAAGACTCTGTAGTCTGTTTGCTGTCCTGTGCGGTTTAAACAGACTCTGTCGACTTTTTGCTGTACTGTGCTGTTGAAACAGACTCTGTAGACTGTTTGCTGCAGCGTGCTGTTTAAACAGACTCTGTATACTGTTTGCTGTAGTGTGCTGTTTAAAGAATGTGTAGACTGTTTACTGTAGTGAGCTGTTTAAACAGACTCTGTAGACTGTTTGCTATAGCGTGCTGTTTAAACAGACTCTGCGGACTGTTTGCTGTAGTGAGCTGTTTGAAGACACTGTAGACTGTTTGCTGTAGTGAGCTGTTTAAACAGACTCTGTAGACTGTTTGCTGTCCTGTGCTGTTTAAACAGACTCTGTAGACTATTTGCTGTCCTATGCTGTTGAAACAGACTCTGTAGACTGTTTGCTGTCGTGAGCTGTTTAAACAGACTCTGTAGACTGTTTGCTGTAGTGAGCTGTTTAAAAGACTGTGTAGACTATTTGCTGCCCTGTGCTGTTTAAACAGACTCTGTAGACTGTTCTCTGTCATGTGCTGTTTAACAGACTCTGTAGACTTTTAGCTGTCTGGTGCTGTTTAAACAGACTCTGTAGACTGTTTGCTGTCCTGTGCTGTTTAAACAGACTCTGTAGACTATTTGCTGTAGCGTGCTGTTGAAACAGACTGTGTAGACTGTTTGCTGTAGTGTGCGGTTTAAACAGACTCTGTATACTGTTTGCTGTAGTGTGCTGTTTAAAGACTGTGTAGACTGTTTACTGTAGTGAGCTGTTTAAACAGACTCTGTAGACTGTTTGCTATAGCGTGCTGTTTAAACAGACTCTGCGGACTGTTTGCTGTAGTGAGCTGTTTGAAGACACTGTAGACTGTTTGCTGTAGTGAGCTGTTTAAACAGACTCTGTAGACTGTTTGCTGTCCTGTGCTGTTTAAACAGACTCTGTAGACTATTTGCTGTCCTATGCTGTTGAAACAGACTCTGTAGACTGTTTGCTGTCGTGAGCTGTTTAAACAGACTCTGTAGACTGTTTGCTGTAGTGAGCTGTTTAAAAGACTGTGTAGACTATTTGCTACCCTGTGGTGTTTAAACAGACTCTGTAGACTGTTCTCTGTCATGTGCTGTTTAACAGACTCTGTAGACTTTTAGCTGTCTGGTGCTGTTTAAACAGACTCTGTAGACTGTTTGCTGTCCTGTGCTGTTTAAACAGACTCTGTAGACTGTTTGCTGTAGTGAGCTGTTTAAAAGACTGTGTAGACTATTTGCTGCCCTGTGCTGTTTAAACAGACTCTGTAGACTGTTCTCTGTCATGTGCTGTTTAACAGACTCTGTAGACTGTTTGCTGTCCTGTGCTGTTGAAACAGACTCTGTGGACTGTTTGCTGTCGCGTGCTGTTTAAACAGACTCTGTAGACTGTTTGCTGGAGTGAGCTGGTTAAAAAGACACTGTAGGCTGTTTGCTGTCCTGAGCACTTTGAATAGACTCTGAAGACTGTTTGATGTAGCGTGCTGTTGAAACAGACTGTGTAGACTGTTTGCTGTAGTGTGCGGTTTAACAGACTCTGTAGATTGTTTGCTGTCCTATGCTGTTGAAACAGACTCTGTGGACTGTTTGCTGTCGCGTGCTGTTTAAACAGACTCTGTAGACTGTTTGCTGGAGTGAGCTGGTTAAAAAGACACTGTAGGCTGTTTGCTGTCCTGAGCACTTTGAATAGACTCTGAAGACTGTTTGATGTAGTGAGCTGTTTAAACAGACTCTGTAGACTGTTTGCTGTCCTGAGCAGATTAAACAGACTCTGTAGACTGTTTGCAGTGGTGTGCTGTTTAAACAGACTCTGTAGACTTTTTGCTGTCCGGTGCTGTTTAAACAGACTCTGTAGACTGTTTGCTGTAGCGTGCTGTTTAAACAGACTCTGTAGACTGTTTGCTGTTGTGAGCTGTTTAAACAGACTCTGTAGACTGTTTGCTCTCCTGTGCTGTTTAAAAAGACTCTGTAGACTGTTTGCTGTCCTGTGCTGTTTAAACACTCTGGAGACTAATTACTGTAGTGTGCTGTTTACACAGACTCTGTAGACTGTTAGCTGTAGTGTGCTGTTTAAACAGACTCTGTAGACGTTTTGCTGTCTGGTGCTGTTTAAACACACTCTGTCGACTGTTTGCTGTAGTGAGCTGTTTAAACAGACTCTGAAGTATGTTTGCTGTAGTGTGCTGTTTGAACAGACTCTGTAGACTGTTTGCTGTAGTGAGCTGTTTAAAAGACTGTGTAGACTATTTGCTGCCCTGTGCTGTTTAAACAGACTCTGTAGACTGTTCTCTGTCATGTGCTGTTTAACAGACTCTGTAGACTTTTAGCTGTCTGGTGCTGTTTAAACAGACTCTGTAGACTGTTTGCTGTCCTGTGCTGTTTAAACAGACTCTGTAGACTATTTGCTGTAGCGTGCTGTTGAAACAGACTGTGTAGACTGTTTGCTGTAGTGTGCGGTTTAACAGACTCTGTAGATTGTTTGCTGTCCTATGCTGTTGAAACAGACTCTGTGGACTGTTTGCTGTCGCGTGCTGTTTAAACAGACTCTGTAGACTGTTGGCTGTCGTCAGCTGTTTAAACAGACTCTGTAGACTGTTTGCTGGAGTGAGCTGGTTAAAAAGACACTGTAGGCTGTTTTCTGTCCTGAGCACTTTGAATAGACTCTGAAGACTGTTTGATGTAGTGAGCTGTTTAAACAGACTCTGTAGACTGTTTGCTGTCCTGAGCAGATTAAACAGACTCTGTAGACTGTTTGCAGTGGTGTGCTGTTTAAACACACTCTGTAGACTTTTTGCTGCCCGGTGCTGTTTAAACAGACTCTGTAGACTGTTTGCTGTAGTGAGCTGTTTAAACAGACTCTGTAGACTGTTTGCTGTTGTGAGCTGTTTAAACAGACTCTGTAGACTGTTTGCTGTAGCGTGATGTTTAAACAGACTCTGTAGACTGTTTGCTCTCCTGTGCTGTTTAAAAAGACTCTGCAGACTGTTTGCTGTCCTGTGCTGTTTAAACACTCTGGAGACTAATTACTGTAGTGTGCTGTTTCAACAGACTCTGTAGACTGTTAGCTGTAGTGTGCTGTTTAAACAGACTCTGTAGACTTTTTGCTGTCCGGTGCTGTTTAAACAGACTCTGTAGACTGTTTGCTGTAGCGTGCTGTTTAAACAGACTCTGTAGACTGTTTGCTGTTGTGAGCTGTTTAAACAGACTCTGTAGACTGTTTGCTCTCCTGTGCTGTTTAAAAAGACTCTGCAGACTGTTTGCTGTCCTGTGCTGTTTAAACACTCTGGAGACTAATTACTGTAGTGTGCTGTTTCAACAGACTCTGTAGACTGTTAGCTGTAGTGTGCTGTTTAAACAGACTCTGTAGACTTTTTGCTGTCTGGTGCTGTTTAAACACACTCTGTCGACTGTTTGCTGTAGTGAGCTGTTTAAACAGACTCTGAAGAATGTTTGCTGTATTGTGCTGTTTGAACAGACTCTGTAGACTGTTTGCTGTAGTGAGCTGTTTAAAAGACTGTGTCGACTTTTAGCTGTCTGGTGCTGTTTCAACAGACTCTGTAGACTGTTTGCTGTCCTGTGCTGTTTAAACAGACTCTGTAGACTATTTGCTGTAGCGTGCTGTTGAAACAGACTGTGTCGACTGTTTGCTGTAGTGTGCGGTTTAACAGACTCTGTAGATTGTTTGCTGTCCTATGCTGTTGAAACAGACTCTGTGGACTGTTTGCTGTCGCGTGCTGTTTAAACAGACTCTGTAGACTGTTGGCTGTCGTCAGCTGTTTAAACAGACTCTGCAGACTGTTTGCTGGAGTGAGCTGGTTAAAAAGACACTGTAGGCTGTTTGCTGTCCTGAGCACTTTGAATAGACTCTGAAGACTGTTTGATGTAGTGAGCTGTTTAAACAGACTCTGTAGACTGTTTGCTGTCCTGAGCAGATTAAACAGACTCTGTAGACTGTTTGCAGTGGTGTGCTGTTTAAACAGACTCTGTAGACCTTTTGCTGTCCGGTGCTGTTTAAACAGACTCTGTAGACTGTTTGCTGTAGCGTGCTGTTTAAACAGACTCTGTAGACTGTTTGCTGTTGTGAGCTGTTTAAACAGACTCTGTAGACTGTTTGCTGTAGCGTGCTGTTTAAACAGACTCTGTAGACTGTTTGCTCTCCTGTGCTGTTTAAAAAGACTCTGCAGACTGTTTGCTGTCCTGTGCTGTTTAAACACTCTGGAGACTAATTACTGTCGTGTGCTGTTTCAACAGACTCTGTAGACTGTTAGCTGTAGTGTGCTGTTTAAACAGACTCTGTAGACTTTTTGCTGTCTGGTGCTGTTTAAACACACTCTGTCGACTGTTTGCTGTAGCGTGCTGTTTAAACAGACTCTGTAGACTGTTTGCTGTTGTGAGCTGTTTAAACAGACTCTGTAGACTGTTTGCTGTAGCGTGCTGTTTAAACAGACTCTGTAGACTGTTTGCGGTAGCGTGCTGTTTAAACAGTCTCTGGAGACTGTTTGCTGTAGTGTGTTGTTTGAACAAACTCTGTAGACTGTTTGTTGCAGTGAACTGTTTGAATAAATTCTGTAAACTGTTTGCTGTCCTGTGCTGTTTAAACAGACTCTGTAGACTGTTTGCTGTCCTGTGCTGTTTAAACAGACTCTGTAGACTGTTTGCTGTCCTGTGCTGTTTAAACAGACTCTGTAGACTGTTTGCTGTCCTGTGCTGTTTAAACAGACTCTGTAGACTGTTTGCTGTCCTGTGCTGTTTAAACAGACTCTGTAGACTGATTGCTGTAGCGTGCTATTTAAACAGACACTGTAGACTGTTTGCTGTCCTGTGCAGTGTAAACAGACTCTGCAGACTGTTTGCGGCAGCGTACTTTTTTAACAGACACTGTAGACTGTTTTCTGTCCTATGCTGTTTAAACAGTCGCTGTAGACTAACTTTTGTAGCGTGTTGTTTAAACAGACTCTGTAGACTATTTGCTGTCCTGTGCTGTTTAAACAGACTCTGTCGACTGTTTGCTGTAGTGAGCTATTTAAACAGACTCTGTAGACTGTTTCCTGTAGTGTGCTGTTTGAACAAACTCTGTGGACTGTTTGCTGTCCTGTGCTGTTTAAACAGTCTCTGTAGACTGTTTGCTGTATTGTACTGTTTAAACAGACACTGTAGACTGTTTGCTGTCCTGTGCAGATTAATCAGACTCTGTAGACTGTTTGCTGTAGTGTGCTGTTTAAACAGACTCTGTGGACTGTTTGCTGTCCTGTGCCTTTTAAACAGACTCTGTAGACTGTTTGCTGTCGTGAGCTGTTGAAACAGACTCTGTAGACTGTTTGCTGTAGTGTGCTGTTTAAACAGACTATGTAGACTGTTTGCTGTAGTGTGCTGTTTAAACAGACTCTGTAGACTGTTTGCTGTAGCGTGGTGTTTAAACACACACTGTAGACTGTTTGCTGTCCTGTGCAGATTAATCAGACACTGTAGACTGTTTGCTGTCCTGTGCTGTTTAAACAGACTCTGTAGACTGTTTGCTGTCCTGTGCAGATTAATCAGACTCTGTAGACTGATTGCTGTAGCGTGCTGTTTAAACAGACACTGTAGACTGATTGCTGTAGCGTGCTGTTTAAACAGACACTGTAGACTGTTTGCTGTCCTGTGCTGTTTAAACAGACTCTGTAGACTGTTTGCTGTCCTGTGCTGTTTAAACTGACTCTGTAGACTGTTTGCTGAAGCGTGCTGTTTAAACAGACCCTGTGGACTGTTTGCTGTAGTGAGCTGTTTAAACAGACTCTGTGTACTGTTTGCTGTAGTGTGCTGTTTCAAGACTCTGTAGACAGTTTGCTGTAGTGAGCTGTTTAAACAGACGCTGTAGACTGTTTGCTGTAGCGTGCTGTTTAAACAGACTCTGTGTACTGTTTGCTGTAGTGTGCTGTTTCAAGACTCTGTAGACTGTTTGCTGTAGCGTGCTGTTTAAACAGACTCTGCAGACTCTTTGATGTCGTGTGCTGTTTAAACAGACACTGTAGACTGTTTGCTGTCCTGTGCTGTTTGAACATACTCTGTAGACTGATTGCTGTAGCGTGCTGTTTAAACAGACTCTGTAGGCTGATTGCTGTAGCGTGCTGTTTAAACAGACTCTGTAGACTGTTTGCTGTCCTGTGCGGAATAAACAGACTCTGTCGACTTTTTGCTGTACTGTGATGTTGAAACAGACTCTGTAGACTGTTTGCTGTCGTGTGCTGTTTAAACAGACTCTGTAGACTATTTGCTGTCCTGTGCTGTTTTAACAGACTCTGTAGACTGTTTCTGCAGTGTGCTGTTTAAAAAGACTCTGTAGTCTGTTTGCTGTCTTGTGCGGTTTAAACAGACTCTGTCGACTTTTTGCTGTACTGTGCTGTTGAAACAGACTCTGTAGACTGTTTGCTGTAGCGTGCTGTTTAAAGACTGTGTAGACTGTTTACTGTAGTGAGCTGTTTAAACAGACTCTGTAGACTGTTTGCTATAGCGTGCTGTTTAAACAGACTCTGCGAACTGTTTGCTGTAGTGAGCTGTTTGAAGACACTGTAGACTGTTTGCTGTAGTGAGCTGTTTAAACAGACTCTGTAGACTGTTTGCTGTCCTGTGCTGTTTAAGCAGACTCTGTAGACTATTTGCTGTCCTATGCTGTTGAAACAGACTCTGTAGACTGTTTGCTGTAGTGAGCTGTTTAAACAGACTCTGTAGACTGTTTGCTGTAGTGAGCTGTTTAAAAGACTGTGTAGACTATTTGCTGCCCTGTGCTGTTTAAACAGACTCTGTAGACTGTTCTCTGTCATGTGCTGTTTAACAGACTCTGTAGACTTTTAGCTGTCTGGTGCTGTTTAAACAGACTCTGTAGACTGTTTGCTGTCCTGTGCTGTTTAAACAGACTCTGTAGACTATTTGCTGTAGCGTGCTGTTGAAACAGACTGTGTAGACTGTTTGCTGTAGTGTGCGGTTTAAACAGACTCTGTATACTGTTTGCTGTAGTGTGCTGTTTAAAGAATGTGTAGACTGTTTACTGTAGTGAGCTGTTTAAACAGACTCTGTAGACTGTTTGCTATAGCGTGCTGTTTAAACAGACTCTGCGGACTGTTTGCTGTAGTGAGCTGTTTGAAGACACTGTAGACTGTTTGCTGTAGTGAGCTGTTTAAACAGACTCTGTAGACTGTTTGCTGTCCTGTGCTGTTTAAACAGACTCTGTAGACTATTTGCTGTCCTATGCTGTTGAAACAGACTCTGTAGACTGTTTGCTGTCGTGAGCTGTTTAAACAGACTCTGTAGACTGTTTGCTGTAGTGAGCTGTTTAAAAGACTGTGTAGACTATTTGCTGCCCTGTGCTGTTTAAACAGACTCTGTAGACTGTTCTCTGTCATGTGCTGTTTAACAGACTCTGTAGACTTTTAGCAGTCTGGTGCTGTTTAAACAGACTCTGTAGACTGTTTGCTGTCCTGTGCGGAATAAACAGACTCTGTCGACTTTTTGCTGTACTGTGATGTTGAAACAGACTCTGTAGACTGTTTGCTGTCGTGTGCTGTTTAAACAGACTCTGTAGACTATTTGCTGTCCTGTGCTGTTTTAACAGACTCTGTAGACTGTTTCTGCAGTGTGCTGTTTAAAAAGACTCTGTAGTCTGTTTGCTGTCTTGTGCGGTTTAAACAGACTCTGTCGACTTTTTGCTGTACTGTGCTGTTGAAACAGACTCTGTAGACTGTTTGCTGTAGCGTGCTGTTTAAAGACTGTGTAGACTGTTTACTGTAGTGAGCTGTTTAAACAGACTCTGTAGACTGTTTGCTATAGCGTGCTGTTTAAACAGACTCTGCGAACTGTTTGCTGTAGTGAGCTGTTTGAAGACACTGTAGACTGTTTGCTGTAGTGAGCTGTTTAAACAGACTCTGTAGACTGTTTGCTGTCCTGTGCTGTTTAAGCAGACTCTGTAGACTATTTGCTGTCCTATGCTGTTGAAACAGACTCTGTAGACTGTTTGCTGTAGTGAGCTGTTTAAACAGACTCTGTAGACTGTTTGCTGTAGTGAGCTGTTTAAAAGACTGTGTAGACTATTTGCTGCCCTGTGCTGTTTAAACAGACTCTGTAGACTGTTCTCTGTCATGTGCTGTTTAACAGACTCTGTAGACTTTTAGCTGTCCGGTGCTGTTTAAACACACTCTGTAGACTGTTTGCTGTAGCGTGCTGTTTAAACAGACTCTGTAGACTGTTTGCTGTTGTGAGCTGTTTAAACAGACTCTGTAGACTGTTTGCTGTAGCGTGCTGTTTAAACAGACTCTGTAGACTATTTGCTGTCCTATGCTGTTTAAACAGACTCTGCAGACTGTTTGC
This sequence comes from Chiloscyllium punctatum, assembly GCF_047496795.1. Lineage (NCBI taxonomy): Eukaryota > Metazoa > Chordata > Chondrichthyes > Orectolobiformes > Hemiscylliidae > Chiloscyllium > Chiloscyllium punctatum. The sequence continues at coordinate 65,703,686 of NC_092767.1, read as the reverse complement.
TGTCCTGTGCTGTTTAAACAGACTCTGTAGACTTTTTGCTGTCTGGTGCTGTTTAAACACACTCTGTCAACTGTTTGCTGTAGTGAGCTGTTTAAACAGACTCTGAAGAATGTTTGCTGTAGTGTGCTGTTTGAACAGACTCTGTAGACTGTTTGCTGTCCTGTGCTGTTTAAACAGACTCTGTTGACTGATTGCTGTAGCGTGCTGTTTAAACAGACTCTGTAGACTGTTTGCTGTAGCGGCTGTTTAAACAGTCTCTGTAGACTGTTTGCTGTAGTGTGTTGTTTGAACAGACTCTGTAGACTGTTTGTTGCAGTGAGCTGTTTAAAAGACTGTGTCGACTTTTAGCTGTCTGGTGCTGTTTAAACAGACTCTGTAGACTGTTTGCTGTCCTGTGCTGTTTAAACAGACTCTGTAGACTGTTTGCTGTCCTGTGCTTTTTAAACAGACTCTGTAGACTGTTTGCCGTCCGGTGCTGTTTGATCAGACTGTGTAGACTGATTGCTGTAGCGTGCTATTTAAACAGACTCTGTAGACTGTTTGCTGTCCTATGCTGTTTAAACAGACTCTGTCGACAGTTTGCTGTAGTGTGCTGTTTAAACAGACACTGTAGACTGTTTGCTGTCCTGTGCAGTGTAAACAGACTCTGCAGACTGTTTGCGGCAGCGTACTTTTTTAACAGACACTGTAGACTGTTTTCTGTCCTATGCTGTTTAAACAGTCGCTGTAGACTAACTTTTGTAGCGTGCTGTTTAAACAGACTCTGTAGACTATTTGCTGTCCTGTGCTGTTTAAACAGACTCTGTCGACTGTTTGCTGTAGTGAGCTATTTAAACAGACTCTGTAGACTGTTTCCTGTAGTGTGCTGTTTGAACAAACTCTGTGGACTGTTTGCTGTCCTGTGCTGTTTAAACAGACTCTGTAGACTGTTTGCTGTAGTGTACTGTTTAAACAGACACTGTAGACTGTTTGCTGTCCTGTGCAGATTAATCAGACTCTGTAGACTGTTTGCTGTAGTGTGCTGTTTAAACAGACTCTGTGGACTGTTTGCTGTCCTGTGCTTTTTAAACAGACTCTGGAGACTGATTGCTGTAGTGTGCTGTTTAAACAGACTATGTAGACTGTTTGCTGTAGTGTGCTGTTTAAACAGACTCTGTAGACTGTTTGCTGTAGCGTGGTGTTTAAACACACACTGTAGACTGTTTGCTGTCCTGTGCAGATTAATCAGACACTGTAGACTGTTTGCTGTCCTGTGCTGTTTAAACAGACTCTGTAGACTGTTTGCTGTCCTGTGCTGTTTAAACAGACTCTGTAGACTGTTTGCTGTCCTGTGCTGTTTAAACAGACTCTGTAGACTGTTTGCCGTCCGGTGCTGTTTGAACAGACTCTGTAGACTGATTGCTGTAGCGTGCTATTTAAACAGACTCTGTAGACTGTTTGCTGACCTATGCTGTTTAAACAGACTCTGTCGACAGTTTGCTGTAGTGTGCTGTTTAAACAGACACTGTAGACTGTTTGCTGTCCTGTGCTGTTTAAACAGACTCTGCAGACTGTTTGCGGCAGCGTACTTTTTTAACAGACACTGTAGACTGTTTTCTGTCCTATGCTGTTTAAACAGTGTCTGTAGACTAACTTTTGTAGCGTGCTGTTTAAACAGACTCTGTAGACTATTTGCTGTAGTGAGCTATTTAATCAGACTCTGTAGACTGTTTCCTGTAGTGTGCTGTTTGAACAAACTCTGTGGACTGTTTGCTGTCCTGTGCTGTTTAAACAGACTCTGTAGACTGTTTGCTGTAGTGAGCTATTTAAACAGACTCTGTAGACTGTTTCCTGTAGTGTGCTGTTTGAACAAACTCTCAGGACTGTTTGCTGTCCTGCGCTGTTTAAACAGACTCTGTAGACTGTTTGCAGTCCGGTGCTGTTTAAACAGACTCTGGAGACTGATTGCTGTAGCGTGCTGTTTAAACAGACACTGTAGACTGTTTGCTGTCCTGTGCTGTTTAAACAGACTCTGGAGAATGTTCGCTGTAGTGAGCTGTTTAATTAGACTGTGTAGACTGTTTGCTGTCGTGTACTGTTTAAACAGACTCTGCAAACTGTTTTCTGTAGCATGCTGTTTAAACAGACTCTGTAGATTTTTTTCTGTAGCGTGATGTTTAAACAGATTCTGTAGACTGTTTGCTGTCCTGTACTGTTTAAATAGAGTCTGTAGACTGTTTGCTGCAGTGAGCTGTTTAAACAGACTCTGTCGACTGTTTGCTGTAGTGAGCTGTTTAAACAGACTCTGTCGACTGTTTGCTGTCCTGTGCTGTTTAACCAGACGCTGTCGACTGTTTGCTGTCCTGTGTTGTTTAAACAGACTCTGTAGACTGTTTGCTGTCCTGAGCAGATTAAACAGACTCTGCAGACTGTTTGCTGTCCTGAGCAGATTAAACAGACTCTGTAGACTGTTTGCTGTAGCGTGCTGTTTAAACAGACTCTGTAGACTGTTTGCTGTCCTGTGCTGTTCAAACAGACTCTGTAGACTGTTTTCTGTAGTGAGCTATTTAAACAGACTCTGTAGACTGTTTCCTGTAGTGTGCTGTTTGAACAAACTCTGTGGACTGTTTGCTGTCCTGTGCTGTTTAAACAGACTCTGATGACTGTTTGCAGTCCGGTGCTGTTTAAACAGACTCTGGAGACTGATTGCTGTAGCGTGCTATTTAAACAGACACTGTAGACTGTTGCTGTTCTGTGCTGTTTAAACAGACTCTGTAGACTGTTTGCTGTAGTGTGCTGTTCAAACAAACTCTGCAGATTGTTTGCTGTCGTGTGCTGTTTAACGAGACTCTGTAGACTGTTTGCTATCCTGTACAGTTTAAACAGACTCTGTAGACTGTTTGCTGTCCTGTGCTGTTTAAACAGACTCTGTAGACTGATTGCTGTCCTGTGCAGATTAATCAGACTCTGTAGACTGATTGCTGTAGCGTGCTGTTTAAACAGACACTGTAGACTGATTGCTGTAGCGTGCTGTTTAAACAGACACTGTAGACTGTTTGCTGTCCTGTGCTGTTTAAACAGACTCTGTAGACTGTTTGCTGTCCTGTGCTGTTTAAACAGACTCTGTAGACTGTTTGCCGTCCGGTGCTGTTTGAACAGACTCTGTCGACAGTTTGCTGTAGTGTGCTGTTTAAACAGACACCGTAGACTGTTTGCTGTCCTGTGCTGTTTAAACAGACTCTGCAGACTGTTTGCGGCAGCGTACTTTTTTAACAGACACTGTAGACTGTTTTCTGTCCTATGCTGTTTAAACAGTCGCTGTAGACTAACTTTTGTAGCGTGCTGTTTAAACAGACTCTGTAGACTATTTGCTGTCCTGTGCTGTTTAAACAGACTCTGTAGACTGTTTGCTGTAGTGAGCTATTTAAACAGACTCTGTAGACTGTTTCCTGTAGTGTGCTGTTTGGACAAACTCTGTGGACTGTTTGCTGTCCTGTGCTGTTTAAACAGACTCTGTAGACTGTTTGCAGTCCGGTGCTGTTTAAACAGACTCTGGAGACTGATTGCTGTAGCGTGCTGTTTAAACAGACACTGTATACTGTTTGCTGTCCTGTGCTGTTTAAACAGACTCTGGAGAATGTTCGCTGTAGTGAGCTGTTTAATTAGACTGTGTAGACTGTTTGCTGTCGTGTACTGTTTAAACAGACTCTGCAAACTGTTTTCTGTAGCATGCTGTTTAAACAGACTCTGTAGACTGTTTTCTGTAGCGTGATGTTTAAACAGATTCTGTAGACTGTTTGCTGTCCTGTACTGTTTAAATAGAGTCTGTAGACTGTTTGCTGTAGTGAGCTGTTTAAACAGACTCTGTCGACTGTTTGCTGTCCTGTGCTGTTTAACCAGACGCTGTTGACTGTTTGCTGTCCTGTGTTGTTTAAACAGACTCTGTAGACTGTTTGCTGTCCTGAGCAGATTAAACAGACTCTGTAGACTGTTTGCTGTAGCGTGCTGTTTAAACAGATTCTGTAGACGTTTTGCTGTCGCCTGCTGTTCAAACAGATTCTGTAGACTGTTTGTTGTCGCGTGCTGTTCAAACAGACTCTGTAGACTGTTTGCTGTCATGTGCTGTTTAAACAGACTCTGTAGACTGTTTGCTGTCTTGTGCTGTTTAAACAGACTCTGTAGAGTGTTTGCTGTTGCGTGCTGTTTAAACAGACTCTGTAGACTGTTTGCTGTCCTCTATTGTTTGAATCGACTCTGTAGACTGTTTGCTGTAGTGTGCTGTTTAAACAGACTCTGTAGACTGTTTGCTGTAGTGTGCTGTTCAAACAAACTCTGCAGATTGTTTCCTGTCGTGTGCTGTTTAACGAGACTCTGTAGACTGTTTGCTGTCCTGTACAGTTTAAACAGACTCTGTAGACTGTTTGCTGTAGTGAGCTGTTTAAACAGACTCTGTACACTGTTTGCTGTAGTGTGCTGTTTGAACAGACTCTGTAGACTGTTTGCTGTCCTGTGCTGTTTAAACAGACTCTGTTGACTGATTGCTGTAGTGTGCTGTTTAAACAGACACTGTAGACTGTTTGCTGTCCTGTGCATTTTAAACAGACTCTGTAGACTGATTGCTGTAGCGTGGTATTTAAACAGACTCTGTAGACTGTTTGCTGTAGTGTGATGTTTAAACATTCTGTGTAGACTGTTTGCTGTACTGTGCTGGTTAAACAGTCACTGTAGACTCTTTGCTGTCCTGTGCTGGTTAAACAGTCTCTGAAGACTGTTTGCTGTACTGTGCTGTTTAAACAGACTCTGTAGACTGTTTGCTGTCCGGTGCTGTTTAAACAGACTCTGTAGACAGTTTGCTGTAGCGTGTTGTTTAAACAGACTGTGTAGACTGTTTGCTGTCCTGAGCTGTTTAAACAGACTTTGAAGACACTTTGCTGTCCTGTGCTGTTTAAACTGACTCTGTAGACGGTTTGCTGTAGCGTGTTGTTTAAACAGACTGTGTAGACTGATTGCTGTCCTGTGCTGTTTAAACAGACTTTGAAGACACTTTGCTGTCCTGTGCTGTTTTAACAGACACTGTAGACTGTTTGCGGTTCTGTGCTGTTTAAACAGACTGTGTAGACTGTTTGCTGTCCTGTGCTGATTAAACAGACTCTGTCGACTGTTTGCTGTCCTGTGCTGTTTAAACAGACTCTGTCGACTGTTTGCTGTAGTGTGCTGATTAAACCGACTCTGTAGACTGTTTGCTGTAGCGTGGTATTTAAAAAGACTCTGTAGACAGTTTTCTGTCCTGTGCTGTTTAAACAGAATCTGTCGACTATTTGCTGTCTGGTGCTGTTTAAACACACTCTGTAGACGGTTTGCTGTAGTGAGCTGTTTAAACAGACTCTGTAGACTGTTTGCTGTCCTGTGCTTTTTAAACAGACTCTGGAGACTGATTGCTGTAGCGTGGTATTTAAACAGACTCTGCAGACTGTTTGCTGTACTGTGCTGGTTAAACTGTCACTGTCGACTGTTTGCTGTCCTGTGCTGTTTAAACAGACTCTGTAGACTGTTTGCTGTCCTGTGCTGTTTAAACAGACTGTGTAGACAGTTTGCTGTAGCGTGTTGTTTAAACAGACTCTGTAGACTGATTGCTGTCCTGTGCTGTTTAAACAGACTCTGTAGACTGTTTGCTGTTCTGTGCTGGTTAAACAGTCACTGTAGACTGATTGCTGTAGCGTGGTATTTAAACAGACTCTGTAGATTGTTTGCTGTCCTGTGCTGTTTAACGAGACTCTGTAGACTGTTTGCTATCCTGTACAGTTTAAACAGACTCTGTAGACTGTTTGCTGTAGTGTGCTGTTTAAACAGACTCTGTAGACTGTTTGCTGCAGCGTGATGTTTATACAGACTCTGTAGAATGTGTGCTGTCGCGGGCTGTTCAAACAGATTCTGTAGACTGTTTGCTCTCGCGTGCTGTTTAAACAGACTCTGTGGACTGTTTGCTGTAGTGTGCTGTTTGAACAGACTCTGTAGACTGTTTGCTGTCCTGTGCTGTTTAAACAGACTCTGTATGCTGTTTGCTGTAGTGAGCTGTTTAAGCAGACTCTGTAGACTGTTTGCTGTAGTGTGCAGTTTTTCAACAGTCTTTGTAATCCTCTCGTGGGTTTTCGTTTCGCTCATTAGCTGGATTGCTGGCTGGTAATAACAGGAGTGTGAGATTGATTCCTGTCCCGCCTGACATGATGGACTCTCATGCTCACCCTCTCCCCTTGCCTGAGTTGTGGTGACCCCCTGGTTAAACCATCAACCGTTCTGTTTGTTTCTCTCTCATGGGAGAGTACCAACTTTTGCTTTCGGTCTGGTGTTTCGATAAACTCTGCCGAGTCAGGCAAATTTGCTTCATTTAAAGTGTGCTGTTTTCGCTGTGTCCTGTCGTGCCTCTCACCAAGTGGTGGGTTTGACTGGATCCTCTGACCCATGAGGATGTGATAGTTGGTGCAGAGGGGATTCGCCATGATGTTGCCTGGGCTGGAATAGTCTCTGTTCTGAAGAAAGTGTAGGAGTGCTGGGTTTGTTTTTCTCGGAGCAGAGGAGGCTGAGGGGATATCTGATTGAGGTGTTCGTGATTATAAGACGCCTAGACATGGTAGAGTGTGATAGTTTTTTCCCTGTGTTGTACATGTCTAAGACAGAGGGAATGAGGTGGAGGAGTAAGTGGGGTCAGAGAAAATTACTTTTCATTCAGAAGATGATAGGTATATGGAAGGTGCTCCCTAAGAGAGTGGGGGAGGCAGGGACACTGCCACATTTGAGAAGCATCTGGATGAGCTCTTCAACTGTGTGGGCACAGTGTGCTATGGACTGGATGTAGGTCAATGGGATGAGTGCAGTTTGGTGTTTGATGGTCAGCTTAGACATGGTGGGCCGAATGGCCAGTTTCTCCACTCCATGACTAATTATGAGATAATTTGTTTCCGGCTTCCGTATTCTCTGAAGCTTCAGACACCTCGGCGTGACCCATCGCCTCATGTCCCACCCAGCAAGGCCTGACCTGGGAAACTCCTCACAATCCCAAAGGAACGCGAACGACTGGCACAGCGCTCGCCTCTCTGAGCCAGGACACTCCGGACCGCACAGCGCGTGCGAGAAGAGTAGGCCATTCGGCCCAATACAGCCGACCGCTCCTCCACACAAAAAAAAACCACGAGGGGCGACTGACAGAAAGGAGAAAGTGAGGACTGCAGATGCTGGAGACCAGAGTCAAAGAGAGTGGCGCTGGAAAAGTACAGCAGCTCAGGCAGCGTCCGAGGAGCAGGAGAGTCGATGTTTCGGGCCTAAGCCCTTCATCAGTAAGTCTCTCCTTGTGGTTTAAGCACGAATGGTCGGCTGTATTGGGCCGAATGGCCTGATGGAGAGCTTATGCCCAAAATATCGACTCTCCTGCTCCTCAGATGCTGCCTGACCTGCTGTACTTTTGCAGCGACACACATTTTTGATTTACAGAAAGGACCCTGATTGTAAGGGAGAGTGGGACAGTAATCGGTGAAAGAATAAGAGAGAAACGTTTTGCACCCTGAGGCTGGGGGGGGGGGGTGGGGGAGAGGTGGAGTCTGGGACACTCTGTCTGTGTAGGTAGCGGATTGGATAGTGATCTGGTTGGGGGGGGAATAGCTGTTAATGGAGACTGTTAGTGGTTAACAATGGGTGGTGTGTCATGGCAGACTGTGTGATAACAGGGCCCGGTGTGTGGGGTAGGACATGGGCAAGTTCAGGGCCTCGAGCTATTGAACGCAATATTGAGTCCTGAAGGCTGCAGGGTCCCCAAGTGGAAAATGGCGTGTTGTTCTTCCAGCTTACACTGAGCTTCACGCTGAGCACTGCAGTAAGCCTAAGGCAGAGATGTTAGTCTGGGGAACAGGGTGGGGTGTTAAAGTGGTAAAAACAATGACTGCAGATGCTGGAAACCAGATTCTGGATTCGTGGTGCTGGAAGAGCACAGCAGTTCAGGCAGCATCCAACGAGCAGCGAAATCAACGTTTCGGGCAAGAGCCCTTCATCAGGAATAAAGGCAGTGAGTCTGAAGCATGGAGAGATAAGCTAGAGGAGGGTGGGGGTGGGGAGAGAGTAGCATAGAGTACAATGGGTGAGTGGGGGAGGGGATGAAGGTGATAGGTCAAGGAGGAGAGGGTGGAGTGGATAGGTGGAAAAGGAGATAGGCAGGTAGGACAAGTCATGGGGACAGTTACTGAGCTGGAAGTTTAGAACTAGGGTGAGGTGGGGGAAGGGGAAATGAAGAAACTGTTGAAGTCCACATTGATGGCCTGGGGTTGAAGTGTTCCGAGGCGGAAGATGAGGCGTTCTTCCTCCAGGCGTCTGGTGGTGAGGGAGCGGCGGTGAAGGACGCCCAGGACCTCCATGTCCTCGGCAGAGTGGGAGGGGGAGTTGAAATGTTGTGCCACGGGATGGTGTGGTTGATTGGTGCGGGTGTCTCGGAGATGTTCCCTAAAGCGCTCTGCTAGGAGGCACCCAGTCTCCCCAATGTAGAGGAGACCGCATCGGGAGCAACGGATACAATAAATGATATTAGTGGATGTGCAAGTAAAACTTTGATGAATGTGGAAGGCTCCTTTAGGGCCTTGGATAGAGGTGAGGGAGGAGGTGCGGGCACAGGTTTTACAGTTCCTGCGGTGGCAGGGGAAAGTGCCGGGGTGTTAAAGTGGCAGGCAACTGGAAACTCGGGGTCATTTTCGCGGACAGACTGTTCATGTTCTGCCAAGCGGCCACCCCAGTCTACGTTTCGTTTCCCCAATGTGGAGAAGACCACATTGTGGGCAGCAAATGCAGTAGACCAGATTGTGTGAGGTGCAGGTAAAGTGCTGTTACACCTGGAAGCTGTGTTTGGGCTCTTGGATACTGAGGAGGGAAATCGACAGGCGTTACACCTTCGGCAGCTGCAGGGAAAGGGACTGTGGGATGGGGGGGGGGTATGTTGGGAGTGAAGGGAGAGTGGACCGGGGTGTCTCAAAGGGAACGGTCCCTGTGGAAGGTGGACAAGGGAAGGGAGAGGAATATGTGTCTGGGGGTGGCATCTCGCTGGAGGTGGTGGAAATGGTGGCTGGTGATCTTCTGGATGTGGATACCAGTGGGATGGTAGGTAAGGACAAGGAGAACCCCATCGCTGTTGCAGGAGGGAAGAGAGGGGGATGAAGGCAGAAGCACGAGAGCTGAGTCAGACCAGGTTGAGGGCCCTGTCGAAAACAGTGCTGGTGAATCCGTGGTTGGGAAAGAAGGTGGACAGGGAAACAGACCCTTCGATCCAACTTCTCCAGATATCCCAACCCCAATCTAGTCCCATTTGCCACACCCGGCCCATATCCCTCCAAACCCTTCCTATTCAGATACCCATCCAGATGCCTTTTAAATGTTATAATTGTACCAGCCTCCACCACTTCCTCTGGCAGCTCATTCCATACACGCACCACCCTCTGAGTGAAAACGTTGCCCCTTAGGTCTCTTTTATATCTTTCCCCTCTCACCCTAAACCTATGCCCTCTAGTTCTGTACTCCCCCAAACTTCAGGAAAAAGACCGTCTATTTATCCTATCCATGCCCCTCATGATTTTATAAACCTCTATAGGGTCACCCCTCAGCCTCCGACGCTCCAGGGAAAACAGCCTCAGCCTGTTCAGCCTCTCCCTGTAGCTCAAACCCTCCAACCCTGGCAACATCCTTGTCAATCTTTTCTGAACCCTTTCAAGTTTCACAACATCCTTCCTATTGCGGGGAGATCAGAATTGAACATGGTATTCCAGTTCTAATTTGTTTAGGAATAGTGAACCTGAACCCCAGTCTCAGCCAGTTCCTTTCTCCCTGATACATGTCATCATCTGAAGAAATCGTTTGTCCAAATTGTAACCTGTGAAAGCCAATGTAGGACTTGCCTCTCGTCTCTCCAAGCTCCTCAGAGGTTGGGGACATAGGGGCCTTCATATCCCCAACATGGCTCAATCCTATCCCCCTTCACATACTTATCCAACACTCGTTCCTGGACTGAAAGGCAGACACATACCCACCACAAGTTTAAAGAGCATCAATTGCGATCGCCTCAAAATTGACCATCAATTGAAAGCCTAACTGAGCAGGCCTCAAGCCTAACTGAGCAGGCCTCAAGCCTAACTGAGTAGGCCTCAAGCCTAACTGAGCAGGCCTCAAGTCCATGAGGGGAAGTGATGGCGTCGTGGTAATGTCATTATCACGAGGCTCAGGTTAATGTCCTAAAGACCTGGATCCACCTTAGCAACTGTTGAAATTTCAACTCAATTCATAAAATCAGGAATAATTAAATGAATCTGAAATATAAAGCTAGCCATTAGTAATGGTGACGATGACAGTGCCATTGATTGCTGTAAAAACCCATCTGGTTCTCTTTATGGAAGGGAATTCTGCCGTCCTTCCCCAGTCAGGCCTACACGTGACTCCAGACCTGCAGCAATGGGGTTGATTCTTAAATGCCTCCTGAAGTGGCCCTAGCCAGCCTCAGTTCAAGGGAAATGCAGGCCTTGCCAGTGAAACCCACATCCTACGATAGGATGAAGAGGCAGAAAAAACGTTTGTTCCTTCACGTGCGACGGTTTAACCTTTTGTTGAGTGTGTCTGTGGAAGACCCCAGTTGTTCCGATGATCTGGCAGAGCAAGGGTGGGGTGGGGGGGGCACTATGTTTAACAGTGACAGTGAAAAGAGAATCCCTAGAGGGAATAGGAGTAGAAGGCCTCAGGAGAGAAAAGGGAAGGAAATGGAGTCTAGCTCCACTGAAGAGGTATCACTGCCATGATAGGCTGAATGGTCATCTCTGTCCCTGTCTATGAGGGAACAGCCTGGCCCATTAATGGTGGGAGCAAGTCACTCAGTCTATCTTTCAGTCGGCAATTCCAGTCTCCCCTTGGCTGAGGGGGCGGGTGGTGCTAACAGAGCCTCCAAACCCCCACGCAAGTTTCCTGCATTGACATAGAAGCCAAAATCACCCATTGTTGCTGGCACAGCCTAATCCAGTGTTCTGACTGGTAGAGCCAGTGGATCCTACTGGATAGATTCACATGTGATCTAATGGAATCCTAGACGCTTGCCAAGCTCTTCACTCCTAAAGATGAGACCATTTAAAGGCATATTCCACAGCAACAGGTCCTCGTTCCTGGGATCTTTGGGGATCAATTAGCAACATGGTGGTGCGAGATGCTTTGGGGAAGAGTGACCATAATTTGGTAGAATAAGGTGGAGAGTGACTCAATTAAATCTGAAATGAGGGTCCTGAGCTTAAAGAAAGCTAACTTTGACGGTATGAGGTACGCTAGGATCAGCTGACCAAGGATACTTAATGAGTTGACAATGGATACACAATGGTAGACTTTTAACGACCCCTGGATGAACTCCATCAATTGTACATCCCTATTTTGCACGAGGGTCATGGCTCAACCATAGCTAACTCGAGAAATCAGGGATAGTGTTGAAGCCAAAGAGGAGGCGTATATGTTTGCCAGAAAAAGCAGCAACCTGAGGACTGGGAGAAATTTAAGGTTCAGCAGATGAGGACAAAGGGTTTAATTTGGAAAGGAAAAATAGAATATATAAGTAAGCTGGCAGAAAACATAAAAACTGACTGCAAAAGCTCCTGTAGATATGTGAAGAGGAAAAGACTGGTGAAGACAATGTAAGTCTCTTGCAGTTAGAATTAGGTGAACTGATGACAGACAACAAAGAGATGGCAGACCAATACTGTGGATCTGCCTTCATCAAGGAGTTCACAAATAATCTTCAGGAAATGCTTGGGGACAGAGAGCCAAGGAGGAACTGAAGGAAGTTCTTCTTCGTCAGGGAATGTTACTGGGGAAATTGATGGGATTAAAACCCGCTAAGTCCCCAGGGCCAGATGCTCTGCATCCCAGAGTACTTAAGGAAGTGGTCCCAGTAATAGTAGATACATTGGTGATTATTTTCCACCATTCTCTAGAGTCTGGAAGAGTTCCAATGGGCTGGAGGGTCATTAACATAACCCCACTCTTTACAAAAAAGAGGGAGAAAATGAGAATTATAGGCCTGTTTGCCTGATCTTGGCGGTGGGGAAAACACTGGAGTCAAGAGTGTGATGCTGGAAAAGCACAAGGGGTCAGGCAGCATCTGAGGGGCAGGCGAATCGATGTTTCAGGCAAAAGCCCTTCATCAGAGAAAATTGTGGAGTCAATCCTTCAGGATGTAATAACTGAGCATTTGGGAAGTGGTGACAAAATTTGTCCTAGTCAGCCTGGATTCACTAAAGGGAAATCATACTTGACAAATCTTCTGGAGTTTTTCGAGGATGTGACCAGTAGGGTGGACAAGGGTGAAGCAGTAGATGTTGTGAAAGTCTTTTGACAAGGTTCCACATAAGAGGTTAAGAAGGAAAGTTAAAGCTAGTGGTATAAGAGGTAATGTATTGACATGGATAGAGAACCAGTCGGCAGACAGGAAGCAGAGAGTTGGAATAAACGGGTCCTTTACAGAGTGGCAGACAGTGTTGAATGGGTGCCGCAGGGTTCAGTGCTGGGACCTCTGCTGTTCACAGTATACATGAATGATTTGGGTAAAGCAGTTGAAAGCAATATCTCCAAATTAGCAGATGACAGTAAGCTTGGTGGCAGTGTGTGCTGTGAGGAGGATGCTAGGTGGCTGCAGGGTGACTTGGACAGACTGGATGAGTGGGCAAATACTTGGCAAATGCAATATAGTGTGGATAAACGTGAAGTTATCTACTTTGGTCACAAAAACAGGAAAACAGATGATTATCTGAATGGCTGCAATTTAGGAAAAGGTGAGATGCAGTGACACCTGGGTGTCATGGTGGAACAATCACTGAAGGTTGGCATGCAGGTGCAGCAGGTCGTGAGGAAAGCTAAGGGCATGCTGGCCTTCATAGCGAGAGGATTTGAGTATTTGAGTAAAGATGTCGTGCTGCAGTTATACAGAGCTTGGTGAGTATTATGTGCGGTTTTGGTCTCCTAGTGTGTTTAAATGAGTGTGTGTGAGTGTGTGTAAGTGAGTGTGGGTGTTTGTAAGTTAGTATGTGTCTGTGTATGTAAGGGAGTGTGTGTGTGTAAGGGAGTGTGTGTAGGTCTGTGTAACTGAGTGTATGTTAGTGAGAATGTATGTGTATAAGTTAGTATATGTAAATAAGTGTTTGAGTGTTTGTGTTGTAGTGACAGTGTAGCTGTGTAAGTGAGTGTGTGGGGGGTAAGTGTGAGTGGGTGTGTGTGTGGAAATGTGTGGGTGTCTGTAAGTGAGTGTGTGAATGTGCATGTGTGGAAGTGAATGTGTGTGTAAGTGAGTGTGTGTGTAAGTGACTATGTGTGTAAGTGAGTGTGTGGGTGTCTGTAAGTGAGCATGTGAGTGTGCATGTGTAAGTGAGAGTGTGTGTAAATGAGTGTGTGGGTGTGAATGTGTAAGTGAGTGGGTGTGTAGGTGTAAGAATGTGAGAGTATATGTGTCTGTAAGTCAGCGTGTGTGTAAGTGAGGGTGTTTGTAAGTGAGTGTGTGTGTGAGTGTGCGTGTGTAAGTGAGTGTGTGGGTGTGTGGGTAAGTGAGTGTGTGTATGTAAGTGAGTATGTGTGTGAGTGTGGGTGTGTGTGCAAGTAAGTGTGTATGTGAGTGTGTGTATGTGTGTGTAAGTGAGTGTGTGTGTAAGTGAGTGTGTGAGTGAGTGAGTGTGTGTATGTGTGTAAGTGTGTGAGTGTAAGTGAGTGTGTGAGTGAGTGTGTGTATGTGTGTGTAAGTGAGTTTCCGTGTGTATGTGTAAGTGAGAGCATGTGTAAGAGTTTTTGTGTGTGTAAGTGAGTGTGTGGGTGTGAATGTGTAAGTGAGTGGGTGTGTGGGTGTAAGAAAGTGAGAGTGTATGTGTCTGTAAGTGAGCATATGTCTAAGTGATTGTGTGTGTAAGTGATTGTGTGAGTGTGTGTGTAAGTGAGTGTGTGTGTAAGTGAGTGTGTGTGTAAGTGAGTGTGTGTAAGTGAGTGTGTGTGAATGAGTATGTGAGTGTGTGTATGTGTGAGTGAGTGAGTGCATTTATGTGTGTGTAAGTGAGTGTGTGAATGAGTGTGTGAGTGTGTGTATGTGTGTGTAAGTGAGTGAGTGTGTGTATGTGTGAGTGAGTGAGTGTGTTTATGTGTGTGTAAGTGAGTGTGTGAGTGTGAGTGTGCGGTGATTAAGAAGAAAATTGCAAGTTTCATTCATACTGAATTATGCCACGACCTCATAACAGTTTGCCCCTGGCCAGACTCTCTTTATTTGTGTTAATTAGTCATTCCTGGGCGTGTGCTTTCGATCAACCTGAAACTAAGGGTGACAAGTACATTGGGAAGGTCTGCATACATCCTAAAATCTTTACACTTGGTGATGACCCCAGGAGTAACAAGGCTTGATTTCCAGCGTGCTACCGCAGTGAGGTGTGACAAGTGGTCTCGGTACAGTCTTATACAGGATTTACACTGTTAGTGGCATATAGACAAATTGGTTTGCCTGGTGAAGTTTACAAACTGGATTGAAGAGAGATTCTTTTAATCAACTGGTTTAGAGAATTTGTGACATACGTACGGGTGGGACCTGAACCTGAGGAACAGGCTTGTATAGGGAGTAGTAAATATTGTGCTTGTCACTGTGAATCCTTTGTTAGTTGAGATCTGGTTTATTTGCATTGCTTGAACAATGCAGGAAACTTTGCAATTTGTAGTCAGCTTTAGTGTTAGAACATAGAACATAGAACATAGAAGAATACAGCGCAGTACAGGCCCTTCGGCCCTCGATGTTGCGCCGATCCAAGCCCACCTAACCTACACTAACCCACTATCCTCCATATACCTATCCAATGCCCGCTTAAATACCCATAAAGAGGGAGAGTCCACTACTGCTACTGGCAGGGCATTCCATGAACTTAAAGGAAGCTGCCTCCTCATAAGCTGACAGGTTCACAAAAATGTGGATTCTGTCATTTTCCAAAATTACTTCATGAGACATGGGCATCGCTGGCTGGGTCAGTGTTTCTTGCCCCGTCCCTAGTTGCCCCTTGAGAAGGTGGGGGTGAGCTGCCTTCCTGAACCGCTGAAGTCCATGTGCTGTGAGTTGACCCACAATGCCCTGAGGGTGGGAATTGCTGGATTTTGACCCAGCCACAGTGAGGGAACACTGATATATTTCCAACTCGGGATGGTGAGTGGCTTGGAGGGGAACTGGCAGGGGGTAGTGTTCCCATGTATCTGCTGCCCTTGTCCTTCTAGATGGAAATTGCCATGGGTTTGGAAGGTGCACCACTGTTAGGCACATACACTTCAATCCCTCCCTCCTTCCTTCTGGAAGAGCTTTACTTGTCCCTTATCTCCAGAGTCTCCTGGCTGTTGCTGAGATCTGGCTTCATCAGCACCCACCAATGTCATGCCCACTGCAGTACTGTGGCCATTCTTGCATTGGCTAACAACCCAGGAGGGACATTGTGGAAAACCCTTCCTCTCACCTGGCTGGCGTATTGTCCACCAGTGTCATAGAGTCACGGAGCTGGACAGCACAGGAACAGACCCTTCGGTCCATCTCGTGCATGCCAACCAGCTATCCGAAATTAAGTAGGCCCCATCTGCCAGAATTTGGCCCATATCCCTCCAAACCCTTCTTACTCATATGCCCATGCAGATGCCTTTTAAATGTCGCAATTGTACCAGCCTCCACCACATCCTCTGGCAGCTTGTTCCACCCTCTGGGTGAAAAAGTTACCCCTCAGGTCCACTTTAAATCTTTCCCCTTAAACCTACGCCCTCTACCCATCCCTGGGGAAAAGACCTTGTCTATTTATCCTATCCACGCCCCTGATGTTTTTATAAACCTCTCAAAGTTTGGGAGAAGATTTGTAGCTCGGGTGCTCGTTGTTGTGGTTCTGTTCGCCGAGCTGGGAGTTTGTGTTGCAGACGTTTCATCCCCTGTCTAGGTGACATCCTCAGTGCTTGGGAGCCTCCTGTGAAGCGCTTCTGTGATTTTATAAACCTTTATAAGGTCACCCCCTGTTCCCCTGACGCTCCATGGACAATAAACCTGACTTTCTAAATGGACACTTCAGTGAGTTTGATGGGGTCTAATCCCAGTCCCATGGAGTAAAAGGAGACAGAGAATAGGCGAAGACATAAGCATTTCAAACAGATTAAGAAAGAAAACTCAAACCATGGAGTAGAGTCAGCGAGATCCCACAGCACAGGAAAAGGCCCTTTGGCCCATCCAGTCTGCGGCAGCTAAAAACAATCACCTCATTCTTCTCATCCCACTATCCCAGCACTTGACCCATAGCCCCTTGGTGTATAAGGGCACACCTAAAGACTGCTTCAATGTGATGAGGGATTTCTGCCTCTCCCACCCTCACAGGCAGTCAGTTCCAGATTCCCAGCAGCCTCTGGGGGAAATGTTTGTCCCTCACATCCCCTCGAACCCTCCCGCCCCCTTCCCTCCAATCGATGCCCCCTGCTCATTGATCCCTCCATCCAGGAGTAAAGTTTCTTCCTGTCTGTCCTGTCTATGCCCCTCATTATTTTATCCATCTCAGTCACGTCCTCTCTCAATCACCTCAGCTCTGAGGAAATCCGTCCCAGTCTATACAGTCTCTCTACATCACAGAAACTCTCCAGGCCGGGAAACATCCTGGGAAATCTCCCTCTGTACCCTCTCCAGGGCTGTCACCTCCCTCCGATAATGTGGATTCCAGAACTCTACTCAAGATGGCTACCATGGCAACGAAGCAATCAAGAGATGAGAATGCAGGGCAGGGTGAGGGTGGTCTCTACTTTGAGCTGGAAGTAACCAAGTCGGGGAAGTGGGGTATGATCACCATGCCCATCTCTGCCCCCTGCTTAAGCAGATCCCTCATACTCAAGAAGAAGGTGGCACGGTGGCTCAGTGGTTAGCATTGCTGCCTCACGGCACCAGGGACCCAGGTTTGATCCCAACCTCGGGTGACTGTCTGTGTGGAGTTTGCACGTTCTCCCAGTGTCTGCGTGGGTTTCCTTCCCACAGCCCCAAAATGCACAGGTTATGGTGGATTGGGCACAGGGAGTGCAGGATGAAGGGGTCAGGGTGGGAGGCTCTTCGGAGGGTCGGTGCGGACTCAGTGGGCCGAATGGCCTGCTTCCAAGTGGGGATTCCATGACCCCATGGTTGGGCCATCACAGCCAGGAGTACAGCAAACTCGGAAGGTGTAGGGACCAGCCGTGGAGCTGGACTTTGAGGTACGGGTGGCATTTCACCATGGGATAGGTTGGCACATTTCGGTAAGAGTAGAGATGGGCTGATAGGGAGGGACAACACTGGGGTGAGGAAATCTTTCGGAGGGAGGTGTTAAAGAGAGGCCCCCAATGGGGAGGGTGTGGGCCCAATAAAGAGCTACCCACCCTCCTCACTCAATTGGCCAGCCAGGCCATAGTTTGGCACAGGCTCCCCTCCCCTCCTAGGACCCTTGGTGGGTGAAGCCCTGAAGGAGGCCTCAATGGATCGACAGGCCTCTTGTCAGTAGCTGGGCGAAAGGACTGGTATTGCCTGGCATGGTGTAAATTCCAATTGGTATCCCTTCAAAAATGCACCCCCTCCATCTTAGCTGCCAACTTGCCCATAGTACAGGGGTGTGAGGCAAAACCCAGGCCATTCTTCCTCTTCCCTGCTCTCTCTCAGCTACTTTGAGGAAGAGTATTTGAAGTTCCTACCCCAACTCCTCTCCAATCTTTAACCCTCAGCGAGCGAGAGTTAAAATTAAAATCCTTGGTCGTTAGTGCACGGTTTGTGAGATCTTGCTGTTCACACAGTTGCCGCTATCCTGCCGACACCACAGCAGTGACTGTACCCCGAAGACGTTTCATTGGCTGCGGAGAGGGTGTGACCTGATCTCAGGAAAGGGATTATGGGATGTCAGCATTGCTGGCCAATCTTTTGTCACCCATCCCGAATTGCCCCTTGAGCGGAACATTTTGCCAATTCAGAGGGCAGTTAAGAGTCAACCACATTACTGTGGATCACGTGTAGGCCAGACCCAGGAAGGAATGGCAGATTTCCATCCCTAAAGGATCTTTCGTGAACCAAATCGTTTGTTACAACAATTGTCACGGTCACCATGGCTGAAGGTGGTTTGCTTACCAACGTTTAAAGATCGGACTGGAACTTTCCCAACCACTATGGTGGCAGTTGAACCTGTGTCTCCAGCGCCTCAATGGATTGTGGGTATAGTGACATTACCATGAGGCCATCTTGCCCTATTCTAGGATGGTGGCCATCTTTGTTTGCTGTCCATCAAAGTTGATGGGAACCAGAGTGTGTAACCAGCAGCGGCTTCAGTCTTCTGCAGTTTGGATCCACTTATCAAAGAAAGGGTAATGTGTCATTGGAGCCTATCCTGAGAATATTCATTGGCTGGGTAGGGAGGGACTGTTTTTGAGGCGAGGTTTGGCCTGTTCTTGTTGCAGTCTCAAGAGACAAACTCATTGAAAAATATTCTGAGGGAATTTGACAGAGGAGATGTGGAGAGGTTATCTCCCCTGTTGGGAGAGTCTACAACCAGAGGGAGTCACCTCAGAATAAGGTGTCGCCCATTGAAGACAGATATAGGGAGGGATTTCTATTCTCAGAGGGGAGTGACTCTGAGGAACTCTTCACCTCAGGGGGCTGTCGAAGCTGAGCTATTAAATACATTCAAAGCTGACAGAGAAAGATTTTAATCTGTAAGGGAAAAGGCAGGAAAGTGGAGCTGAGGATTATCAGATCAGCCATTGAATGGGGGAGCAGACTGAGTGGGCTGAATGGCCTACTCTCCTCCTGTGTCTTATGGACACCAGCACAGAGAGTGGAAAATTACCTGATAGCCGGGGTGAAGGAGTAACTGTGCGGCCTAATCTGCTCCTGACTAATTCTGTTATGTTCACGTCTGGCAGAACCTACTGAATTAAGCTAGCCACCATTCCTATCCCTGACAACCCGGAGTGGGATTTTTGTTAAGTGAGCGGGCCCAGGCTAAATCACCGAGTCATTCAGTTCCTCAGGCCATCGGAACTCTCCACCATGTGGATCATACGGATTTGGGCAGGAGTGGGCCTTTCGGGACCTTGAGCCTGCCCCTGCTGCTCAGCAAGATGGCCGCCCTGATTGCATCACTTTCCTGCCCGTGTCCCACAATGCCTGATATAGGCCCGAGTCTCTCGTACATCAACCTTAAAAAATACTTGAGGTCTTCCTCCCCCCTCCCTCCGCCCCCCCACACTTGCCTCGCTCTCCATGGAAGATAATTCGAAAAACCCATGATCTGCTGAGAGGATTAAGAAATTCTCCTCATCTCTGACTTGAGATGAGGGAGGGGGTGAGGGCCTGAATGTTTAAACTATGCCTCCTCAGTCCAGACTTGCCCATCAGGGGAAACCGCCATCTCGTGAACCCATTGAGTTCTTGCACTTAGTAGAAGTAATGGCATATATGAAGGTGAAATAATAAAGTATCATAAAGTTTGTGAGCGATTTTTAATCTGATGAGTCAATTGAGTATTCTGACACTAAATAAATCACATTCTGCTGCTCCCATTATGTTTTCAAACTGGTTGAAGATATGGTCAGAGTATTGATTTGGGAGGTCATGTTGCCGCTGTACAGGACATTGGTCAAGCCACTGTTGGAATATTGCGTGCAATTCTGGTCTCCTTCCTATCGGAAAGATGTTGTGAAACTTGAAAAGGGTTCAGAAAAGATTTACAAGGACGTTGCCAGGGTTGGAGGGTTTGAGCTACAGGGAGAGGCTGAACAGGCTGGGGCTGTTTTCCCTGGAGCGTCGGAGGCTGAGGGGTGACCTTATAGAGGTTTACAAAATTATGAGGGGCATGAATAGGGTAAATAAGCAAAGTCTTTTCCCTGGGGTCAGGGAGTCCAGAACTAGAGGGCATAGGTTTAGGGTGAGAGGGGAAAGATTTAAAAGAGACCTAAGAGGCAACTTTTTCACACAGAGGGTGGTGCGTGTATGGAATGGGCTGCCAGAGGATGTGGTGGAGACTGGTACAATTGCAACATTTAAGAGGCATTTGGATGGGTATATGAATAGGAAGGGTTTGGAGGGATATGGGCCGTGTGCTGGCAGGTGGGACTAGATTGGGTTGGGATATCTGGTTGGCATGGGCGGGTTGGACTGAAGGGTCTGTTTCCGTGCTGTAAATCTCTATGACTCTATGACGGGCATGGATAGGGTGAATAGCCAAGGTCTTTTCCCTAGGGTAAATGAGTCCAAAACTAGAGGGCATAGGTTTAAGGTGAGAGGGGAAAGGTTTAAAAAGGAGTAACCTTTTCACACAGAGGGTGGTAGGTGTATGGAATGTGCAGCCAGGTGAAGTGATGGAGGCTGGTACAATTACAGCATTTAAAAGGCATCTGGATGGGTATATGAATAGGAAGGGTTTGGAGGGATATGGGCCAAGTGCTGGCAGATGAAACAAGGTTAGATTGGGATGTCTGTTTGGTATGGAAACGTTGGATCAAAGAGTCTGTTTCGGTGCTGTCTGACTCTATATGGAGTAGAAAGGGGATGGATAATGCATAATGAAGTAAGGTTGGACAATGCCATGGTACTTGGCATTAAACACCAGGATGGGACAATTGGATGACCTGTTTCTGCGGTTCTCTGTCATACATGCCTCAACCTTTCTTTCAATAAGTTCACTTGACTATTGAACAAGGACTGATGGTTGCTGCTTTTCGAAAATACGAGAAGGAAGCGTATGGGATGGATCCGAACCGGGACGGCTTTTCTGTTAGTTGCCCGTGCGGAAGTGAAAATTCAGACTGCAATCCGCGACACGGTGTACTACCCAGAGTCTGGGTGAGACAGGGGAACGGTGAAGGGCAAAGCGACCAAGTCCAGGAGCAGGAACGATATGGAAACCCATACGTCCGCACCAAACCGATCGATACTGTGCTGAGAAGGCTGGTGTTGGCAGGAGTCTGTCCAGAATATGGGTCAGTTACTGATGCGGGAGAGAGAGAGATACACGAGCATAGCTTTGCAGCAAGGTGACAGATTGTTCGCCAACATGGGGCTGCAGGATTGCTACCTGTGGGTCAATGTACAAGGTCATGAGTTCAAATCCCCAGTGAGACACCTACGCTGGGCTGGCACATCTTTCCAATACGAACAGAATATCGTCAGAGATGCTCCTTCCAGACACATCCGAAATGCTGACCTTGCCTTGCTGTACAGTGAGGACTCTGTAACCTGGTGAATGTTGAGTTAACGTCCCATCTTCTGCCTTGGGACCCTGCAACCCCATGGCATCAAGGTGGATTTCACCAATTTCCTCATTTTCCCCCCTCCCCCACTTTAGCGCAGGCCCAAGCCTCCAACTCAGCACCATGCTCTTGACCTGTCCATCACCATTCCCGTCGATCTGTTCCACCCTCCTCACCGACCTATCACCTTCACCCACACCTTCATCTACCATTGCATTCCCAGCTACCATCTCCCCCCCCCCCCCCCCCCCCCCCCCCCCATTTATCTCTCAGCCCCCTTGGCCCACAAGCCTCATTCCTGATGCCCGAAACATCAAGCCTCCTGATGCTCGGACGCTGCCTGACCAGCTGTGCTTTTCCAGCACCACACTCTCACCAACTAATGTTGAGCTGAGAGCTAATATTGGCCAAACTTTGCCATGTTGGAAATCTAACCAAAAGTCCAAGCTGTTGATGATATTTGCAAGATGGTCATGGCAACCCGTGCTCCAGAAAGATATTCAAAAGGGGCTTTGGACTGTCTCCAGGCTATCCAAGTTCCATTTGGGATACGCATCAGAAAGCCCCTGGGCAGGGTCTATGACCAACCAACATGGAGGTTTGGCAATTCAGGAAGGTGGGGAACTCCTGGAGAGGCTTTGTCAGGAACGCAAAGATGCGGAGGTGTGGCAGGACAGAAACTACACAATCCTTCCATCAGTACAACAATGCCAGGCGATAACACCTCCTGGCCCACACAGGGGCAAGGGGTACCTTTCACACCGTGATCTGGTTAGCTGTCTCAGAGGACAGAAAGGTTCTCCTCCAAACTTCAGAGCTAACGAAAACCAGTCAGACACACGGGAATTGGGTCATACCTCAGTCGGATAGAGGTGAGAGGTGACAGACAGAGGGACAGCTGCTGACTTTAAACTCACCACTTGTAATAAAACATTCCTGTCCCCCTTACTGAGTGAACAATTACTCCTCACACCCCCTTACTGAGGGAACAATTACTCCCCACTCCCCCTTACTGAGGGAACAATTACTCCCCACTCCCCCTTACTGAGTGAACAATTACTCCCCACTCCCCCTTACTGAGGGAACAATTACTCCCCACTCCCCCTTACTGAGGGAACAATTACTCCTCACACCCCCTTACTGAGGGAACAATTACTCCCCACTCCCCCTTACTGAGGGAACAATTACTCCCCACACCCCCTTATTGAGGGAACAATTACTCCCCACTCCCCCTTACTGAGGGAACAATTACTCCCCACTCCTCCTTATTGAGCGAACAATTACTCCCCACTCCCCCTTACTGAGGGAACAATTACTCCCCACACCCCCTTATTGAGTGAACAATTACTCCCCACACTCCCTTACTGAGGGAACAATTACTCCCCACACCCCCTTATTGAGTGAACAATTACTCCCCACTCCCCCTTACTGAGGGAACAATTACTCCCCACACCCCCTTATTGAGTGAACAATTACTCCCCACACTCCCTTACTGAGGGAACAATTACTCCCCACTCCCCCTTACTGAGTGAGCAATTACTCCCCACTCCCCCTTATTGAGGGAACAATTACTCCCCACTCCTCCTTATTGAGTGAACAATTACTCCTCATTCCCCCTTACTGAGGGAACAATTACTCCCCACTCCCCCTTACTGAGTGAGCAATTACTCCCCACTCGTCCTTATTGAGTGAACAATTCCTCCTCACACCCCCTTACTGAGTGAGCAATTACTCCCCACTCCCCCTTACTGAGGGAACAATTACTCCCCACTCCCCCTTATTGAGTGAACAATTCCTCCTCACTCACCCTAACTGAGGGAACAATTACTCCCCACTCCCCCTTATTGAGTGAACAATTCCTCCTCACTCCCCCTTACTGAGGGAACAATTACTCCCCACTCCCCCTTATTGAGTGAACAATTCCTCCTCACTCACCCTAACTGAGGGAACAATTACTCCTCACTCCCCCTTATTGAGTGAACAATTACTCCTCACTCCCCCTTATTGAGTGAGCAATTACTCCCCACTCCCCCTTATTGAGGGAACAATTACTCCCCACTCCCCGTTACTGAGTGAGCAATTACTCCCCACTCCCCCTTAATGAGGGAACAATTACTCCCCACTCCCCCTTATTGAGTGAACAATTCCTCCTCACTCACCCTAACTGAGGGAACAATTACTCCCCACTCCCCCTTATTGAGTGAACAATTACTCCCCACTCCCCCTTATTGAGTGAACAATTCCTCCTCATTCCCCCTTACTGAGTGAACAATTACTCCTCACTCCCCCTTATTGAGTGAACAATTACTCCTCACTCCCCCTTATTGAGTGAACAATTACTCCTCACTCCCCCTTATTGAGTGAACAATTACTCCTCACTCCCCCTTATTGAGTGAACAATTACTCCCCACTCCCCCTTATTGAGTGAACAATTACTCCTCACTCCCCCTTATTGAGTGAACAATTACTCCCCACTCCCCCTTATTGAGGGAACAATTACTCCCCACTCCCCCTTACTGAGTGAACAATTACTCCCCACTCCCCGTTACTGAGTGAACAATTACTCCCCACTCCCCGTTACTGAGTGAACAATTACTCCCCACTCCCCATTACTGAGTGAACAATTACTCCCCACTCCCCCTTCCTAAGTGAACAATTACTCCTCACTCCCCCTTACTGAGTGAACAATTACTCCCCACTCCCCGTTACTGAGTGAACAATTACTCCCCACTCCCCGTTACTGAGTGAACAATTACTCCCCACTCCCCCTTCCTAAGTGAACAATTACTCCTCACTCCCCCTTACTGAGTGAACAATTACTCCCCACTCCCCGTTACTGAGTGAACAATTACTCCTCACTCCCCCTTACTGAGGGAACAATTACTCCCCACTCCCCCTTACTGAGTGAACAATTACTCCCCACTCCCCGTTACTGAGTGAACAATTACTCCCCACTCCCCCTTCCTGAGTGAACAATTACTCCCCACTCCCCGTTACTGAGTGAACAATTACTCCCCACTCCCCGTTACTGAGTGAACAATTACTCCCCACTCCCCGTTACTGAGTGAACAATTACTCCCCACTCCCCGTTACTGAGGGAACAATTACTCCTCACTCCCCCTTACTGAGTGAACAATTACTCCCCACTCCCCCTTACTGAGTGAACAATTACTCCCCACTCCCCGTTACTGAGTGAACAATTACTCCCCACTCCCCCTTCCTGAGTGAACAATTACTCCCCACTCCCCGTTACTGAGTGAACAATTACTCCCCACTCCCCGTTACTGAGTGAACAATTACTCCCCACTCCCCGTTACTGAGTGAACAATTACTCCCCACTCCCCCTTACTGAGGGAACAATTACTCCCCACTCCCCCTTACTGAGTGAACAATTACTCCCCACTCCCCGTTACTGAGTGAACAATTACTCCCCACTCCCCCTTACTGAGTGAACAATTACTCCCCACTCCCCGTTACTGAGTGAACAATTACTCCCCACTCCCCCTTACTGAGTGAACAATTACTCCCCACTCCCCCTTACTGAGTGAACAATTACTCCCCACTCCCCCTTACTGAGTGAACAATTACTCCCCACTCCCCCTTACTGAGTGAACAATTACTCCCCACTCCCCCTTACTGAGTGAACAATTACTCCTCACTCCCCCTTACTGAGTGAACAATTACTCCCCGCTCTCATTAAGCTAAACTCCAATGAGTCCAGTGCCAGCCTGTCTAATCTTTGCTCATCAGACAATCGCAGGGACCTTCCTGGTGAACCTTCCCTGAACGGCCTCTAAAGAAATGATGTGGTTTCTTAAATAAAGTGACCATAACTACTCCCAGTACTCCAGCCGCTTGTCTAGTTCCTTCCTCTTCAACTCCAACCCCCTTGAAATACGGGCCAATGTCCCATGATCCTTCCTGATTCCCTGCTGTACCTGTGTGCTGGCTCTCTGGGTTTCATATATGAGTCCCCCTGCCCAAAGTCCCTATGTGCTGTAGTTTCCTGTCCTTTTAAATCATACTCTATTTATTTGTTCCCCCTTCGAAAATGAACAACTTCTCCTTTTCCCTCATTATATTCCATCTGCCCACTTACTCAACCTATCAATCTCTGACTGTCAACTGTTTATATCCCTTTCGTAATTCACGTCTCCTCCTGGCGTCAGTGCAATCTGTGGATTTGGCTGCAGTGCTCCAAGTCCTGAATATATATTGTAACCAGTTGTGGTCCCATCACTGAGCTGTGTGGGAAGCACTGGTCTCTGAGGGGTGGCTGGTAGAGTAAGACTGAAAGCTGCAAGCCCCAATAAAAATGGACCATTGTTCTGTTTCTCCGGTATTTCTGTTTCTCTTCCCTCAAAGATGGTGGGCAAGTTGTTGGAGGGAATCCTGAGGGACAGGATGTACATGTATTTGGAATGGCACGGACTGATTTGGGATAGTCAACATGGTTTTGTCTCACAAATTTGATTGAGTTTTTTGAGGAACTGACAAAGAGGATTGATGAGGGCAGGGCGGTAGATGTGATCTATATGGACTTCAGTAAGGCGTTCGACAAGGTTCCCCATGGGAGACTGATTAGCAAGATTAGATCTCACGTATACCCATCCAAATGCCTCTTAAATGTTGTAATTGTACCAGCCTCCACCACATCCTCTGGCAGCTCATTCCATACACACACCACCCTCTGGGTGGAAAAAGTTGCCCCTTAGGTCTCTTTTAAATCTTTCCCCTCTCACCCTAAACCTATGCCCTCTAGTTCTGGACTCCCCAACCCCAGGGAAAAGACCTTGTCTATTTATCCTATCCATGCCCCTCATAATTTTGTAAACCTCTATAAAGTCACCCCTCAGCCTTTGACGCTCCAGGGAAAACAGCCCCAGCCTGTTCAGCCTCTCCCTATAGCTCAAATTCACCTGGAAACATGAAGCATTGTGACATACTCCTGTCCATGAGAAAACACCACGTGGATTCATTATTCTCCTCTCAGGTCAAACGCACTAAGGTGTGTGACTCACCAGAAACTGATCCTGATCTTCTCATTCCCAACTGTTTTCACAGTGTGGCCTAGAACTAGGCTTCTGGCCTGCAATCCTGGCAACCACAGAATAGCGCTGCTCAGTTTCTCTCTCTGGATATTTGATTTTTTGACTAGCCTGTTCCTTGTCCGTTAACGCGATGTTTAAAAGTGCGATTGTTTGAAATAATTGATCCCCACGGTCACAGGAAACGGCTTGGCACTGTTGCTAAGTCTGACGGTATTACCCGATGATGTACCAGCTTCACTCGGTCAGTGGTCCTTATGTGTCTCTCTCAGGCCTAATGGAGCCTGTGGCCTCCACACAGACTCACAGCCGCACCCGAACTGGAGACAACACCTTCTTAAGGGACATTGAAACCTGAGCAATGAGTACTGGCCGTCTCAGTGCCACTCTGCAGCACGTATTTCAGTACAGATTTGTTGTCTGCCATCACTAATTGCCCCTTGAGAAGGTGGGGGTGAGCTGCCTTCTTGAACCGCTGTCGTCCGTGTGCTGTAGGTTGACCCATAATGCCCTGAGGGAGGGAATTCCAGGATTCTGACCCAGTGACACTGAAGTCAGGATGGTGAGTGTCCTCCAGAGGAACTTGGGGGGTTGGGGGAGAGGGAGGCGGGGTGTTCCCAGGTTTCTTGTGCCCTTTTCCTTCAAGATAGAAATTGCTATGGTTTCGGAAGATGAACCACTGTTATGTACCTTTTAGTCCCTCCCTCCTTCCTGTTGGACGGAGATGGGGGGTGGGGGGGTGAGCTGCTTTCTTGAACCGCTGCAGTCCACGTGCTGTTAGGGACGGAATTCCAGGATTTTGACCCGGCAACAGTGAGGGAACGGCGATATATTTCCAGGTTAGGATGGTGAGTGGCTCGGAGGGGAACTTGCAGGGGGGTGGTGTTCCCATGTATCTGCTGCCCCTTGTCCTTCTGGATGAAAGTGGTTGTGGGTGTGGAAGGTGCTGTCTGAGGATTGTTGATGAATTTCTGCAGAGCATCTTGTAGACGGTGCACCTTGCTGCTACTGAGCGTCGGTGAGTCAATCTCCAAGGTGGTGGATGGGATGCCAAGTGAGCAGGCTGCTTTATCCCCGATGGTAGACTGGAAAAGGAAAGAATAGCGTTCAAAGTGTTTTTTTTTTAAATATTTCTCACCAGCTTGCTAACTTCACAAGTCAAGTCCCAAAATAAAACCACAGCTGCTGTTGTGACCGACGGAGATGGAGAGGGTTTAATTAGTCCACTGAGTCAGGGACTAACTTCCTGATTTGCAAACACTTCAACCACCAGGGCCCTGGAGTCTTTGAGAACTAATTATGTTCATTATTTGATTTTTGTTAAACATATGGGGTTGGAAATTTGTCTTGGTGCATAGACTACTTGGCATCATGTTCCTCAAGCCAACATTCAGCTCCATTCAGAAATATTAAGCTTGTTTTTAATGGGGTTGGAAGGGCAAGGGTGTGTGTCTCTGTGTGTTAGAACATCGAACGTTAGTGGGCGGCATGGTGGCACAGTGGTTAGCACTGCTGCCTCACAGTGCTGGAGACCCAGGTTCAATTCCTGCCTCAATTCCTGTGTGGAGTTTGCACGTTCCCCCCGTGTCTGCGTGGGTTTCCTCCGGGAGCTCTGGTTTCCTACCCACAATCCAAAAAAAATGTGCAGGTTAGGTGAATTGGCCATGCTAAATTGACGGTAGTGTTAGGTGAAGGGGTAAATATAGGGGAATGGGTGTGGGTGGGTTGCGCTTCGGAGGGTCGGTGTGGACTTGTTGGGCCGAAGGGCCTGTTTCCACATTGTAAGTAATCTAATTACAGAGCAGTACAAGTCATTCGGCCCTTGATGTTGCACCGAGCTGTGAAACCAATCTGAAGCCCATCTGTCCTATACCATTCCATTCTCGTCTATTATGTTTATCCAATGACCATTTAAATGCCCTTAAAGTTGGTGAGCTAAGTTGCAGGCAGGGCATTCTCTGAGTAAAGAGCCTACCTCGGACATCTGTCCTATATCTATCCCCCCTCAATTTAAAGCTATGTCCCCTCGTGCTAGCCGTCACCATCAGAGGAACAAGGCTCTCCCTGTCCACCCTATCTAACCCTCTGATTATCTTATATGTCTCAATTAAGTCACCTCTCAACTTTCTTCTCTCTAACGAAAACAGCCTCAAGTCCCTCAGCCTTTCCTCATAAGACCTTCCCTCCATACCAGGCAACATCCTGGTAAATCTCCTCTGCACCCTTTCCAAAGCTTCCACATCCTTCCTATAATGCGGTGGCCAGAACTGTACACAATACTCCAAGTGTGGCTGCACCAGAGGTTTGTACAGCTGCAGCATGACCTCGTGGCTCCGAAACTCAAATAAAAGCTAACACACTGTATCAACCTGGGTGGCAATTTTCAGGGATTTATATACAGGGACACCGAGGTCTCCGTGCTCATCTACACCACCAAGAATCTTACTATTTGCCCAGTACTCTATATTCCTGTTGCTCCTTCCAAAGTGAATTACCTCACACTTTTCCGCATTAAACTCCATTTGCCACCCCTCAGTTCAGTTTGTCTACACCCCTCTGTAACCTGCAACACCCTTCAGCCCTGTCCACAACTCCACCGACCTTAGTGTCACCCGTTAGAGAGGGGACAAATGTGCTTTGCTCCAGCTCAATCTTTACCTCATTCCACTTTTGTGTTTTCTTTGGAACGCTCGGCCTGGACTCCCCCATGCAATGGCTCCCATTGACACTTCCAGGGCTTCGGTAGCGTCAGAGATAAAATCCTGGCATTAAATTCCCACTCTTTGCCGCTGGGACCGATCCACAAGGTGGGTTCGGCTGCTTGGAGAGACCGTGGGGGGAGGTGTGTGTGTGTGTGTGTGTGTGTGTGTGTGTGTGTGTGTGTGTGTGTGTGTGTGTGTGTGTGTGTGTGTGTGTGTGTGACCATACCACCATGTTGTAAATTCTGCATCCCTTGAGTGTATAAATCATGGTGTCGTTGGTGAATAAAGTAGCCAGTATGAAATGGGATGAGAGTAGACACTACGCTCCCTTTCATTACTACATTGGTGAGCACATGACTGTATGAAACAGGGCTGTGTGACATCTGTTGGTGTCACTATCTCTGGGCCAGGAGTTCTGAGTTCAACTCCCAGCTGCCCCTGGTACAGATACGTGATTAGGAAGGAAATAGAGGGATACGGATCCTGTCAGCGAAGACAGTTTTCAGAAGGAAGGGCAGAATGTGTCAGCACAGGTTTAGAGGGCCGAAGGGCTTGTTCCAGTGCTTTATTGTTCTTTGTTCTCAAAACACCTTCAAGCAGGTTCATTAGTGAAATAATCTATTGGTGAGGCCACTTTTGGAATACTGCATCCAATTCTGGTCTTCCTGCTATAGGAGGGATGTTGTGAAACTGGGTGCAGAAAAGATTTACAAGGATGTTGCCAGAGTCGGAGGGTTTGAGCTGAACAGGGAGAGGCTGAACAGGCTGGGGCTGTTTTCCCTGGAGCGTCGGAGGCTGAGGGTTGACCTTATAGAGGTTTATAAAATCATGAGGGGCATGGATAGGGTAAATAGACAAGATCTTTTCCCCCTGGGGTGGGGGAGTCCAGAACTAGAGGGCATACGTTTAGGGTGAGAGGGGAAAGATATAAAAGGGACCCAAGGGGCAACCTTTTCACCCAGAGGGTGGTTTGTGTTTGTGGAATGAGCTGCCAGAGGATGTGGTGGAGGCTGGTACAATTACAGCATTTAAAAGGCATCTGGATGGGTATATGAATAGAAAGAGATATGGGCCAAATGCTGGCAAATGGGACTAGATTGGATTGGGATACCTGGTTCGGCATGGGCGGGTTGGACCGAAGGGTCTGCTTCCGTGACGTGCATCTCTGTGACTGTAGGACTAGTTCTTTCCTGAGAGAGAGCTGGACTGGGAAAGAGGAATAACAGACTGTAATTATCCTGCACACAACGTTGCAAAAAAACCTTACAGAAGACGGGTTAGTACCTGTTTAATTTGTTTCACATTAACCTTGTACCCCAGGTTCCAGGAGGGTTCACTGCACACTGACTAAGGAGAGAGTAGGTACAGTGGGAATTAGGGTCATTGAGGGAATCACTTCATTGGGAGTTAGTTACAAGAGGGACTTTACTCTTTAATCTATTTGGTCTGTCATTCCCTTGGGGTGGCACGGTGGCCCAGTGGTTAACACCATTGCCTCACAGAGCCAGGATCCTGGGTTCGATTCCCGTGTGGAGTTTGCACACTCTCCCTGTGTCTGTGTGGCTACCCTTCAGGTGCTCCGGTTTCCTCCCACTGTCCAAAGATAGGCGGGTTGGGGGAGATTGCCCCATGGGAAATTGCCCGTCGTGTCCAGAGATGTGCAGGCTGGGTGGATAAACCATGGGAAATGTACAGTCATGGGAATGGAGTGGGTTAGGATACGTCTGGGTGGGATGCTCTTTGGAGGGTTGGTGTGGACTCGATGGACCGAATGGCCTCCTTCCGCCCTGTAGGGATCCTATGACTCTGACAAAGAGTGAGGTAAGGCAGGAGCAAGCAAGCAAGCTGCCTATCCTGGGGAACCAAGATTTGGGATTAATGTGATGGGGGAGCTAAGAAAGGACACAGTGCAAGCAGGAATAATCCATCAGGCACTCAGCAATACTCAAGGAGGTCTTGCAGTGCATGGGGTAGTGTCCCTGCCTCATGACCAAGAAGCTCTAGGTTCAAGTCAGTCCTCAGACTGAAAGGAGCTCAGCTTTGTGATAGCTCAGTTACTACAGTCCCATACACGTTGCCATTCCTGTTCTAGTCTGCATCCCAGAGTTGACTGACACTCCAATTTCTCCCCATCACAAAGAACAGACAGAGAACATGAGAAAGAAGGATAGGATGAGGCCATTCAGTCCCTCAAGCCCATTGGATTGACCCTGCATCCGCTCCTTCCCCCACCGACGCTCAGTAGCAGCAGGGTGGACCATCTGCAAGATGTACTGCAGCAATTCACCAAAGCTCCTCAGGCAGCACCTTCCAAACCCACGACCACTTCCATCTAGAAGGACAAGGGCAGCAGATACACAGGAACACCACCCCCTGCCAGTTCCCCCTCTGAGCCGCGCACCATCCTGACTTGGAAATACATCGCCATTTCCTTACTGTCGCTGGGTCAAAATCCTGGAATGTCCACCCCAAGTGCATTGTGAGTCAACCTTCATCATGTGGCCTTCAGCGGTTCAAGAAGGCAGCTCACCCCCCACCTTCTCAAGGGGCAACTAGGGACAGGCGTTAAATCCTGGGCCCAGCCAGCGATCCCCACATCCCACTAAATGAATAGAAAAGAATTGTGTTCTTTGCATGGGTATTCTGAACATTGAATCTCATGCCTTTTTAAGAAAAAAACCTGCTTCCTGTTGTTACAGCTGAAAGCAAATAATGTGACACTTACTCACGTGTGTGATCTCTCTGTCACCTTGCCGGGAACTGACACCTGTCCATATCTCTTTCCAAGGTCTCCTCACAACCCACAATCCCATCCCACTTCATATAATCGGCAAACTGACATTAACTGGTGTCTGTCTCTGCGTCTGAGTGGGCTTTGCTGAGGCCTCAGCACTGGTCGCATTCCATTGGTCACAAGCTAATGATCTGAAAATGGCCGATTTGCTCCTCTCCTGTGCAACTGGCGCACCGACCAATCCGCTGTCCAAACCACCCTCAACTCCATGAGCCCTTATCTGGTGCATTAACCAACTGTGTGAAGGCTTGCCTGGAGTGTTGTGGACAGTTCGAGTCTCCTTGTCTGAGGGGCGGGTGTTCCGACAATGGAGGGAGATCGGCAAAGGGTTACCAGACTGAATCCTGGGATGGCAACACTGATGTGTGAGGAGAGACTGGATCGCTTACGATTATATTGACTGGACCTCAAAAGAATGATCACAGAAACTTATATCATTCTTGCACAGAACCATGTGGGAGGAGCCTTCCTGATGAGTGGGGAATCGAAAACCAGGAGTCACTGTCTGAGGAGACAGGGTGGGACCAACATGAGGAGAAACGTCTTCACCCAGAGAGTGGGGAGCCTGTGGAATTCTCTGCCATAGAAAGTGGTTGAGGCCAAAACATTGAATGTAGAAGGAGTTAGATATAGTTCTGAGGGCGAAAGGGATCAAAGGGAGAGGAAGCGGGAACAGGGGACTGAGTTGGATCATCAGCCATGATCTGATTGATGGTGGAGCAGACTGGAAGGGCCGAATGGCCGACTAGTGTTCCTATATTTCTATGTGTGATACCTTATCAAATATCTTTCTGAAACCCAAATACTATATCTCCTACCTCCCCTTCATCTACCCTATCTGCTGTATCCCCTAAAGCTCTAATAAATGTGCCAAACAGGATTTCATAATTTTCTTTTCCTCTTAAGATCATGTTGACGTGTTCTGATCATAATTTGCTTTCCCAAATGTTAAGAGTTCCTCAGGAACAGATTGCAGCCCTTCCCAATGACCAGCTTGGCTCACTGTTCCCTCTCTCCCTCCTGAATTGAGCAGCAGTGTTACATCGGCATATGTCCAGTCTGTTAGGATCATTACATACTCTACAGAATGTTCAAGTTGTAACCCCCCCCCCCCCCCCCCCCCCCCCACATCCCCTATCTCTATATTCATTTATTTTACAACCCTGGTGTGGACTCTCTCTGGGGTTCGGATCGATTTTAGTTTTGTGTTTCTACAGCACCTTATTTTCCCCACTCTTATTAGTCCCTTGTTTACACTCTCTTTCTGTTATATAAGTTGTGTCCTTGACTGTGGAAAAGGACACATTCTAGATTAGAGTGGTGGTGGAAAAGCACAGCAGTTCAGGCAGCATCCGAGGAGCAGGAAAATCGACGTTTCGGGCAAAAGCGCTTCGTCAGGAATACCATCAGGGCTTTGGCCCGAAACGTTGATTTTACTGCTCCTTGGACACTGCCTGAACTGCTGTGCTTTTCCAGCACCACTCTAATCTAGAATCTGGTTTCCAGCATCTGCAGTCCTTGTTTTTACCTAAAGAGGACACAATGTTTATTCAATACCTCTGACATTTCCTCATTCCCTATGTTACCTTCTTCTTCATTTACTTTAGCTACTCTCCTCCTTTTCATTTACTTCTTATGATCTGTTTTTACCTTCCCAGCTACCTTACTCTTGCATTTCCTTATAACTTCTGGATGTCCCTCGCCTGGGTTCTTAAATTCTCCCAATCTTCAGACTCACAAATATTTCTTACAACTTCATAAGCCTCTGGATTAATTCAATGTTACCTGCAACCTCTCAAGTAATCAACAAATCTTTCTCCGTGAAGTTTTCTTTTCTTAATAACACTTCACATTTTTAATTATTTGTTCAAATGTTTCATGCTGTTTATTTGCCAGCATACCTTTTAATCTACTTAATCAATCTTAACCAAATCTCCCCTCGTGCCTACATCCATGTATATTCATTGCCTGTGATTAAAGTATTCAAATTTAATGTAAAATAAATATATTAAGATCACTATTTCCAAGTGTTTGTTTTACTCATTCATGGGATGTGGGTGTTGCTGGCTGTGTACACGACATAATTGTGTGCAGTTTTGGTCGCCATACTATAGGAAGGATGTGGAGGCATTGGAACGAGTGCAGAGGAGGTTTATCAGGATGTTGCCTGGCATGGTAGGAAGATCGTATGAGGAAAGGCTGAGGCACTTGGGGCTTTTCTCATTGGAGAAAAGAAGGTTTAGGGGGTATTTGATAGAGGTGTACAAGATGATTAGGGGTTTAGATAGGGTTGACAGTGAGAACCTTTTTCCGCGTATGGAGTCAGCTGTTACTAGGGGACACAGCTTTAAATTAAGGGGAGGTTGGTATAGGACAGATGTTAGGGGTAGATTCTTTACTCAGCGGGTTGTGAGTTCATGGAATGCCCTGCCAGTAGCAGTGGTGGACTCTCCCTCTTTATGGTCATTTAAGTGGGCATTGGACAAGCATATGGAGGTTATTGGGCTAGTGTAGGTTAGGTAGGCTTCGGTGGGCGCAACATCAAGAGCCGAAGGGCCTGTACTGCGCTGTATTTTTCTATACCTGGGCAATTTTCCACATTGTCGGGTAGGTGCCAGTGTTGTAACTGTACTGGAACAGCTTGGCTAGGGGAGCAACAAATTCTGGAGCACAAGTCTTCAGGACTATTGCTGGAATGGTGTCAGGGCCCATAGCCTTTGCAGTATCCAGGGTCACCAACTGTTTCTTGATATCACGTGGAGTGAATCGAATTGGCTGAAGGCTGGGGACCACTGAAGGAGGCCGAGATGGATCATTCCCTTGACGCTCCTGGCTGGAGATTGCTGTGAAAGCTTCAGCCTTACCTTTGCACCGATGCGCTGGGCTCCTCCGTCATCGAGGACGGGGATATTTGTGGGGCCTCCTCCTCCAGTGAGTTGTTTAATCGTCCACCATCGTTCATGACTGGATGTGGCGGGACTGCAGAGCTCAGATCTGATCCGTTGATTGTGGGATCGCTTAGCTCTGACTGTCACTTGCTGCTGCGGTTTTTTGGCGCGCAAGTAGTTGGGCATTCTGTCGTTCAAAAGGGTGGTTAAATGGATAGAAATTGTGAGCGGGGAAATGGAAAACAGGCAAGAGGTTGGCTGTAGGGGCCAGAACCAATGTGGACATGATGGTTCAGATGGTCTCTTGCTGTACTGTAACAATTCTGTCGCTCTGTGAACTGGATTAAACAGGCCGCTGATACCTTGCTGAACACAGTGCTTAGGACCCTACCCTATATACCTGACTGTGGGGATTAGACTGGGAATGCCAGCCAGTTGGTACAGGCCTGGGATTACCTTAGTGGGATACAGGCCTGGGAATTGGAGTCTGAGAGTACCAGTCTGTGGGAACAGGTCTGGGAGAACGAGTCAATGGGTATACTGGGAGTACTGGTCAGTGGGACTAGACTGGGAATACCGATCAGTGGGACTAGATTGGGAGTACTGGTCAGTGTCTATTAGACTTGGAATACTGGTCGGTGGGACTAGACTGGGAATACTGATCAGTGAGTGTTAGACTGAGAGTACCCGTCAGTGGGACTAGTTAGGGAAGATTGGTCAGTGGATACAGCTTAGAGCCAGTCTGTTACTGGTCAGAGGGTACCAGGTTAGTGCCAGTTTGTTATCTGTCAGTGTGTACCAGGTTAGTGCCAGTCTGTTACCAGTCAATTGGTGCAGGTTAGTACTGGTTTGTTACCGGACAGTGGGTACCAGGTTAGTACAGGTTAGTGCCAGTCTGTTACTGGACAGTGGGTACAGGTTAGTGCCAGTCTGTTACCAGTCAGTGGGTGCCAGGTTAGTGCCAGTCTGCTTCTGGACAGTGGGTACAAGTTAGTGCCAGTCCATTACTGGACAGTGGGTACCAGGTGAGTGCCAGTCTGTTACTGGTCAGTGGATACAGGTTAGTGCCAGTCCGTTATTGGACAGTGGGTACCAGGTTAGTGCCAGTCCGTTATTGGACAGTGGGTACCAGGTTAGTGCCAGTCTGTTACTGGTCGGTGGGTACCAGGTTAGTGCCAGTCTGTTACTGGACAGTGGGCACCAGGTTAGTGCCAGTCCGTTATTGGACAGTGGGTACCAGGTTAATGCCAGTCCGTTATTGGACAGTGGGCACCAGGTTAGTGCCAGTCCGTTATTGGACAGTGGGTACCAGGTTAGTGCCAGTCCGTTACGGGTCAGTGGGTACCAGGTTAGTGCCAGTCCGTTATTGGACAGTGGGTACCAGGTTAATGCCAGTCCGTTATTGGACAGTGGGCACCAGGTTAGTGCCAGTCCGTTATTGGACAGTGGGTACCAGGTTAGTGCCAGTCCGTTACGGGTCAGTGGGTACCAGGTTAGTGCCAGTCCTTTACTGGTCAGTGGTTACAGGTTAGTGCCAGTCCATTACTGGTCAGTGGGTACAGGTTAGTGCCAGTCCGTTATTGGACAGTGGGTACCAGGTTAGTGCCAGTCCTTTACTGGTCAGTGGGTACAGGTTAATGCCAGTCCGTTACTGGTCAGTGGTTACAGGTTAGTGCCAGTCCGTTACGGGTCAGTGGGTACCAGGTTAGTGCCAGTCCGTTATTAGTCAGTGGGTACAGGTTAATGCCAGTCCTTTACTGGTCAGTGGGTACAGGTTAGTGCCAGTCCATTACTGGACAGTGGGTACAGGTTAGTGCCAGTCCATTACTGGTCAGTGGGTACAGGTTAGTGCCAGTCTGTTACTGGTCAGTGGGTACAGGTTAGTGCCAGTCTGTTACTGGACAGTGGGTACCAGGTTAGTGCCAGTCTGTTACTGGTCAGTGGGTACAGGTTAGTGCCAGTCCATTACTGGACAGTGGGTACAGGTTAGTGCCAGTCTGTTACTGGACAGTGGGTACAGGTTAGTGCCAGTCCATTACTGGACAGTGGGTACAGGTTAGTACCAGTCCGTTACTGGACAGTGGGTACAGGTTAGTGCCAGTCTGTTACTGGACAGTGGGTACCAGGTTAGTGCCAGTCTGTTACTGGACAGTGGGTACAGGTTAGTGCCAGTCTGTTACTGGTCAGTGGGTACAGGTTAGTGCCAGTCCATTACTGGACAGTGGGTACAGGTTAGTGCCAGTCCGTTACTGGTCAGTGGTTACAGGTTAGTGCCAGTCTGTTACTGGACAGTGGGTACAGGTTAGTGCCAGTCTGTTACTGGTCAGTGGGTACAGGTTAATGCCAGTCCGTTACTGGTCAGTGGGTACAGGTTAGTGCCAGTCTGTTACTGGTCAGTGGGTACAGGTTAGTGCCAGTCTGTTACTGGACAGTGGGTACAGGTTAGTGCCAGTCCGTTACTGAACAGTGGGTACAGGTTAGTGCCAGTCTGTTACTGGTCAGTGGGTACAGGTTAGTGCCAGTCCGTTACTGGACAGTGGGTACAAGTTAGTGCCAGTCCGTTACTGGACAGTGGGTACCAGGTTAGTGCCAGTCCTTTACTGGTCAGTGGGTACAGGTTAGTGCCAGTCCGTTACTGGTCAGTGGGTACAGGTTAGTGCCAGTCTGTTACTGGTCAGTGGGTACAGGTTAGTGCCAGTCCGTTACTGGACAGTGGGTACAGGTTAGTGCCAGTCCGTTACTGGACAGTGGGTACCAGGTTAGTGCCAGTCCTTTACTGGACAGTGGGTACAGGTTAGTGCCAGTCCTTTACTGGTCAGTGGGTACCAGGTTAGTGCCAGTCCATTACTGGTCAGTGGGTACAGGTTAGTGCCAGTCTGTTATTGGACAGTGGGTACAGGTTAGTGCCAGTCCGTTACTGGACAGTGGGTACCAGGTTAGTGCCAGTCTGTTACTGGACAGTGGGTACAGGTTAGTGCCAGTCTGTTATTGGACAGTGGGTACAGGTTAGTGCCAGTCCGTTACTGGACAGTGGGTACCAGGTTAGTGCCAGTCCGTTATTGGATTGCAAAGAGTTCTGAAGGAAGCAAAAAGCAAGTTGTCCGGGAGACGAAAGGGGAGGCAGCAGGAAGGGAGGGGGAACTGAGCTGAGGGGAGCCTGTGGGAGAGAGCTGTGAGGAGGGGAAGGAGGGGGGAGGAGGAGGGGACGAGAAGGAGGGGTGTCTGGATCAAAGCAGCATCCAACAGGCTCACATTAGAAAGGGAAATGAGAAGAGACAGAGTTGTGTAGTTAACAGACAGAAAGAAGTGATGAAAGGAGAGAGAGAGAGAGAGACGAAAGCTAGCAATGTTGAGACTTAGATTCTGTTACAACTGTTTTAATGGTTACAGTTACAATAAGTGATCCTGCCTCCCTCCTACGTCTCCATGTATAATCTCAGCAATTGTGCACTGCCCCCTTTGCCTGGTACATGCATTTTTAATATTTGCCTTCGGGCTCGATTCAAAGTGAGCTGGGAGGAAGTTGCAGCTGAGATCTGGAGGCTGTCCAGGCTGTGTCTGCTGTCTGCCACTTTGCCTGAGATTTGTATCCCTGCATAAATTGGTTTTCATGCCTCCAGTGTCTCCCCAGGTATGAATTATTGAGCTTGCTCACGCAAATTAGACCATAGAAAGGGAGTGGGGTGTGTGTCTGTGTGGATTGGGAAGACGGGTGTTTTTGTATGAGAGTGTCAATGTGAGTGTCTGTGTGTGTCTGTGTGAGTAGGTGTGTGTGTGTGTCAGTGTATGTGTGTGTGTCAGTGTGAGTATGTGTATGTATGTCAGTGTGTATATATATGTGTGTGTCAGTGTATGCCTGGATATGTGAGTGTGTGTGTCTGTGTGAATGTATGCATGTGTGGGTCAGTATGAGTGTGTGTGTGTGTGTGTGTGTCAGTGTGAGTGTGTGTGTGTGTGTGTGTCAGTGTGAGTGTGTGTGTATGTCAGTGTATGCCTGGATATGTGAGTGTGTGTGTGTCTGTGTAAATGTATGTGTATGTGGGTTAGTGTGAGTGTATGTGTGTATGTCAGTGTATGCCTGGATGTCTGTGCATGTGTGTGTGTGTGTCAATGCACATTCCCCTGCAACCGCAAGAAATGCAAAACTTGCGCCCACACCTCCCCCCTCACTTCCCTCCAAGGCTCCAAGGGATCCTTCCATATCTGCCACAAATTCACCTGCACCTCCACACACATCATTTACTGCATCCGCTGCACCCGATGTGGCCTCCTCTATATTGGGGAGACAGGCCACCTACTTGCGGAACGTTTCAGAGAACACCTCTGGGACACCCGGACCAACCAACCCAACCACCCCGTGGCTCAACACTTCAACTCCCCCTCCCACTCCACCAAAGACATGCAGGTCCTTGGACTCCTCCATCGCCAGACCATAGCAACACTACAGTTGGAGGGAGAG
Source organism: Chiloscyllium punctatum (assembly GCF_047496795.1). Taxonomy (NCBI): domain Eukaryota; kingdom Metazoa; phylum Chordata; class Chondrichthyes; order Orectolobiformes; family Hemiscylliidae; genus Chiloscyllium; species Chiloscyllium punctatum. The sequence goes on along the minus strand of NC_092767.1, from coordinate 65,664,537 downwards.
CGCCTCATCTTCCTCCTAGGAACCCTCCAACTACAAGGGGTGAATGCAGATTTCTCCAGTTTCCTCATTTCCCCTCCCCCCACCTTATCTCAGTCCCAACCCTCGGACTCAGCACCCCCTTCTTGACCTGCAATCTTCTTCCTGACCCCTCCGTCCCCACCCCCTCTCCGGCCTATCACCCTCACCTTAACCTCCTTCCACCTATCACATTCCCAACGCCCCTCCCCCAAGTCCCTCCTCCCTACCTTTTATCTCAGCCCGCTTGGCACACCCTCCTCATTCCTGAAGAAGGGCTTATGCCCGAAACGTCGATTCTCCTGCTCCTCGGATGCTGCCTGACCTGCTGCGCTTTTCCAGCAACACATTTTTAAGCTGCGTGTGTGTGTGTCAGTGTATGCCTGGATATGTGAGTGTGTGTGTGGGTCAGTGTGAGTGTGTGTGTGTGTGGGTCAGTGTGAGTGTGTGTGTGTGTGGGTCAGTGTGAGTGTGTGTGTGTGTGTGTGTCAGTGTGAGTGTATGTGTGTGTGTCAGTGTGAGTGTATATGTGTGGGTCAGTGTGAGTGTGTGTGTGTGGGTCAGTGTGAGTGTGTGTATGTCAGTGTGAGTGTGTGTATGTGTCAGTGTGAGTGTATATGTGTGTGTGTGTGTCAGTATGAGTGTGTGTATGTCAGTGTGAGTGTGTGTATGTGTCAGTGTGAGTGTATATGTGTGTGTGTGTCAGTGTGAGTGTGTGTGTGGGTCAGTGTGAGTGTGTGGGTCAGTGTGAGTGTGTGTGTGTGCGTCAGTGTGAGTGTGTGTGTCAGTGTGAGTGTATGTGTGTGGGTCAGTGTGAGTGTGTGTGTGTGGGTCAGTGTGAGTGTGTGTATGTCAGTGTGAGTGTGTGTATGTGTCAGTGTGAGTGTATATGTGTGTGTGTGTGTCAGTGTGAGTGTGTGTGTGGGTCAGTGTGAGTGTGTGGGTCAGTGTGAGTGTG